>NC_079509.1:29631791-29968975 GCF_030052815.1 Hevea brasiliensis | reverse complement strand
AACAATTATTCTTAAGAAAATCTCTTAAATTAATTGCATCTCATGCAACTATTTAAAATTTCTTAAAATAATTGCCCCAATGGAGGGCTTATGTTATAATTACTTTAATTATACCATTTCCAACTTAATCATTTGTTTGGAAGATTTTATGGTTAGTCTATTTACTATTAAGGTCTCACTTTGCACATTATCCATTTAGCATGCATATATCATATAATTGCATACATTCTCATACATCTCATGCATTCATGGATAAGCAGTAAATATGGTATGATCATGGACTTTCTAAGGGATTCAATGCGAGCCAACAAGAATTGAATCAGGGCATTCCTAGGTGCATTTCATTCATTCATTTTACAAGAGTTGCTGAAGGAGTACATAATCAACACTTGATCTTGAATTCCTCCCACTGGTCCCACCAATGCTCTTGACCTCCTTGAACTTCTTGCAATCCAATATTACATAGTAATCCTTGGCATACCAAGGCGAATTTACAAGAACTTAAATAAATGAAATTACAACCCAAAAATTATTACAAACTTAATAATACATGCCCAAAATAAATTAAAATTAATTAATTAATTTACAATCCCAAAGAAATATAAAAGAAATAAATTCAATCACATTGGTCTTTTATAGTCCATGATCATCCATCATGCATATCACTATTTAACAATTAAATAAAACATACATACTTAAATTAAATTGAATATCTCATATTCAACTTAAAAATCCAGATTTGAATATGATTCAAATAAATTTAAAAATTCAGATTTGAATCTCATTCAAACAAATTTAAAAATTCAGATTTGAATCACATTCAAACAACTTCAAAAATTCAGATTTGAATCACATTCAAACATTTTTTAAAAAACCATATTTGAATCACATTCAAATATTTTTTAAAAAATCAGATCTGAATTTTATTGAATCAATTTTAAAAAATCAGATTTAAATATGATTCAAACAACTTTAAAAATTCAGATTTGAATCACATTCAAACAACTTTTAAAATTCTGATTTGAATCACATTCAAACAATTTTTAAAATTCTGATTTGAATCATAATTTAATTGTGTGATTAAAACTACTAATTAAACACTTTAATTAGTCAAAGAATAGGCCTTAGATCATACAACAATTGCAGAATTAAAAGCCAAACCTTGAACCACCCATGGAACCAATGTTGCCGCCACCAATGGTGGCTTCACCATGTGTGCCACCACACCTCTTGATCCAACCAGCAATGAATCAATCATCTCATGATCAAATCACACAATTAAATCATATAATCAACAATCTAAATGACAAATATAGTGGCTCTGATACCAATTGAAGGAACAAAAGCGTGAAAACACAAGTTTATACCATTGAATTCAAAAATTTTCACCTAAGGTCACATGCATTATGCAAGATTTATTTTTATCTATTTGATTTCAATGATAAACAACATATTAAAACTCTTTTAATATGTTTTTGGATCTGTATTTGCCATTTAAGATTTTAAAATTAATCAGATTAATTTTAGAACCCTAGATTAAATCAAGAACTATTACACTAACCTCTTGATGTGCTGCAGCGTGTCTGCGCCTTTGAGATTCATCTTCAGGACACCAGATGTTGTCCCTCTAGCTTGTCCACACCAAGAATACCTATGGCAGTCCTTGAACAGCTTCTAAAGCCTTTTCTATTAATTAGAAATTCAAGTTCTGCCTTTTAAGAGATTGGAGATGTAAACAGGACACTAGAAACAATTTCTAGTGTTCTTAATTCAAGAGATTGATGGCTAATCTCTTTGAATTGATGAGAGATGAAGAGAAATAGCTGGAGAGGCCCAAAGTGGTGTGACAAATGAGAGGAGAGGCTGCTGGTTATTTTTTCTTTTCATAACCACACTTAAATAGCTAGGTTAACACATTAAACCCTAGCCACATGTCACCTTTTGATTAGCTCTAGGTTTAAGTGACCCAATCACATTGTGCCAACTGTCAAACCTATATTTAATCTTGATTTTAATCATCTTACATGATTAAAAAAACATTTGGCAAGCTTATGTGTAATCCCATGTGTCACCATCTCATGGTGCCACGTGTCCTGTAATGAAATAACCAAAATGCCCCTGTGTCTTAATTTTTAGTTCTTAACCCAAAATAATTATTTTCTTCTTCTAATTAATTTATATCAAATATAAATTAATTAATTAATCTCTATTAATTAATTTCTCATCAATTAAATTCATATTTAAACACTTTAAATATAAATTTAATTTATACTACACATCCAATAATCTAGATTTGGTTTCAAGTCATGCTAGGGACTTTGCAATTTAATTGCAAACCAAACCTATTAAATTAATCAATTAAACTCTTTAATTAATTAATTAATTAAATCATATTTAAATAGGTGATAACTTGTGTATGTGTGTGACTTACTAGGCTCATCACTAATTGGCAATGAGACATGATATCAACTCTTAATATCATCAGAACTCTTTCTTACCATAAATGATTTCTCTAAATCATTTTATGAACCTCATAGACCATGGTTAACACCTAGCATAGCATGCCATGGCCACCCAATTAGTAATAAGATTTACCTTAAATGAACCTATAATCATATGTTACCATGCACTAGAATCTCTCTGTTACAAAATCCCAACTCAAGCTGGAGTCATGGTTTATGTCAAACTCCATTTGCTATGAATATTATGTTCTCTTTTAATTCCAGTTCTTGATTAAAAGATTTTTCTCATCAGAAACTCTTTTCTGAATAAATCTATCTGTCCTGGCCAGGAACTTGAAACATCAAGAACAATTAAATGAACATAGGATTTTATCTATATTTACTTAGAGGAACAGATTCCATCTTGATCAACACCTACCTCCATATATAACTAGCAGGAGCCAACACATGCCCATATACCCATACACAGTACAAGTATGAAAGCAGTATCAAACTCAAACTACCTATATACAAGATAACTGTGCTATCTCAGGTCTAAAGATTATATGCACTGATATGATTTATGACAAAACATTGACAAGAGTAAACTCCATGTGCTTGTCATAAGTGTCACTAGTTCGGCCTACTTATCATTTATAAGTGCCTATCATGTTTGTTATATGGCATGAGACTCACCATTCCATCTTATTTATATCTCATATAAATAACTTAGGAACAAACATGAATACAATCTTTCTGGATAAGTCATGTCCTTATTATGAAGTATCCTCGATTGTGAACCTATTTATGATACTTTGTGCTAGAAATATTATCACTCATATTCTTAACAACTTAAGAATAATATTTCTAACAAAATATCAATGGACCTTTTCTATTACACATAAATATATTATGTAAACGGAAAAGTGGAAATGCCTTTTATTAATAAAATTATGTACAAGATACATACTAAATGATATGCTCTAGGGCATACTACTAACACACTCATATTTCATTAGAGACAAAACAATTTATATATATACGTCATTACAAAATTTACATCAAAGGAAATTCAAACTAAATTTTTTTATTACAAACTTTGTACAAGCTGCTCAAGACCCATTTACATGTCCATACTTTTATATGTAATACATACATCAAAAGAAATATTTACAATTAGGGTATAAATTATACCGGATGACTTTAAGCTGATAGCTCCTCACACCTCAGCAGCTCAGTCTGCTGCTCCTCTAGTCTCTGTATCTGCGACAGCAATAGAAGCTATCACTGAGTACTAGGACTCAATGGTGCACAACATACTAAAATAATCTTTATGCAGAATATAAATCACATTTATTCAAAAATTTGACTAAACATGAGCATTAAACAAAAAACATGAATTACGAAATTTTAATGCAAACCAAGTTCATTTCGAAGTATCAAAACACATTTCATAAAACCCACAGTTAGATCATGCCATTCGAAACAAATAGAATCTCAATAGCCAGAGGCTAAAGAGAAATCACATCACGAGGCTAGCTACCTCAAATATATGGATATCCATTCACATGCTCTTCTAATGGCGCACCTCAACACTTCTCCAGAGAAGGAATCAAAATTCGAAACTAATTAGCCCCACTAGTCGTGCTAGTGAGGTGTTTAAATATATGGTCATGAGACTGTGGTTTCAAAACTTATCTTAACAATTTGCTAAACATTGTCATTTCAAATATACATAATAACATTTCAACAATTTAGATCAAACATCATAAGAATGCCATAATCTAATATTTCACATTATTCAAAACAGTATGCAAAAGATGATTATAAAAAGCATACGTTGTGCACAAACCTCAAACGAGTCACCTGTTGGCCTTGACTCGACTTCTCGGGTTCTATCCCGGTATTCTTTTCAACTGAAACACACAATTTTACAGTGTTTTTGTATCATAACTTAGTATAAATCCAACAATAAATTTAACTTCACTTTTACCTAGCTCTAACGTGCTAAACTCGACGTTCTTGAAATTTTGTGTTTTGGGTTACTATTCATTACACTATTTAAGTCAAATTGTTGACTTTCTCAGGCTTAATATGTATGGGAATTCTAACTTTACCCACATACCACATTTTGGTCACTAAACTTGTTGGTTTTGGTCATTTTCTCAAAACTTAGGTCTTTTAGGCAAAATGGCCAAATTTTCAGTTTTGGTGTCCCTAATTGTATTATTTCATTGGTCTGTTTACTATTGAAATTTGGCAAAACTTTCTTCATAGAATATGTTTCCTATTGTCTTAGGTTTATTATCCTTTTTGAATCACTCCAATCGGAGTTTGGTAGCTCAAGTTATACCCAAATTATGGTTACTGTTCATGCTGCAGAATTTGGTTCTGCAGATTTGTTGATCTAACTTCGTTCAGCAATTTGATCAAGTTAAGTCCATAATTTGGTCTAATTTTCTTCATATGAAATGTTCTACTATGCCTTAGGTTTCCATCAGTTCAAGAATCACCTAAATCGGAGTTTTCTAGAGAGAGTTATAGCCATTGAAACTTTACTGTTCAAATGGCAAATCTACAGTCTGCAGATTCAGTGACCCAACTTTGCTCAGTAATTTGATTTGGTTAATGGCATAATTTGGGTTTGTGTTCTTCATGAAAGTTTTAGATCTATATCTCATCTAACCACTGGTAAAATTTCAGGTCATTTTGATCTATATCTCATCTTCTTCTCAAGTGATTAAATCAAGTTTTTATGGGAGAATTTGGGGTAAGGTAGGGTCAAATGGGTATTTAAAAGCTTGTATTCAAGCTTTCATGGAGGAGTCAATGGTGGAATTTGGGAGAGCCATGGCTGCTTTTTTTTTTTGAGGTAGGAGAAGACCATTTTCTTTTTAAATTTTTATGTCTTTTAAGACTTACTTTATGTATTTGAATGGGTCAAAATTTGTGGGAATTAAAATAATTAATTTTGACATCATTTTGATGTCATAAAGTGATGTAATTAGCTTTTTCTTTTCTTTTCTATTCTTTTTTTTCTATTAGTTCTTTAATTTAATTCCCAACTCTGAAATTTTCTTTTCTCCGATTTTATTTGACTATTAGTTCAGGAGTCAGCTCTCGGGGTCAATTGACCAAATTGCCCCTCGCCGGTTCATCCCGGTTTGTAATTAATTCCATATTTCTGCCGGCTCCTTGACCTAATTATTTGATTGGCTTAACAATTCTTTTTTGTGATTTTCTCTTTTCCACTGTGTTTATAATGGTCTTAAGGACCGCAGCGTCGCATTTTACGGTTCAAAATTTGAGTTTAAAATGGCTTCGCAGTCGTTCCCGAGACGGTCACCCATCGCTGTGACTCTCGGCTCGTTTAACTTCTTATGTTATGTTTTTCTTATTTATACTTAACTAATTGGACATTACTAATTATTTGTGTTTATGGCTTCTCTAGTTGTCTTAAGTGTGGTTCTAATCCCCTTAATTGTCCAGACCGACACCGGTCACCGAAACAGTGAAATATACCAGGCTATGCAAATAGGGGTGTTATAATTCTCCTCCCCCTTAAATAAATTTCGTCTCAAAATTTTACTTGGTATTAATCTCTGAACAGCTGTGGTTGCTGTCTCTCATGTCCTCCTCTCATTCCCAAGTAGCCTCCTAGCCTGAATGATGGTTTCACAGCACTTTTACCAATGGTATCTGCTTGTTCCGTAGCTGCTTCACCTCATAAGCCAGAATTTGTATGGGTTCTTCTTCATATGTGAGGTCTGGATTCACTTCAATTTCCTCTACTGGTAGTACATGAGATGGGTCTGATCGATATCTCCTCAATATAGACACATGGAAGACATTATGTATCTTCTCCAACTCTGGAGGTAGTGCCAAACAATATGCCAAAGGACCCACTCTTTCCAAAACCTCATATGGCCCCATAAAATGAGGACTCAGTTTCCCCTTTCTGCCGAATCTCATAATTCTCTTCCAAGGAGAAACTTTGAGGAAAACTTTCTCACCCACTACATACTCAATATCCCTTCTCTTCAAATTAATGTAGGACTTTTGACGGTCTGATGTAGTCTTAAGTCGATCTCTGATCACCCTGATCTTCTCCTCAGTCTGCTGAACAATTTCGAGTCCAATCATCTTTCTTTCACGCACGTCATCCCAAGACAATGGGGTTATACATTTTCTGCCATACAAAGCTTCAAATGGAGGCATTCTAATGCTTCATTGGTAGCTGTTGTTGTAAGCAAACTCAATCAAAGGCAAGTGTGTATCCCAACTGCCCTCAAATTCAATCACACAAGCCCGTAGCATGTCCTCCAAGATCTGAATTACCCTCTCAGACTGGCCATCTGTTTATGGGTGGAATGTTGTATTAAAGTTTAATCTAGTTCCTAGGGCTCTCTGAAGACTACCCCAGAATCTAGAAGTGAACCTAAGATCTCTGTCTAATAAGATGGACACTGGCACTCCATGCAGTCTCACAATCTCATCAATGTATAAATTGGCCAATCTTTCCAAACTGTAGTCCATCCGGATTGGCAGAAAATGAGCAGACTTGGTTAGTCTGTCAACAATAACCCATACTGCATCATGACTCTTCTGTGTCCTCGAAAGTCCCATCACAAAATCCATTCTTATTCTTTCCCATTTCCATTCTAGTACTGGTAGTGGATGTAACAACCCAATGGGTACTTGATGCTCTGCCTTTACTTGCTGACAAGTTAGGCATTTAGAAATAAACTCTGCCACATCTCTTTTCATACCCATCCACCAGTAATGCTCCTTTAGCCCCTTATACATTTTTGTGCCACCAAGGTGCATGGCAAAAGGAGACTCATGTGCTTTCTTCAAAATGATCTTCCTCAATTCAACATCATTAAGAACACACATTCTGCCCTGGTGTAGCAATAGACCATCATCTCTGATTGAGAATTATGGTTTCTTGCCCTGCCTGACTTCTTCCAATAGCTTCTGATACTTCTGATCATTCTGAGCAGCCATTCTGATATGATCAATCAACACTGGCTGTACATGCCATGCAACTGCTATCTACCCATCATCATTAATCTCTAAGCTGGCATGCAATGATATTAACTCATGTACTAAAGACAAAAGAGTAACCCGTAGACTTGCCATAGTCTTGCGACTTAAGGCATCAATCACAACATTAGCTTTCCCTGGCTGATAGTTTCATAGTCTTTTATTAACTCTAACCATCTCCTCTGTCTCAAATTCAACTCTTTCTGGGTGCCCAAATACTTCAAACTCTTATGATCTGTGTAGATGTAATACTTTTCCCCATACAAATAGTGTCTCTAGATCTTAAGAGCAAACACTATAGCTGCAAGCTCCAAATTATGTGTTGGATAATTCCTCTCATGCGGTTTTAGCTGGCATGATGCATAGGCAATGACATTTCGATCTTGCATCAATACACAGCCTAACCCATTGTGAGAAGCATCACTATAAACTGTGTATTCTTTACCCGAAGTAGGTAAAGTCAGGACTGGAGCTTCAGTCAAACATTTCTTCAATTTATCAAAACTCTGTTGGCATTTATCCATCCACTGAAATTTCATATCTTTTCTAAGCAGCTTGGTCAATAGAGATGCTAACATGGAGAATCCCTTCACAAATCAATGGTAGTATCCAGCTAAACCCAGAAAACTGTGAATCTCTGTGACATTTCTGGGTGGCCTCCAATTAAGGACAGCTTCAATCTTACTTAGATCTACCTTAATGCCCTCTTCTGATACTACATACACAAAAAAGGATATCTCCTTCAGCCAAAATTCACACTTCGACAATTTGGCATATAGCTGTTTCTCTCTCAAAGTCTGCAGTACAATCCGCAGATGTCTATCATGCTCTTCTGCATTCCTCGAATAGACCAATATATCATCTATGAATACCACAACAAACTGGTCGAGGTATGGTCTAAAGATAGTGTTCATCAGATCCATAAAAGCAGCTAGAGCATTAGTTAACCCGAATGGCATAACCAAAAACTCATAATGGCCATAGCGGGTTCTGAAGGCAGTTTTAGGAATACTCTGCTCTTGTACTTTCAACTGATAATAACCTGATCTCAGGTCAATTTTGGAGAACATAGCTACACCCCTCAACTGATCAAATAAGTCATCAATGCGGGGCAATGGATATCTATTCTTTATTGTCACCTTATTCAACTGTCGATAATCAATGCACAAGCAGATATTGCCATCCTTCTTCTTAACAAACAACACTGGCACTCCCCAAGGTGACACACTAGGATGAATAAAGCCCTTGTCAAGCAATTCTTGTAATTGCACTTTCAACTCTTTCAATTCTGCTTGTGCCATTCTATATGGTGTTATGGAGATTGGGTCCACACCAGGCATAACATCAATTTCAAACTGCACCTCTCTTTCTGGAGGTAATCCTGGCAATTCATTAGGAAACACAACCGGAAAGTCACATACAGTAGGGATGTCCCTTAGTGCTGGGCTCCCCACTTGGGTGTCTATCACATATGCCAAGTATGCTTCACACCCCTTTCTGATCATCCTTCTGGCTAGTGCAGCCGAAATGATGTTTGATGGCAATAAATGCCTCTCTCCATGTATTACCACATCACCGTATAAAGGGAGACCAAAAGTGACTGTCTTCAGTCTACAGTCAATCATAGCGTGATTCCTGGCTAACCAATCCATGCCCAAGATGATATCATACTCTCTAAAGGGCATTTCAATCAAGTATGACAGGAAAACATGTCCTTGGGTCACCAAAGGACAGTCTCTATAAATTCTGTTGACCCGGACTTCTTGTCCTAATGGATTAGTTACTAGCACTTCAAAACCCATTTGCACACATGGTACAGTAAGTGAACTGACTATGCTAGCACTAACATATGAATGGGTTGAACCCGGATTAAACAATACAAATACTTTTTGCTCAGAGATAGAGAATGTACCGGCTACAACATCAGAAGTCTCAACCTCTTCTCGCTGTCTCATTGAATAAACCCTGACTGAAGCACTCCCTTGTGCTGACTGACCAACTGTGCCCTGACTGCCTGAAGCAGTGCCTCTACCTCTGCCTCTTCCTCTGCCAATAGACTGTGAGCCTCAGGGAGCAGGACTCTGAATAGATCCCTCGGCAGTAGTAGGAGCTGGACCATATCTCGGAGACGGAGCACTAGTGTAGTCTCTTGCTAAATGACCCTTGCCTCCACAGTTAAAGCAGGCTTCAGTGGCCCACTAACACTCCCCCCCATGAATCTTGCCACAAGTCTCACAGGGGCGGGCAGAATATGAACCCCTGCTCAACAACTGACCAGACCTAAGGGGTCCCTGTCCAGAGAATCAGCCCCTACCAAATCTTCCACCTCGACCCCTGCTGGGTCCACTAAACTTCTTCTTTTTCCTAGAAGTCCCACCAGAACTCTGTTCTACTGACTTTTCCCCCTTGTCTTTTTCTGATTTCTTAGCTTTCTCTGATTTTTCTTTCACTGGGGTTGCTTCTGATTCTATTCTTTCCAACTCAAGTGCTTGAGACATGAGCTCTGAAAAGTTGCTGTGTCGGAATCCCACAACTTACATCCTTATACTGGGCTTCAAACCCGTCTCAAATCTCTTGCACCTTGCCTTGCTGGTAGTAAGGAGACTCCCAGCATAATGACTTAAATGGGAGAACTCCCTCTCATAATCCGCCACTAATCGGTTCCCTTGTTTCAAACTCAAAAATTCTTGCAATTTCTGATCAACATATGCATCTGGAATGTATTTCTGTCTAAATTCTCTAATGAAGTCATCCCAGGTCAGCACTGGTGGTTCAGCGAAGCTGTGGGGGATGGTCTTCCACCAATCATACGCATCCCCTTGCAGTAGTGACACAGAATACTCAAACTTTAGTTCATCTTGGCAGTGCAGCTTCTTAAATACTCTGTCCATTCTTTTAAGCCGTTGCTCTGCCTCTAAAGGGTCCACTGTACCCTTAAATTCTGCAGCCCCATACTTCAGTAATTTATCATACTGTCTGGCTGGAGGCAGTGGTTGTGCCACAAGTGTCTGAGGTGAAGCTTGAGTAGGCATACCCCCAGCCATTTGTTGAAACATCGCAGCCATCTGCTGTGCAAACTGTGCAAGAAACTGCGACATTTGCGGGGCTGGTGCTATTGACCCACTGACATTCGGTAAAACTGGGGCTTCCCCTTGTGCCTTAGCTTCAACAGATTGCTCAATTAAGCGATCCCCTTCTTCCATTTCAGTCCGAAGTTAGGGTATCTCCTGAACAAGTAAAATAAGGAGATTTCCCTCCGTTAGTTCATATTTATGATGTAATGCACTGTATGTAACAAATATGGACATTGAGCAGTGGTACATAACAAAGAAAAGACACAAATTCTCAAGTTAAAACATACTTCAAAAATTTGCTCTGATACCACTAAAACATGTCACACCTTACCCCTCTGTAAGGCATGACATGATCCCATAGAATACCTAATGAATTACCGAACTTCACCTACCGATAACTCATTAAGTACCCTACAAGGGATTTTAAAACAATTTTCTTATTTTTGATAAGTGGTGAGCATTTTCTAATAGGTATTTAAAACATATGATTAAAATTAAATCTAGTTAATATTTTTGGTCCACTTTATTTTTTCGCAAATTTTATAAAAATTTTGACAGAGTTCTGTCTGTATTTTGAGAAACCAGTTCTTCAAATACCTGTAAAAGGCACTTCTAAAAATGTTTTCTCAACAACTACTTCAATTTCACAATCAAACTCAATCCAATTCAACAACTCCACAATCATTTCAATCAATTTCTCAAGTTCAAAATTCAATAATCCTCAAAATACTAACAATACATTTCATTCAAATTAAATAAAATAGTTCGACTCATATTTCATTAGAGATAAAAAAATTTATATATATACGTCATTACAAAATTTACATCAAAGGAAATTCAAACTAAATTTTTTTATTACAAACTTCATACAAACTTTGTACAAGCTGCTCAAGACCCATTTACATGTCCATACTTTTATATGCAATACATACATCAAAAGAAATATTTACAATTAGGGTATAAATTATACCCGATGACTTTAAGCTGATAGCTCCTCACACCTCAGCAGCTCAGTCTGCTGCTCCTCTAGTCTCTGTATCTGTGACAGCAATAGAAGCTATCGCTGAGTATTAAGACTCAGTGGTGCACAACATACTAAAATAATCTTTATGCAGAATATAAATCACATTTAATCAAAAATTTGACTAAACATGAGCATTAAACACAAAACATGAATTATGAAATTTTAATGCAAACCAAGTTCATTTCGAAGTATCAAAACACATTTTCATAAAACCCACAGTTAGATCATGCCATTCGAAACAAATAGAATCTCAATAGCCAGAGGCTAAAGAGAAATCACATCACAAGGCTAGCTAGCTCAAATATATGGATATCCATTCACATCCTCTTTTACTGGCACACCTCAACACTTCTCCAAAGAAGGAATCAAAATTCGAAACTAATTACCCCCACTAGTCGTGCTAGTGAGGTGTTCAAATATATGGTCATGACACTTTGGTTTCAAAACTTATCTTAACAATTTGCTAAACATTGTCATTTCAAATATACATAATAACATTTCAACAATTTAGATCAAACATCATAAGAATGCCATAATCCAATATTTTACATTATTCAAAACAATATGCAAAAGATGATTATAAAAAGCATACGTTGTGCACAAACCTCAAACGAGTAGCCTGTTGGCCTTGACTCGACTCCTCAGGTTCTGTCCCGGTATTCTTTCCAACTAAAACACACAATTTTACAGTGTTTCAGTACCATAACTTAACATAAATCCAACAATAAATTTAAC
Organism: Hevea brasiliensis; assembly: GCF_030052815.1. NCBI lineage: Eukaryota > Viridiplantae > Streptophyta > Magnoliopsida > Malpighiales > Euphorbiaceae > Hevea > Hevea brasiliensis. Next base: position 29,956,655 of record NC_079509.1, on the reverse strand, counting down.
TTCACTTTTACCTAGCTCTAACGTGCTAAACTCGACGTTCTTGAAATTTTGTGTTTCGGGTTACTATTCATTACACTATTTAAGTCAAATTGTAGACTTTCTAAGGCTTAATAGGTATGGGAATTCCAACTTCACCCACATACCACATTTTGGTCACTAAACTTGTTGGTTTTGCTCATTTTCTCAAAACTTAGGTCTTTTAGGCAAAATGGCCAAATTTTCAGTTTTGGTGTCCCTAATTTTACTATTTCATTGGTCAGCTTACTGTTGGAATTTGGCAAAACTTTCTTCATAGAAAATGTTTCCTATTTTCTTAAGTTTATTCTCCTTTTTGAATCACTCCAATCGGAGTTTTGTAGCTCAAGTTATACCCAAATTGTTGTTACTGTTTATGCTGCAGAATTTAGTTATGTAAATTTGTTGATCTAACTTTGTTCAGCAATTTGATCAAGTTAAATCCATAATTTTGTCTAACTTTCTTCATATGAAATGTTCTACTATGCCTTAGGTTTCCATCGGTTCAAGAATCACCTAAATCAGAGTTTTCTAGAGAGAGATATAGCCATTGAAACTTTACTGTTCAAATGGCAAATCTGCAGTCTGTAGATTCAGTGACCCAACTTTGCTCAGTAATTTGATTTGGTTAATGGCATAATTTGGATTTGTGTTCTTCATGAAAGTTTTAGATCAATATCTCATCTAACCATTGGTAAAATTTCAGGTCATTTTGACCTGACTAGCTCGAGTTATGATCAAATGAACCAATATTGTTCATTTGGTCAGGTTGTGCAGAGGTAGACTGTAATTTCTCAACTTTGGTCATTTTGTTCACTAGGTTTTAGTCACTTTTTGGGCATGCTTCCTAAATGAAAGTTGTGTTATTTAGTGCCTATTTTCATCCCCAATTGGTCCCATATCCATTGGACTTATAAAATTTTATTTTTGGTCCCTCAAAGGAGATTTCGATCATGCTGCCAGCACATGACCTTATCCAATCAGAATTGGCTTTCAATTCCAACACTTCTAACACACCTCATTTGGTCACAAATGACCATTTTTCACTTCACATTAGGTCAAAGACACCATTTACAAGTTTTTCACATTTTTGGTCTCTAAACCCTAACGTCCAAACCCTAATTCACTAACCTCATGCATTTAGCTACCTTCAAAGCTTTTAATCCTAACCATTCAACTAACTAAAGTTCTTAAACCCATTCAAACCATTCAAATCATGCAAATCACTCTCATATGCATGCTGGCTGAAAATCATTCATGATCCCTCAACAAATTTTTATTTCATTTTAAGCATTTTTCTAAGTTAACTAAGTTATAAACACAAGTAATAAACTCATTTGCAACTTAAATCACTAACCTTTGTGCAGCAACTTCTAACTCCCCTTTTCTCCAATTTTCTTTCTTCTTTTCTTCTTTCTTTTATGACCAATCTTCTTCTCAAGTGATTAAATCAAGTTTTTATGGGAGAATTTGGGGTAAGGCAAGGTCAAATGGGTATTTAAAAGCTTGTATTCAAGCTTTCATGGAGGAGTCAATGGTGGAATTTGGGAGAGCCATGGCTGCCTTTTTTTTTGAGGTAGGAGAAGACCATTTTCTTTTTTAATTTTTATGTCTTTTAAGACTTACTTTATGCATTTGAATGGGTCAAAATTTGTGGGAATTAAAATAATTAATTTTGACATCATTTTGATATCATAAAGTGATGTAATTAGCTTTTTCTATTCTTTTCCTTTTTTTTTTCTATTAGTTCTTTAATTTAATTCCCAACTCTGAAATTTTCTTTTCTCCAATTTTATTTGACAATTAGGTCAGGAGTCAGCTCTCGGGGTCAATTGACCAAATTGCCCCTTGCCGGTTCATCCCGATTTGCAATTAATTCCATATTTCTTCTGGCTCCCTGACCTAATTATTTGACTGGCTTAACAGTTCTTTTCATGATTTTCTCTTTTTCACTGTGTTCGCAATGGTCCTAAGGACCGCAGCGTCACATTTTACAGTTCAAAATTTGAGTTTAAAATGGCTCGCAGTCGTTCCTGAGACGATCACCCATCGCTGTGACTCTCGGCTTGTTTAACTTCTTATGTTCTATTTTTCTTATTTATACTTAACTAATTGGACATTACTAATTATTTGTGTTTATGGCTTCTCTAGTTGTCTTAAGTGTGGTTCTAATCCCCTTAATTGTCCAGACAGACACCGATCACCGGAATAGTGAAATATACCAGGCTATGCAAATAGGGGTGTTACAGTTTGAGACAAGCGGATGATAAGAAATGGGTAAGTCATTATTTGGGAATGTTAGACTGACAATGATTATCAGATCAGGAATAAGAGCCTGAAAGGTGAAAGAGGTTAAAGCTTGATGGGAATTAACCATGGTTACGAGTGGGGGAATTATTGGTAGATTTGGTTCTGGTGTAGGTAGAATGGTTTCTTTACTCTGGGACATCTCCCTCATTAGTTTCATCAACTCTAAAACTTGGTCTCTCAATTCTGAAACTTGTCCTTGTAGGTTCTGCACTTGTTCCTGATTTTCCATTATCTTCTTTGCTCGGGACCTTATTAAGTAAACTCTTTTTGATTGAACCACTTGCTCGATCGGGTTTGCTTTGTTTGGAGCAATGTTGATTTCCTATGGAAAGCTTTTATTAGTTTTAAATTTTGTTATAGTTAATGATCCTAACTAGATAAAGGATACGGTGGCAGATAACCACCAAAAAGTAGTCTGCAGAAGGTGAATTGTGTCAACTTTATCATTGCATCACTCGATAGTCCAACAGTGAATGACGGGATCATATATGTGTCTATGATACTTGTCCATATGACGCATTCGTCTTTTCATATAACCCTGAAGAGGATAGTTCCTACGGGAGTTATACTATTCATTCATATTTTGCTAAACATGGTTCAAACAATTGATTAACAATCTGTTTATACATAGCATTCTTGCTATTGCCTAGGTTCAGGAAGACTCTTTAAAATACAATGACATCTTTTGAGGTACTCATAGAGTCTTTCTTCTTATCTATTAGGATTGAATGTCTTCAAGGCATCCTCAGGTTCTGGCAGTAGTTCTTGTTTCCCTTATGCTATCATTGTTTCTAATTGGTCAACATTTTCTCTCAGCTCTTGATTAAGAGTTGCTTGCCTTTCCTTTTCTTTACTTTCTTTGGCACATTCTTTCAACATGTCATTAAGAAGTTGTGCCTGCTCCTTCAATTCAAGCTTCTTCTTTTTGCTTTCCTATTTATATTCTTCCATAAGTATTTCCTGATATTCCAGTTTTTCCTATAATTTGCCATTCTGGACTCCTGCCCCTCTCACTGCGCTTTGAAGCAAGGTCTTTTCTTTCTCCCACTGTATTTCCTGTCCCTCAAATTCTGCCTTTCTTGCTATTACTTCTTCCTTGAGCCTCTTTACCTCCTTTTTTAGGATTTGTTGTTGGTCTTCTAACTGCCTTATACATTCTTGCAATTGCTGGTTCTCGGCATTCGAATTCTGTAGAGAGCTTACCAACTTGGCACTAACTTCTTCTGAAAGAACTTCTCGATGAGGTGTGCTTCCCTCAAGCTCTGCTAGTTTGGAAACTCGATATCCCTTATCTCTGCTTTTTCTCCATCTGAGATAATCTTCTGTGGTGCTTAGCCCTTTAGGCGATCGTTCAATCAAGGTGACCTTTTCCTAGGATTTGCAAAATGCTTTCAGTTCTTCCTCTTTGCTGGGTTCATGATAGAAATGAGCTTGATGAAACACTTCAACATTGGGTGTGAACTGGGTTGAACCGAATTGCCTCATTACCAAAGCTGGGATTTAACTTGTGCACCCGGTCAGTCCTATCAAAAGTAACAAGTGATTATCCCTTGTACTGAACAAAATGGGCTGGCCCATAGTCCACAACTTCCTCTAGCAATAGTTGTGACTGTTGAAGCTTAGAATTTGCTCTTGCCATTGTAGTTCATTCTTTGGACTTATTGCCAATTTAGCCACCTTTACGATGAGAGGCTGGTCGGGATACTAGGTTAATCCCTTAGTTTTGAGAGGATAGATATGGCTGAGGATCCAAAGATGTAGCAATTGGGAAGAACACTTGATGGTTCCCTTACCCTGTCGTCGGTAATACGTTAGAGTCAAAAAGGTCTACGTGAGGATGGCAGGTATTGGGTTGACATTTTGCTTCTCTACTGCCCAAAACAACTTCGTGACGCTATAAGTTATAACTCCCAAAGGCCCGAGAGACAAGATCAGGCCGTAAATTCCCAAAGCTAGTGCCAACGAAGCCTGTTCCCATTGCTTGCCCTGAATATGCAGATTCAAATGCTTTTTGATGTAAGTCCAATACCACCCATCTATACTTCCATTGACAGTTTCCTTTGCCTTTGCTTCCTCTGTAGAGATTCCAAGTATATGCATGAGATGTTTCCAGGTCTGCCTATGCTCAAGGTGTAGATAAATCCGATTTTGCGCTGCATAAGGGATCTCTAGCAGTGCATGATATTCTTCTATAGTGGGAATCGTATCAATATTGCTGAAGGAGAACACCCTATACCTTGGATTCCAAGTTGATAGCATGGCTTTTAATGCAGGAACTTATACTCTAACCCGTATCAAAGTTGCAATCCTCCCATACTTTTTCTCAAACTTTACTTTGACATAATCGGAAAGTGATTTCCAACTACTGGATAAATCCTCAAGACCAGTCATTCTATACTAGGATCAATTGGAGGTAATGGGCAAATGTCTACCCCTATGTCATCAATCTATAGGGACTTTGAACAATGAATTAGTCTGGACCACTATTTAGCATTCTGTTCTTGCCTTGAAACTCCTTCAGTTGATTGACTCAAGGATGCCATTTTAAAGTTTCTCTTTATCCTTTACAGACACCAGTTTACAATACCTGTAGAAAGTAGGTCAGCAGAATAAACTTAGGTAATTTTGAATTAAGGTGATGATATCTTTACACCTATCAAGGTAGGAAGGTGTGCAGATTATCTTATCAACATATTGAAGGAGCGAAAGCATGAAAAACACAAGTTTATACCATTGAATTCAAAAATTTTCACCTAGGGTCACATGCATCATGCAAGATTTATTTTTATCTATTTGATTTCAATGATAAACAACATATTAAAACTCTTTTAATATGTTTTTGGATCAGTATTTGCCATTTAAGATTTTAGAATTAATCAGATTAATTTTAGAACCCTAGATTAAATCAAGAATAAATACACTAACCTCTTGATGCACTGCAGCGTATTTGTACCTTTGGGATGCATCTTTAGGACACCAGGTGTTGTCCCTCTAGCTTGTCCACACCAAGTTCATCTATGGCAACCCTTGAATAGCTTCTAAAGCTTTTTCTATGAATTAGAAAATCAAGTTTTTCCTTTTAAGAGATTAAAGATGTAAACAGAACACTAGAAACAATTTCTAGTATTTTTTATTCAAGAGATTGTTCGCTAATCTCTTAGAATTGATGAGAGATGAAGAAGAAGAGAGAATGGGAGCCTCAAGGGTGGTGGCACAAAGGGAGGCAGCAGCTGGTTATAATTTTTTTTTTTCATAACACTTATATAGCTAGGTCACCACTTAAAACCCTTGCCACATGTCACATTCTGATTGGCTCTAGGTTTAATTGACCAAATCACATTGTGCCAAGTGTCTAACCTATATTTAATCTTAATTTTAATCATCTTAGATGATTAAAAGACATTTGATAAGCTTATGTGTACTGCTATGTGTCACCATCTCATGGTGACACATGTCACCATGTGAAATGACCAAAATGCCCTTGTGTCTTAATTTTGAGTTCTCAACCCAAAATAATTATTTTTCTTCTTCTAATCAATTTATATAAAATATAAATTAATTAATTAATCTCTATTAATTAGTTTCTCCTTAATCAAATTCATATTTAAACACTTTAAATATAAATTTAACTTATATTATGCATCCAATAACCTAGATTTGGTTTCAAGTCATGCTAGGGACTTTGCAATCTAATTGCAAACCAAACCTATTTAATTAATCAATTAAACTCTTTAATTAAATAATTAAATCATATTTAATTTGGTGATTACTTGTGTTTGTGTGTGACTTACCAGGCTCATTACTAATTGACAATGAGACATGATATCAACTCTTAATATCATCAGAACTCTTTCCTACCATAAATGATTTCTCTAAATCATTTTATGCATTTCATAGACCATAGTTAACACCTAGCATAGCATGCCATGGCCACCCAATCAGTAATAAGGTTTACTTTAAATGAACCTATAATCATATGTTACCATGCACTAGAATATCTCTATTATAAAATCCCAATTCAAGCTAGAGTCATGGTTTATGTCAAACCCCATTTGCTATGAATATTATGATCTCTTTTAATTCCAGTTCTTAATTAAAAGATTTTCTCATCAGAAACTCTTTTCTGATTAAATCTATCTGTCCTGGCTAGGAACTTGAAACATCAAGAATAATTAAATGAACATAGGATTTTATCCCTTTTTACTTAGAGAAACAGATTCCATCTTGATCAACACCTACCTCCATATATAACTAGCAGGAGCCAACACATGCCCATATACCCATACACAGTACAAGTATGAAAGCAGTATCAAACTCAAACCACCTATATACAAGATAACTGTGCTATCTCAAGTCTAAAGATTATATGCACTTATATGCTTTATGACAATACAATGACAAGAGTAAACTCCATGTGCTTGTCATAAGTGTTACTGGTTCGACCTACTTATCATGTATAAGTGCCTATCATGTTTATCATATGGCATGAGACTCACTATTCCATCTTATTTATATCTCATACAAATAACTTGGGAACAAACATGAATATAACATTTCTGGATAAGTCATGTCCTTATTGTGAAATATCCTCGATTGTGAACCTATTCATGATACTTTGTATTAGAAATACTGTAGCACCCCTCACCCGACTACAGTGTAGCCGAGCAAGGCGTGCTACAATCGGTGCCGGAACACCCTATCTTATCTTACTTTATTCCTTTCATAATTTGATCTCGTTAATTTTAATATCAATTATTTTTCGATGGAGAAACCAACGGAGTTTCCCCTATTTTATTATCGTTTGGCGTATTTCAATATTCACCTGTTTGAAATTCAATAATATTTTCAAAATAAAATCTCATCCATGCTAATCATAATTATCTCATCAATCATTCTCATAATTTTCTCATACTTCAAATCTCATCCATGCATTTCCATTCATACTCAATTCATATGTAAACATTCTCGAATTATATAAGCAAAATTTTCAAATTTCCTTAATTTACATAATTTACAAAATAATTACAAAATTTCATAATTTACATCATCATAATACAATATCTAGCATTTTATACAAAATACAAAATATGATCTATATGGGCCCTATCTACATGCATTGCTGAGGAGGTGACAACCTTGAATACTTCAGATACTTCTGCAGATCAAAACTCCCAAAATTCCCAGTCAAACGTCCATTGGGTTCTAGCTTCAGTACCTGCGCGAAGGAAACAATTCCATCGCGCTAAGCATTGCTGCTTAGTGGTGCAATAATATAACAAGGATAAAAAAATATACAAATAAAGAAAGAACGAAGCATAATTTGAATATTTAAGAATCAATTTAATTTAATACAATGTGTCTAATATTAATTTTCTTTTGTTCTCACTTGTTTCGCTTTGGAAGCGTTTAATTTCGAAATTCATAGAGATAACGTAAATATACAGAATTTATAAAAATACTCAATTTATATTCATATGGATTTTAATATGTTTAATCCTAATTTAGTCTTCTTTGAAAGTGTTTATTTGCCAATGTACAGTAATGATGTACAAAGAAAAATGATTTGGAAATGATAAATTTATGCTTATATTGTTATATAAGCACGTTTGCAATATTCATTTATGTTATAATTTTCTTTGCTAATCCTTTAGCATTTTCTCTATACTTGCTAGGTTGTCTCAGATTATTTCATAATAAGTAAATTTTGATATCTGTCCAGTTCATTTCGATTCTTTCTTATAAATAACTATCCTAATTTATTTTAGGTCATCTTACTCATTTATTTTATTTAATTTCTAATATTTTTAATTGCTAATATTCTTAACTTATCTCAATAAATTACACTGCCCAAGTAACCTACGACAGGCTGACTAAACTGGATAACGGGTCGTTGTACTGGACCGCGGTGCCTCGGGCCGTCATACCATGGGACGCGAGCGTCAACCACGTGTCACGATCGATGGCTAAAAAGCCATGATAACACATAATCGGGCATAAAAGCCATAAATGTTGGCATAAAGCCATGAATACGGGCATAAAGCCATGAATACAGGCATAAAGCCTTTCGCAGTACTGCTAAAACAATACCCTATTGGCATGCCAATCTATCCAATCTGACACACGTGTCTAGGCAATACAAGGGCACATAATATCATTAAATATTAATATATTGTGTTTATGAATTCATTATTTCATGATAAATTTCAATTGTAATTCATACATTCATTTGATCATTTTTATGATCACAATTCACATCAATTATCCTTTTATACCATTGTACTCAAAATACTTCTCCTTTCTATAATAATGAGAACTAATGTTTCATTCATACATTAATATAGTTCATTTATTCATTCATTATGTTATTCATATTAATCACAATTCTAAACAATGGTTCACATGTACCATTGTATTCAAAACATTTTCCTTTCTCATTTATACATTTAAGAATCTACTTATGTAGTCACAATTTTATATTTCAAGTTGAGTTATTAATATTTTATGAATTCCATTTGTGATGGGCATATAAGCCCTAACTATCTATTCACATCAATTAGGTGACTTATTTTTCATGTTTCAAGTAATCCATAAACATTTCATGGATTTCAAATTTATGGCCTTAATTCCTTTTTAACAATTTTGACTAGGATGCATAGTCCATATTTGTCATACAATTCTAAGCATTTAAGCTTAGAATTGGTTCTAGGTCTTCATCTTAGTTTGTTACTCATTTTGATTACTATTCACCTTACTAGTCAACCAAAATGTTGACTTTTTCATACTTAAGGGATATGTTAATTGTCACACCCTACCCCTCTGTAAGGCATAACATGATCCCGTAGTATACCTAATGAATTACCAACTCCGTCTACTGATAACCCATTAAATACACTACAAGGGATTTTCAAAACTTTTCTTACTTCTTTTACAGTGGTGAGCACTATTTACAGGTGTTAAAAACCTTTTTGAACTGAAGTGATAAAACTGACACATTTGACTTAATTGGAGTTTCTGTAAAAATTTTGGCAGAGTGCCATCTGTATTTTGGATAAAACAGTTCTTCAGAAAACCTGTAAAAAGCACTTCAATATGTATTTTCAAATCTCAACTCCAATATATTTCTCAACACAACATATTTCTCAATTCAAATCCATAGTGATTTTTCAAAGACTGAGATACAAGAAATATAATACAAAACTATTTAAGTAAATGAAATCTCAGATTTACATTCACGATAATTTACATTTAATTACATACCAAAATATTTTACAAGATTTTCTATACAACTGCTCAAATAATTTACATACATACTATTACATGCTTACATCAAAACCTATGTACATGGGTATATCTATGATATACCTGGAGCTGATATGAATGTATCCTCAAAGCAACTTAATCACTGCTCTATGCTCTGCTTACCTGCGACAGCATACAAAGCTATCGCTGAGTGGTGAACTCAGTGGTGCACAACTATAATTTAAAATATAGTACAATATACATTGACAAATTTCTGATAAATAATTTGAGAATCGAATCGATCAAATTTCACAACTCAAAATATTCATTGCTAATAATGTAAATCATTTGTATAAATAACTTGGAGCACAAAATTCAATTTATCAAATCTTGACTATCCATTTAAGTAATTCCAACAAAATCAATTACACACAAACCATAATTGAAATCACCAATCCTTACCATTCAAAAGCCATAATGTAGCTCAAAATCAATTTGTATCTCAAAAATCATCTTTGTATCTCAAAAGTCATTATGCATCTCAAAAACCATGTTGTATCTCAAAAATCAATCTTTATCTCACTAACTATGCAAGACTAATCCGAAAGGGCCATATTCGATGTGATTCTAACTCCCTATGGTCGGGGAGGTCGAATCTGATTCTAACTCCCTATGGTCGGGAGGTCGAATCATCGTGCCTGATACCATCACAATAATGAATCTTCCGTAAGGGCCATAATGATAAAATAAACTTAGATCTAACCTCAAATCAGAGGAGAATCTAAGCCTGTGCACGTACCATGGTAATCAAAACACAACTAACTCCATTGTCTTCTCAACAAATGAGAGAGACGGGTAATAACCTAGTCAAGCATCTATAGTGAGATATAAAACAATATCACAATCCTTTTAGCGAGCATAAATCACAATATAATTCGATTCAAAGTCAATTCCAATATCCAATAATTTTTATGCTCATCACAATTCAAATAATAAAGTTTTCATTTTTTTTCATGAATATTACCATCACAATTCAAAACATATTCTATCACAATTTTCCAAAACATAATTTACTTAATCCATAACAATGCTTAATACTTATGGAAATACCATTTCACAAAGCCAAATTCATACATACAATAACAATTTTCAATAATCATGGAATTAAATCCAATGCTTGTTAAACATAATTCATAAGAAAAATATATCATTTAATCATATGAAATATTCAAAACAAAATCAGTTAAAAACTAGTTGTGCACAAACACAATTTAAAACAATAACATACAATTAATCATATGAAATATTATTCAGAGTAAAATCAGTTGAAAACTAGTTGTGCACAAACCTCTGATGACTGTCTCCCTGATCTGGACTCAGTGTTTCCTTCCCTTTTGCTGAGTCCTTGTTAACTGAGAAACACAATTTGAAGTGTTTCAGTACTAAATTAAACTGTCTCTATCGATGGTGTTTGGTAAATAATGCACTGAACTCAATTATTCACTTAATCACCTAATATACCGACCCTCATTGCGTTTTAGGTAAATTAGGTTTTAGTGTCGTTAATATGTCACATTCGATAGGGTTTTAGGTTTGGTATGTTTTACCAAAGTCATTTCCTTGCTTAGTGCACTTTAATGCAAATTCTTTGGATTAGGGACACTGGTTTGACCTAACCGGACGATCTAGTTCCCTCAGTTTTCGGGTCTCGGTCGAAACTACAAACTTGTAGATCTAGGTCTTATTGCACGCGGGGAAAAATTTCAGGTCAATCCGAGTTAAGTAGACCAAGTTATGGTCATTACACTCTTGCTGGTCAAATGGTACCATTTTAGGTCAATTTTAGGTCAAATTGGTCAATTCTGGTTCGGCCAGTTTTTGGACCCGAACTTGTGCAAGTTGTTTGACTTGCTTATGGTCATTTCTGGGCTTTGGTGTCTTCATAAGACTTGTAGCTATGGGTCTTAACTATTCTTGGTCAAAATTTCAGGTCAATTGGACCTGGTTTGAGTGAGTTATGGCCTAAACACTCACTGCTGCCCAATTGGTCATTTTTCAGGTCCTAATTGCACCTAATCCGAATTGGTCATTTTTTTAGGTCACCTTGCAAGCAGAATTTTGGCATGGTTTCTCAATGAAAGTTGGCACATTTTGTGCCTAGTTTCACCTCAAATTGTTCTCATACCAATTGAGGTTACACATTCAAGGTTCTAGGCTAAAATATACACTGCCCTCAATAGGCATGTCACCCCACTTCAAACACACATTTAACTTGCAAAGTTTACTTCCATACCCTACCAATCTATTTTGGTACATTACCAAAAGCATTATCTACTTTACATTAACATTATTTTGGGCAGATTACCATTACCCTCAACACACCAAATATCATTCATAATTACAATTTCTAATTACCATTACAACACACCTAACCATTACAAATTTTACATACCCTTTACAATATCAATCTACATACATCTCATCAACCTTCTAGGTCAATATTCTGCCCACACTTCCTTCAATATATACCATTACTCAAGTGTCCACAAGCTGCCACAAACCATTCTTCAACATCACATTGCCGTCCCATATACCAATTCCCATCAAAGTGCATAATTCACCATATAAACATGAAATAATTCACTAAGTTACTAAATCACCATGATTAACATTATTTCTCATCAATTATATGCACAAATACCTCATCAAAAACGTGACTCATGGCTGTCCAAAATGAAAATAAGAATAACCCTTCAAACTCAAAATTTTCCTTCACCAAACCAACACCCATAACATGAACATAAACTTTAACAAAGAAATTCTCAAAAATGCAAACTTACCTTTAATTGTAACTTGCTAAACCTTCACCAAACTTCTCAAATTTGGTATCAATCTCTTCCTTATGATGTGTAGACAAACTTTCATGAAGATAGGTGTGGGAAAAGGAGGCTTGATCATGGAGTTGTAATGGTTTGAAGGTGGGTGGCCATGGGAGAGGTTTGAGAGTTTCATTCACGGCAATGGGACTTTTCAATTGAGGAAGATGAATTGTAGATTGTTTAATGAACCTACACCTGCCCATTTTATGTTTAATTTATCCTATAATGGCCCACTCACTCAAAGTAATCATATAATAATGTAATTGTTCATTTATTCCACATTTAACCCATGATTTTTGCTATTTACTTTAGGTACCACTAAACTAATTTTTCATTTTATTTTCTAAGTGTAATACTATTTATTTTTAATGGACATTTAGGTCAAAAGACAATTCGGGGTGTCAAATGACCATAATGCCCTGTTAAGATTCGTTCGATTTTTCGGTAAAACCGTATTTTGTCTGTTTTTCGATTTCTCACTTTTCTTTGTACTAATTATTTAATTTTTCTTTAATCTTTCTAATGAGATTTATACTTCAATAAGGTTCTATTTAAGTCCTAAAAATATTTTCCAGGGTTCCATGATCGAGGAGCTAGTCAACGGTCCACGCCGTGACTTCAGTCATGATCACCATCGCTAGGTTTCCTACGCTTAACTTGATCACATTTCTTTGCTATTATTTTTCCTTTGTTTTTCTTGTATTTTCTTTTCTTGTATTTTATTATTTTATGTCTCCTCACTCATATTGAAATGTAGTTCTAGGCATCTTAGCTGTCCGGACAGCACTGGGCACCGGAGCAGTAGAACGCACTACTGAACTTAGGGGTGTTACAATTCTCCCCCCCTTAAATAAATTTCGTCTCGAAATTTTATCTGGCATTAGTCTCTGAACAGCTGTGGGTGCTGTCTCCTCATATCCTCTTCACGTTCCCAAGTAGCTTCCTGGCCTGAATGATGGTTCCACAGCACTTTAACCAGGTGTATCTGTTTGTTCCTTAGCTGTTTCACCTCATAAGCCAGAATTTTTATCTTCCTCATATGAGAGGTCTGGATTTACTTCAATCTCTTCAACTGACAGTACATGAGATGGGTCTGATCTGTACCTCCTTAACATGGACACATAGAAGACACTGTGTATCCTTACTAATTCTAGAGGTAATGCTAACCGATATGCCAGAGGACCCACTCTTTCCAGAACTTCATATGGTCCGATGAAATGAGGACTCAGTTTCCCCTTTCTGCCAAATCTCATAATCCTCTTCCAAGGAGAAACTTTGAGGAATACCTTATCACCCATTGCATACTCAATATCTCTTCTCTTCAGATCAACATAGGACTTACGTGATCGTAGCGACCTTGAGTCTATCTCTGATCAATTTGATCTTTTCCTATGTCTGCTGAACAATTTCTGGCCCAATCATCTTTCTTTCACCAATTTCATCCCAACATAGGGGAGTTCTGCACTTTCTGCCATACAAAGCTTCATATGGAGGCATCCCTATGCTTGATTGGTAGCTGTTGTTATAAGCAAACTCAATCAAAGGCAAGTGTGTATCCCAACTACCTTCAAATTCAATCACACAAGCCCGTAGCATATCCTCCAATATCTGAATAACTCTTTCAGGTTGGCCATGCATGCGTGGGTCGAATCTTTGTCTTTGAAGTTCAATCTAGTTCCTAGGGCTCTCTGAAGACTACCCCAGAATCTAGAAGTGAACCTAGGATCTCTATCAGATACAATCGATACTGGCATTCCATGCAATTTTACAATTCCATATATGTACAATCTGGCCAATCTTTCCAGGCTATAGTCCATCCGGACTGGCAAAAAGTGAGCAGACTTGGTTAGTTTGTCAACTATAACCCATACTGCATCATGACTATTCTGTGTCCTCGAAAATCTCATCACAAAATGCATAGTTATCTGTTCCCTTACAATGTTTCATAGGGTGCCACTTGTATGCTAGCTTGACACTTATTAATGTATACAAATTCTGTTAGTGGGATGTATCTGTCCCATCTCCCCTCGGATTCAAGGACAGAAGTTCTCAGTATATTCTCGAGGGTTTATTACATTTTATAGGTTATTATTATTATCATTTCATTTCATTATTTATAGAAACTCAACGAGTTTTAAAATTTACCTGAATCACTTGTTTCAATTGTCCATCTGTCTGAGGATGATACGTTGTACTGATATCTCTAAGCTTATAGCAATTACTGGGGTACAGGTAATTCACATTAATGTAACCGAGTCACTGACTCTAGCTACCTTACAAGTGTAGTCGTTTGATAGGCTAGTTCTGAAGTCTTAAATTTCTGACTAAAATTTCCACATTTATTTCCAGTAATAGTACTCTATTTGGGTGCAACTGTATCAATTTATAGATTACTTACAAATATTCTTAATTTATTATACCACAAGGAAGCACGTAGCTCTACACAATAATCCCGTGTCGATCTTGTGTCTATGACTTACAATACAAACATTGAGAGCATTATATAGTCACTACGTTATAACCTCATGGACTAGGTTTCCTAACATCTTATCTTTCTCGAATCCACTAATAGCCTAAACCGATTCTGATTACAATATCCCAATTCTTTTAGTTAACAATTCTTCCAAAATTAGTGTCAAACATACTTGTTATTGTAGTTTTGATCCTGAAAGACTAGTCACTAATGCATCAAATTTATTCTCCTGTAAGGGAATAGCAACAGAACATATAGTTCTGACACTAACACACAATTAAGTAGTGCTGGGATCAAATAATAATTAATTGTTTCTTTCAAAAATTAAGAACTTACCAGCAGCTACATCTGAAGTTTCTGCTCTTTCTCCTTGGCGCATAGTGGACGCTCTGACTGGTGTGCTACCATATTAGGGTTGATTCACTGTGTTATAGTGGTGAGGAGTACCAACTCTATTTCTATCTTGACTGATCGACGGTCCGTGAACTCGGAGAGCGGTCGAGGTGGTTTAGTACAATCTTTAGCAAAGTGTCCAAGTTTTCCACAATTGTAGCAGCTCGGGCGCCTTATAGCAGAGCCCTCCATGATATCTTCTACAAGTTTCACATTGGCGGGAAGGGTAGGAACTTCTAGTTGTTCGACGACTGGACCTTGATGGTCTCTGTCTTACTGATCCACCTCTATCATATCCCTGAGCTCGGGGCTCCACAAATTCTTTTCTCTT
Source organism: Hevea brasiliensis (assembly GCF_030052815.1). Lineage (NCBI taxonomy): Eukaryota > Viridiplantae > Streptophyta > Magnoliopsida > Malpighiales > Euphorbiaceae > Hevea > Hevea brasiliensis. The sequence continues at coordinate 29,941,015 of NC_079509.1, read as the reverse complement.
TCTCAAATTACTACTTGAGCTCTGACCCATAGGTTTCTCCCTCTTTTCCATTTCACACTGCCCTTGTGGGGGTTGGGTCTGTACTTGGGCTTGGGCTGACAGATTATCAGCCATTTGTTGGAAGAAAGTGGCCATTTCTTTGGGCCATTTGTGCGATAATTTGTACAGGTAAAGCCCAGTACAGTCGGGCCTTCGACACTTTGTGGAGCTGGGGCCTCAACTTGTTCTCCTGCCATCACAGACTGTTCTATTGTCTCATTCTTCTCTTCCATATCTTTTCTCACAGAATTTTCTATCCTGTACAACCAACACAAGGAGATTCCTCTCCATTAGTTCACATTTATGATGTAAATGTACTATATGTATCAAACATTTGAGCAGTTGTAGTTACTGACAAAAAGATTTCAAATTCACGATTGAAATTTACTTTAAAACCATTGCTCTGATACCACTAAAACATGTCACACCCTACCCCTCTGTAAGGCATAACATGATCCCGTAGTATACCTAATGAATTACCAACTCCGTCTACTGATAACCCATTAAATACACTACAAGGGATTTTCAAAACTTTTCTTACTTCTTGTACAGTGGTGAGCACTATTTACAGGTGTTAAAAACCTTTTTGAACTGAAGTGATAAAACTGACACATTTGACTTAATTGGAGTTTCTGTAAAAATTTTGGCAGAGTGCCATCTGTATTTTGGATAAAACAGTTCTTCAGAAAACCTGTAAAAAGCACTTCAATATGTATTTGCAAATCTCAACTCCAATATATTTCCCAACACAACATATTTCTCAATTCAAATCCATAGTGATTTTTCAAAGACTGAGATACAAGAAATATAATACAAAACTATTTAAGTAAATGAAATCTCATATTTACATTCACGATAATTTACATTTAATTACATACCAAAATATTTTACAAGAGTTTCTATACAACTGCTCAAATAATTTACATACATACTATTACATGCTTACATCAAAACCTATGTACATGGGTATATCTATGATATACCTGGAGCTGATCTGAATGTATCCTCAAAGCAACTTAATCACTGCTCTATGCTCTGCTTACCTGCGACAGCATACAAAGCTATCGCTGAGTGGTGAACTCAGTGGTGCACAACTATAATTTAAAACATAGTACAATATACATTGACAAATTTCTGATAAATAATTTGAGAATCGAATCTTGATCAAATTTCACAACTCAAAATATTCATTGCTAATAATGTAAATCATTTGTATAAATAACTTGGAGCACAAAATTCAATTTATCAAATCTTGACTATCCATTTAAGTAATTCCAACAAAATCAATTACACACAAACCATAATTGAAATCACCAATCCTTACCATTCAAAAGCCATTCTGTATCTCAAAATCATTTTGTATCTCAAAATCATCTTTGTATCTCAAAAGTCATTATGCATCTCAAAAACCATGTTGTATCTCAAAAATCAATCTTTATCTCACTAACTATGCAAGACTAATCCGAAGGGCCATATTCGATGTGATTCTAACTCCCTATGGTCGGGAGGTCGAATCGATTCTAACTCCTATGGTGGGGAGGTCGAATCATCGTGCACTGATACCATCACAATAATGAATCTTCCGTAAGGGCCATAACGATAAAATAAACTTAGATCTAACCTCAAATCGGAGGAGAATCTAAGCCTGTACATATTACCATGGTAATCAAAACACAACTAACTCCATTGTCTTCTCAACAAATGAGAGAGACGGGTAATAACCTAGTCAAGCATCTATAGTGAGATATAAAACAATATCACAATCCTTTTAGCGAGCATAAATCACAATATAATTCGATTCAAAGTCAATTCCAATATCCAATAATTTTTATGCTCATCACAATTCAAATAATAAAGTTTTCATTTTTTTTCATGAATATTACCATCACAATTCAAAACATATTCTATCACAATTTTCCAAAACATAATTTACTTAATCCATAACAATGCTTAATACTTATGGAAATACCATTTCACAAAGCCAAATTCATACATACAATAACAATTTTCAATAATCATGGAATTAAATCCAATGCTTGTTAAACATAATTCATAAGAAAAATATATCATTTAATCATATGAAATATTCAAAACAAAATCAGTTAAAAACTAGTTGTGCACAAACACATTTTAAAACAATAACATACAATTAATCATATGAAATATTATTCAGAGTAAAATCAGTTGAAAACTAGTTGTGCACAAACCTCTTATGACTGTCTCCCTGATCTGGACTCAGTGTTTCCTTCCCTTTTGCTGAGTCCTTGTTAACTGAGAAACACAATTTGAAGTGTTTCAGTACTAAATTAAACTGTCTCTATCGATGGTGTTTGGTAAATAATGCACTGAACTCAATTATTCACTTAATCACCTAATATACCGACCCTCATTGCGTTTTAGGTAAATTAGGTTTTAGTGTCGTTAATATGTCACATTCGATAGGGTTTTAGGTTTGGTATGTTTTACCAAAGTCATTTCCTTGCTTAGTGCACTTTAATGCAAATTCTTTGGATTAGGGACCTTTGGTTTGACCTAACCGGACGATCTAGTTCCCTCAGTTTTCGGGTCTCGGTCGAAACTACAAACTTGTAGATCTAGGTCTTATTGCACGCGGGGAAAAATTTCAGGTCAATCCGAGTTAAGTAGACCAAGTTATGATCATTACACTCTTGCTGGTCAAATGGTACCATTTTAGGTCAACTTTAGGTCAAATTGGTCAATTCTGGTTCGGCCAGTTTTTGGACCCGAACTTGTGCAAGTTGTTGGACTTGCTTATGGTCATTTCTGGGCTTTGGTGTCTTCATAAGACTTGTAGCTATGGGTCTTAACTATTCTTGGTCAAAATTTCAGGTCAATTGGACCTGGTTTGAGTGAGTTATGGCCTAAACACTCACTGCTGCCCAATTGGTCATTTTTCAGGTCCTAATTGCACCTAATCCGAATTGGTCATTTTTTTAGGTCACCTTGCATGCAGAATTTTGGCATGGTTTCTCAATGAAAGTTGGCACATTTTGTGCCTAGTTTCACCTCAAATTGTTCTCATACCAATTGAGGTTACACATTCAAGGTTATAGGCTAAAATATACACTGCCCTCAATATGCATTTCACACCCCACTTCAAACACACATTTAACTTGCAAAGTTTACTTCCATACCCTACCAATCTATTTTGGTACATTACCAAAAGCATTATCTACTTTACATTAACATTATTTTGGGCAGATTACCATTACCCTCAACACACCAAATATCATTCATAATTACAATTTCTAATTACCATTACAACACACCTAACCATTACAAATTTTACATACCCTTTACAATATCAATCTACATACATCTCATCAACCTTCTAGGTCAATATTCTGCCCACACTTCCTTCAATATATACCATTACTCAAGTGTCCACAAGCTGCCACAAACCATTCTTCAACATCACATTGCCGTCCCATATACCAATTCCCATCAAAGTGCATAATTCACCATATAAACATGAAATAATTCACTAAGTTACTAAATCACCATGATTAACATTATTTCTCATCAATTATATGCACAAATACCTCATCAAAAACGTGACTCATGGCTGTCCAAAATGAAAATAAGAATAAGCCTTCAAACTCAAAATTTTCCTTCACCAAACCAACACCCATAACATGAACATAAACTTTAACAAAGAAATTCTCAAAAATGCAAACTTACCATTAATTGTAACTTGCTAAACCTTCACCAAACTTCTCAAATTTGGTATCAATCTCTTCCTTATGATGTGTAGACAAACTTTCATGAAGATAGGTGTGGGAAAAGGAGGCTTGATCATGGAGTTGTAATGGTTTGAAGGTGGGTGGCCATGGGAGAGGTTTGAGAGTTTCATTCACGGCAATGGGACTTTTCAATTGAGGAAGATGAATTGCAGATTGTTTAATGAACCTACACCTGCCCATTTTATGTTTAATTTATCCTATAATGGCCCACTCACTCAAAGTAATCATATAATAATGTAATTGTTCATTTATTCCACATTTAACCCATGATTTTTGCTATTTACTTTAGGTACCACTAAACTAATTTTTCATTTTATTTTCTAAGTGTAATACTATTTATTTTTAATGGACATTTAGGTCAAAAGACAATTCGGGGTGTCAAATGACCATAATGCCCCTGTTAGATTACGTTCGATTTTTAGTAAAACCGTATTTTGTCTGTTTTTCGATTTCTCACTTTTCTTTGTACTAATTATTTAATTTTTCTTTAATCTTTCTAATGAGATTTATACTTCAATAAGGTTCTATTTAAGTCCTAAAAATATTTTCCAGGGTTCCCCGCAGTCCAGGGCTAGTCAACGGTCCACGCCGTGACTTCCGGTCTGATCACCCATCGCTAGGTTTCCCGGCTCGCTTAACTTGATCACATTTCTTTGCTATTATTTTTCCTTTGTTTTTCTTGTATTTTCTTTTCTTGTATTTTATTATTTTATGTCTCCTCACTCATATTGAAATGTAGTTCTAGGCATCCTAGTTTGTCCGGACAAAGATCTGGGCACCGGGCGATGAGCACTCATCGAACTTAGGGTGTTACAATTCTCCCCCTTAAATAAACTTCGTCTCGAAATTTTATCGGCATTAGTCTCTGAGCAATGTGGGTGCTGTCTCCTCATATCCTCTTCACGTTCCCAAGTAGCTTCTGGCTGAATGATGGTTCCACAAGACTTTAACCAGTGTATCTGTTTGTTCCTTATTGTTTCACCTCATAAGCGTAATTTTTATCTTCCTCATATGAGAGGTCTGGATTTACTTCAATCTCTTCAGCGACGATTACATGAGATGGGTCCGATATGTACCTCCTTAACATGGACACATAGAAGACACTGTATCCTTACTAATTCTAGAGGTAATGCTAACCGATATGCCGGAGGACCCACTCTTTCCGTAACTTCATATGGTCCGATGAAATGAGGACTCGCTTTCCTTTACGCCAAATCTCATAATCCTCTTCCAAGGAGAAACTTTGAGGAATACCTTATCACCCATTGCATACTCAATATCTCTTCTCTTGAGATCAACATAGGACTTGACGGTCTGACGCGACCTTGAGTCTATCTCTGATCAATTTGATCTTTTCCTATGTCTCTTTGAACAATTTACGGCCCAATCATCTTTCTTTCACCAATTTCATCCCAACATAGGGAGTTACGCACTTTACGCCATACAAAGCTTCATATGGAGGCATCCCTATGCTTGATTGGTAGCTGTTGTTATAAGCAAACTCAATCAAAGGCAAGTGTGTATCCCAACTACCTTCAAATTCAATCACACAAGCCCGTAGCATATCCTCCAATATCTGAATAACTCTTTCAGGTTGGCCATGCATGCGTGGGTGGAATCTTTGTCTTTGAAGTTCAATCTAGTTCCTAGGGCTCTCTGAAGACTACCCGAATCTAGAAGTGAACCTAGGATCTCTATCGAGATACAATCGATCACGGCATTCCATGCAATTTTACAATTCCATATATGTACAATCTGGCCAATCTTTCTGTGCTATAGTCCATCCGGACTGGCAAAAAGTGAGCAGACTTGGTTAGTTTGTCAACTATAACCCATACTGCATCATGACTATTCTGTGTCCTCGAAAATCTCATCACAAAATGCATAGTTATCTGTTCCCTTACAATGTTTCATAGGGTGCCACTTGTATGCTAGCTTGACACTTATTAATGTATACAAATTCTGTTAGTGGGATGTATCTGTCCCATCTCCCCTCGGATTCAAGGACAGAAGTTCTCAGTATATTCTCGAGGGTTTATTACATTTTATAGGTTATTATTATTATCATTTCATTTCATTATTTATAGAAACTCAACGAGTTTTAAAATTTACCTGAATCACTTGTTTCAATTGTCCATCTGTCTGAGGATGATACGTTGTTCTGATATCTCTAAGCTTATAGCAATTCTTGAGTCTGGTAATTCACATTAATGTAACCGAGTCACTGACTCTAGCTACCTTACAAGTGTAGTCGTTTGATAGGCTAGTTCTGAAGTCTTAAATTTCTGACTAAAATTTCCACATTTATTTCCAGTAATAGTACTCTATTTGGGTGCAACTGTATCAATTTATAGATTACTTACAAATATTCTTAATTTATTATACCACAAGGAAGCACGTAGCTCTACACAATAATCCCGTGTCGATCAGTGTCTGACTTACAATACAAACATTGAGAGCATTATATAGTCACTACGTTATAACCTCATGGACTAGGTTTCCTAACATCTTATCTTTCTCGAATCCACTAATATCCTAAACCGATTCTGATTACAATATCCCAATTCTTTTAGTTAACAATTCTTCCAAAATTAGTGTCAAACATACTTGTTATTGTAGTTTTGATCCTGAAAGACTAGTCACTAATGCATCAAATTTATTCTCCTGTAAGGGAATAGCAACAGAACATATAGTTCTGACACTAACACACAATTAAGTAGTGCTGGGATCAAATAATAACTAATTGTTTCTTTCAAAAATTAAGAACTTACCAGCAGCTACATCTGAAGTTTCTGCTCTTTCTCCTTGGCGCATAGTGGACGCTCTGACTGGTGTGCTACCATATTAGGGTTGATTCACTGTGTTATAGTGGTGAGGAGTACCAACTCTATTTCTATCTTGACTCTGACTGACGGTCTGTGAACTCCGGAGAGCAGATCGAGGTGGTTTAGTACAATCTTTAGCAAAGTGTCCAAGTTTTCCACAATTGTAGCAGGCTCCAGACGCCTTATAGCATATCCCACCATGATATCTTCTACAAGTTTCACATTGGCGGGAAGGGTAGGAACTTCTAGTTGTTCGACGACTGGACCTTGATGGTCTCTGTCTTACTGATCCACCTCTATCATATCCCTGAGCTCGGGGCTCCTCAAATTCTTTTCTCTTTCTCAAATTACTACTTGAGCTCTGACCCATAGGTTTCTCCCTCTTTTCCATTTCACACTGCCCTTGTGGGGGTTGGGTCTGTACTTGGGCTTGGGCTGACAGATTATCAGCCATTTGTTGGAAGAAAGTGGCCATTTGCTGGGCCATTTGTGCGATAATTTATCTGGTAAAAGCCCAGTGCAGTCGGACCTTCGACACTTTGTGGAGCTGGGGCCTCAACTTGTTCTCCTGCCATCACAGACTGTTCTATTGTCTCATTCTTCTCTTCCATATCTTTTCTCACAGAATTTTCTATCCTGTACAACCAACACATGGAGATTCCTCTCCATTAGTTCACATTTATGATGTAAATGTACTATATGTATCAAACATTTGAGCAGTTGTAGTTACCGACAAAAAGATTTCAAATTCACGATTCAAATTTACTTTAAAACCATTGCTCTGATACCACTAAAACATGTCACACCCTACCCCTCTGTAAGGCATAACATGATCCCGTAGTATACCTAATGAATTACCAACTCCGTCTACTGATAACCCATTAAATACACTACAAGGGATTTTCAAAACTTTTCTTACTTCTTTTCTGATGGTGAGCACTATTTACAGTGTTAAAAACCTTTTGAATCAAGTGATAAAACTGACACATTTGACTTAATTGGAGTTTCTGTAAAAATTTTGGCAGAGTGCCATCTGTATTTTGGATAAAACAGTTCTTCAGAAAACCTGTAAAAAGCACTTCAATATGTATTTGCAAATCTCAACTCCAATATATTTCTCAACACAACATATTTCTCAATTCAAATCCATAGTGATTTTTCAAAGTGAGATACAATAAATATAATACACAACTATTTAAGTAAATGAAATCTCAGATTTACATTCACGATAATTTACATTTAATTACATACCAAAATATTTTACAAGAGTTTCTATACAACTGCTCAAATAATTTACATACATACTATTACATGCTTACATCAAAACCTATGTACATGGGTATATCTATGATATACCTGGAGCTGATCTGAATGTATCCTCAAAGCAACTTAATCACTGCTCTATGCTCTGCTTACCTGCGACAGCATACAAAGCTATCGCTGAGTGGTGAACTCAGTGGTGCACAACTATAATTTAAAACATAGTACAATATACATTGACAAATTTCTGATAAATAATTTGAGAATCGAATCGATCAAATTTCACAACTCAAAATATTCATTGCTAATAATGTAAATCATTTGTATAAATAACTTGGAGCACAAAATTCAATTTATCAAATCTTGACTATCCATTTAAGTAATTCCAACAAAATCAATTACACACAAACTATAATTGAAATCACCATTCCTTACCATTCAAAAGCCATTCTGTATCTCAAAATCATTTTGTATCTCAAAAATCATCTCAGTATCTCAAAAGTCATTATGCATCTCAAAAACCATGTTGTATCTCAAAAATCAATCTTTATCTCACTAACTATGCAAGACTAATCCGAAAGGGCCATATTCGATGTGATTCTAACTCCCTATGGTCGGGGAGGTCGAATCTGATTCTAACTCCATATGGTCGGGGAGGTCGAATCATCGTGCACAGTACCATCACAATAATGAATCTTCCGTAAGGGCCATAACGATAAAATAAACTTAGATCTAACCTCAAATCAGAGGAGAATCTAAGCCTGTGCACGTACCATGGTAATCAAAACACAACTAACTCCATTGTCTTCTCAACAAATGAGAGAGACGGGTAATAACCTAGTCAAGCATCTATAGTGAGATATAAAACAATATCACAATCCTTTTAGCGAGCATAAATCACAATATAATTCGATTCAAAGTCAATTCCAATATCCAATAATTTTTATGCTCATCACAATTCAAATAATAAAGTTTTCATTTTTTTTCATGAATATTACCATCACAATTCAAAACATATTCTATCACAATTTTCCAAAACATAATTTACTTAATCCATAACAATGCTTAATACTTATGGAAATACCATTTCACAAAGCCAAATTCATACATACAATAACAATTTTCAATAATCATGGAATTAAATCCAATGCTTGTTAAACATAATTCATAAGAAAAATATATCATTTAATCATATGAAATATTCAAAACAAAATCAGTTAAAAACTAGTTGTGCACAAACACATTTTAAAACAATAACATACAATTAATCATATGAAATATTATTCAGAGTAAAATCAGTTGAAAACTAGTTGTGCACAAACCTCTTATGACTGTCTCCCTGATCTGGACTCAGTGTTTCCTTCCCTTTTCTTTGAGTCCTTGTTAATCGAAACACAATTTGAAGTGTTTGATACTAAATTAAACTGTCTCTATCGATGGTGTTTGGTAAATAATGCATTGAACTCAATTATTCACTTAATCACCTAATATACCGACCCTCATTGCGTTTTAGGTAAATTAGGTTTTAGTGTCGTTAATATGTCACATTCGATAGGGTTTTAGGTTTGGTATGTTTTACCAAAGTCATTTCCTTGCTTAGTGCACTTTAATGCAAATTCTTTGGATTAGGGACACTGGTTTGACCTAACTGGACGATCTAGTTCCCTCGGTTTTCGGGTCTCGGTCGAAACTACAAACTTGTAGATCTAGGTCTTACTGCACGCGGGGCAAAATTTCAGATCAATCCGAGTTAAGTAGACCAAGTTATGGTCATTACACTCTTGCTGGTCAAATGGTACCATTTTAGGTCAATTTTAGGTCAAATTGGTCAATTCTGGTTCGGCCAGTTTTTGGACCCGAACTTGTGCAAGTTGTTTGACTTGCTTATGGTCATTTCTGGGCTTTGGTGTCTTCATAAGACTTGTAGGTATGGGTCTTAAATATTCTTGGTCAAAATTTCAGGTCAATTGGACCTGGTTTGAGTGAGTTATGGCCTAAACACTCACTGCTGCCCAATTGGTCATTTTTCAGGTCCTAATTGCACCTAATCCGAATTGGTCATTTTTTTAGGTCACCTTGCAAGCAGAATTTTGGCATGGTTTCTCAATGAAAGTTGGCACATTTTGTGCCTAGTTTCACCTCAAATTGGTCTCATACCAATTGAGGTTACACATTCAAGGTTATAGGCTAAAATATACACTGCCCTCAATATGCATTTCACACCCCACTTCAAACACACATTTAACTTGCAAAGTTTACTTCCATACCCTACCAATCTATTTTGGTACATTACCAAAAGCATTATCTACTTTACATTAACATTATTTTGGGCAGATTACCATTACCCTCAACACACCAAATATCATTCATAATTACAATTTCTAATTACCATTACAACACACCTAACCATTACAAATTTTACATACCCTTTACAATATCAATCTACATACATCTCATCAACCTTCTAGGTCAATATTCTGCCCACACTTCCTTCAATATATACCATTACTCAAGTGTCCACAAGCTGCCACAAACCATTCTTCAACATCACATTGCCGTCCCATATACCAATTCCCATCAAAGTGCATAATTCACCATATAAACATGAAATAATTCACTAAGTTACTAAATCACCATGATTAACATTATTTCTCATCAATTATATGCACAAATACCTCATCAAAAACGTGACTCATGGCTGTCCAAAATGAAAATAAGAATAACCCTTCAAACTCAAAATTTTCCTTCACCAAACCAACACCCATAACATGAACATAAACTTTAACAAAGAAATTCTCAAAAATGCAAACTTAACTTTAATTGTAACTTGCTAAACCTTCACCAAACTTCTCAAATTTGGTATCAATCTCTTCCTTATGATGTGTAGACAAACTTTTATGAAGATAGGTGTGGGAAAAGGAGGCTTGATCATGGAGTTGTAATGGTTTGAAGGTGGGTGGCCATGGGAGAGGTTTGAGAGTTTCATTCACGGCAATGGGACTTTTCAATTGAGGAAGATGAATTGCAGATTGTTTAATGAACCTACACCTGCCCATTTTATGTTTAATTTATCCTATAATGGCCCACTCACTCAAAGTAATCATATAATAATGTAATTGTTCATTTATTCCACATTTAACCCATGATTTTTGCTATTTACTTTAGGTACCACTAAACTAATTTTTCATTTTATTTTCTAAGTGTAATACTATTTATTTTTAATGGACATTTAGGTCAAAAGACAATTCGGGGTGTCAAATGACCATAATGCCCCTGTTAGGTTCGTTCGATTTTTCGGTAAAACCGTATTTTGTCTGTTTTTCGATTTCTCACTTTTCTTTGTACTAATTATTTAATTTTTCTTTAATCTTTCTAATGAGATTTATACTTCAATAAGGTTCTATTTAAGTCCTAAAAATATTTTCCAAGGTTCCCTGCAGTCCAGGGCTAGTCAACGGTCCACGCCGTGACTTCCCGGTGCGGTCACCCATCGCTAGGTTTCCCGGCTCGCTTAACTTGATCACATTTCTTTGCTATTATTTTTCCTTTGTTTTTCTTGTATTTTCTTTTCTTGTATTTTATTATTTTATGTCTCTTCACTCATATTGAAATGTAGTTCTAGGCATCCTAGCTGTCCGGACAGCACTGGGCACCGGAGCAGTAGAACGCACTACTGAACTTAGGGGTGTTACATTAATTCTAATTACACCAAGATCTCACATTTTGAGTTTTACATTTGCTAGTATTAATTGCCAATTGCAATTTAAAGTCCCCTAGATGCATTTCTAATTTCAAATTTTGAATTTCAAGTTTTGGTGTCACTATTCACCTCATTGGTCAACAAAAAATGTTGACTTTTGGATAGAAAATAGGTGTATTGGTTTTAATCCCCCAAACATACCACATTTTGTATTTAAAACTTGTTGGAATTGATTGCCATTACCATTTCTATGCTTAAAGCCAAGAGGGCAGAATTTTCAGTTTTTGAAGCCTAACTTTACTGTTCCATTAAGCCCTGTTGCAGTGGGAATTTGAGGAAATGGTAAACATGAAAGTTGTTCCTTATTTTGTCTAGTTGAATTTCCTTTTTTGAATCACTCCATTTGGAGTTTTGTAGCTCCAGATATGGTCCAAAAACCACAACTGGCCGGATTGCCAAACTGCAGAATTGACCATATCTACAGTAACATGAACAGTGACTGGAATCACTTTGTTGGATGGGTTCTGGCCATAATTTGGGGTAGGTTCCTTCATGAAAGTTGTTTGTCTATGTCTTAAATTGTTTCTGTAAAAATTTCAGGTCAATTGACTATATCTACAGTGAGTAATGGCCAAATGAACATTTGCTATTCATTTGGTCATTTCTGCAGGTGCTGTTGCAGGGTATCCAGATTGGGGCAAACTTTTGGTCCTCTTGCTTTGGTCTTTTGGGCCTGGTTTCTTCAGAAAAAATGTGCCATTACAAGCCTAGTTTCATGTCCAATTGGCCAAACACCAATTGGACCAACACAGCCAAAGATATGGCAATCCAAGTGGGCTGGATTCACAGCCACCCTGCTGCACTCATTAGGCAGCCCACCAATTCAGTTTGCATCACTCTAAATCTCTTCAAATTATGGTGAACTTGCCTCAAATGGTCACTAATTGACCATTAAAATTTTCTTTCACAATTTCATAAGCTAAATCCAAGTTTCACTCCCAAACCCTAGCTCATTTTCAAGGATTACACCAATTACCTTAGTTAGCACACCAATTCATTATACATATATATATATACCTTAAACATCATCTTTAGTCCACTCTAAGTCCATCAAAAACACTTAATCTTGTTCCTCCCTAGGGCTACCAAAATTCATTGTATACATACACATAAATTCCATTTATTTAATTCACAAATTCTTGCTTATTTTAGGTCTCTAATCATGGAAAGAGAAAGATGTATGCATAATAGGCACTAACCTCTTGTAGGGCAGAATTTTCCCAAGCTTGACTTCACTTTCTTTCACTTTCTTCTCTTCTAATGGCTGCCCAAATTTAGCTCTAGTGATAAAGAAAATTTTTTGTGAAGAGAGGGTGAGGTTTTGGTGTAGTTGGCTATAGAATCAAGCTCATTTGGAGCTTTAATGGTGGTTTTCCTCTTTTTGTTTTCTTTGGTGCGGGAATGAAATGAAGGGGCTGCTGCTTTCTTTAATTTTTTTGGCCATATTTATCTCTTTTTATTTGTTAATTGAATGTTTGTTTAAATGTGATTGGTGGTAGCTTTTTAAATGACATCATCATATGTCATAATTTGCTTTTTATTTCATTTTTCTTTTCTTTTCATCACTACTCATTTTCACTTTAATTTTTAGTAATATTTATTCATATTTTAGACCATAATAATTATTTACTCAACTGGACAAGTCGGCCAAAAATCGTCTCTGAAGGCGAAATGACCAAAATGCCCTCCGTTTGGCTTAACGGGTCAAAATTGTCTGTACCGATTGAAAAATTTTTCTAAATATTTTCTTGGCATTCTAATGCCATAAGAACCTCAATGACCCTTCTCTGGAGTCCCAAAAATTATTTTATAATTTTTCTCCCGGGTCTAGGGCTCCTCGTTGCGAGAACCGCAACTTCCCTCTGGTTACCCATCGCTTGGGCACCGGCTCATTTAACTTGGTTGTATTTTATTTCTAAAATTTTTACTAAATGTTTCTTATTAATATTTGAGTTAATTATGGTCCCTCACTTTAGTTTAAATATTTTTCTGGACGTTCTAGCTGTCTGGACCGACACCGGTCATCGGAACAGTAGAATGTACGGAGTTGCTACTGGGAGGGTGTTACAACTCTTCCCCTCTTATTTAAATTTCATCCTCGAAATTTACCTGACTTAAGTAATCAGGGAGTTGCTACCTTCTTGTTTCTTCACTTTCTTGTATCGCCTCATCAGTGTCTGGGTTTGGCTCTTCCTGAGCTTCCATAGCATATACTTGTGGTGCCACCCTGACTTCGGGCTCTTCAACTGTCTCAGAAACATTCTTCTGTGTAATGTCAGCCGTTTCTGCTCTACCTGATCTTTGACCCTTTTGAACTATAGGGGAAGGTCTATCAACTTGTACCGGAGCTATTGAACCACTCCTCTGAGGGCAATCTCTTATGAAATGATCCGTAGCCCCACACTTGAAACACTCTCCAGTTAACAGTCGACACTCCCCTCTGTGTCTTCTACCACAATGCATACATTCAGGCACTGGGGTTAATCCCCTTGTTATTGTGCCCGGGGAACTAGCTATAGAGATTCCAATCTGGCCTCTGTGGCCCTGTGTCTGATCTTGTAAACTAGAACCCTTAAACTTCTTACTATCAGTTGGTATACTTGACTGTCCTGGTCCAAATTCCCTCTTACGCTGCCTATCTTTCCTATTTTGTTCATTTACTCTCACTTTCTCCATTTTTAATGCAGCTTCCACTAGCTTGGTGAAATCAGTGATTCCCAAGGCAGTGATCATGAGCTTTATATTGTCGTTCAATCCCTCTTCAAATCTCTTGCACCTCTCGGCTTCATTAGGGACTATCTCCCTTCCATAGCGGCTTAATCGAACAAATTCCTTCTCATATTCGGCCACTGACAGCTGTCTCTGCCTCAGGTTAATAAACTCTCTTCTTCTCTCTTCCAGGTATACAGTACCCACATATTTCTTCTTGAATTCGGAGAGAAAGAAGTCCCAAGTTCTGACTTCCGTGCACTTCACTGGACACCGTGTCCCACCATTCGTAGGCATCATCTTGCAACAAAGATATGGCAGCTTCCAGGTTTTGCTCTGGAGTGCAGTGGAGTTGTTTTAGAACTCTGCCCGTTCTGTTCAACCAATTCTCGGCTGCAACAGAGTCATCTTCTCTCTTGCCATAGAAGTCCACAGCTCCAAACTTTCTTAGTCTTTTCAGGTGTGATTTCTGCTGTGGAGCTGGTGGTGGTGGTGGTGCTGGCATTACCCCGGCCATTTGTCTAAAGAAATCGGCCATTTGCTGAAACATGGCCTGTGGAGGCTGAACAGGCTCTGCTTGAGCTGGTGGAGTAGGTTCTCCCCTACCCCCAGTCTCAGCTACTGCAGGTGGAGCATGACTCTCCACTTCCTCCTCGACTGCTCTCTGTGATGAAAGGTCCATATCCTACTCAAAATAAGAAAGACAAACAGATCTGCATTAGTGTCACCTCGACTCTTACAAATGCAATGCATGGTATGGACTCAATCTAGGCCCAGAAACGCCTAAACCGTGCTCTGATACCACTAAATGTAACACCCCTCACCCGACTACAGTGTAGCCGAGCAAGGCGTGCTACAATCTGTGCCGGAACACCCTATCTTATCTTACTTTATTCCTTTCATAATTTGATCTCGTTAATTTTAATATCAATTATTTTTCGATGGAGAAACCAACGGAGTTTCCCCTATTTTATTATCGTTTGGCGTATTTCAATATTCACCTGTTTGAAATTCAATAATATTTTCAAAATAAAATCTCATCCATGCTAATCATAATTATCTCATCAATCATTCTCATAATTTTCTCATACTTCAAATCTCATCCATGCATTTCCATTCATACTCAATTCATATGTAAACATTCTCGAATTATATAAGCAAAATTTTCAAATTTCCTTAATTTACATAATTTACAAAATAATTACAAAATTTCATAATTTACATCATCATAATACAATATCTAGCATTTTATACAAAATACAAAATATGATCTATATGGGCCCTATCTACATGCATTGCTGAGGAGGTGACAACCTTGAATACTTCAGATACTATTTTAGATCAAAACTCCCAAAATTCCCAGTCAAACGTCCATTGGGTTCTAGCTTCAGTACCTGCGCGAAGGAAACAATTCCATCGCGCTAAGCATTGCTGCTTAGTGGTGCAATAATATAACAAGGATAGAAAATATACAAATAAAGAAAGAACGAAGCATAATTTGAATATTTAAGAATCAATTTAATTTAATACAATGTGTCTAATATTAATTTTCTTTTGTTCTCACTTGTTTCGCTTTGGAAGCATTTAATTCCGAAATTCATAGAGATAACGTAAATATACAGAATTTATAAAAATACTCAATTTATATTCATATGGATTTTAATATGTTTAATCCTAATTTAGTCTTCTTTGAAAGTGTTTATTTGCCAATGTACAGCAATGATGTACAAAGAAAAATGATTTGGAAATGATAAATTTATGCTTATATTGTTATATAAGCACGTTTGCAATATTCATTTATGTTATAATTTTCTTTGCTAATCCTTTAGCATTTTCTCTATACTTGCTAGGTTGTCTCAGATTATTTCATAATAAGTAAATTTTGATATCTGTCTAGTTCATTTCGATTATTTCTTATAAATAACTATCCTAATTTATTTTAGGTCATCTTACTCATTTATTTTATTTAATTTCTAATATTTTTAATTGCTAATATTCTTAACTTATCTCAATAAATTACACAGCCCAAGTAACCTACGACAGGCTGACTAAACTGGATAACGGGTCGTTGGCACTGGACACCGCGGTGCCTCGGGCCGTCATACCATGGGACGCAGAACGTCAACCACGTATGCAGTCAGTATGGCTAAAAAGCCATGATAACACATAATCGGGCATAAAAGCCATGAATGTTGGCATAAAGCCATGAATACGGGCATAAAGCCATGAATACAGGCATAAAGCCTTTCGCAGTACTGCTAAAACAATACCCTATTGGCATGCCAATCTATCCAATCTGACACACGTGTCTAGGCAATACAAGGGCACATAATATCATTAAATATTAATATATTGTGTTTGTGAATTCATTATTTCATGATAAATTTCAATTGTAATTCATACATTCATTTGATCATTTTTATGATCACAATTCACATCAATTATCCTTTTATACCATTGTACTCAAAATACTTCTCCTTTCTATAATAATGAGAACTAATGTCTCATTCATACATTAATATAGTTCATTTATTCATTCATTATGTTATTCATATTAATCACAATTCTAAACAATGGTTCACATGTACCATTGTATTCAAAACATTTTCCTTTCTCATTTATACATTTAAGAATCTACTTATGTAGTCACAATTTTATATTTCAATTTGAGTTATTAATATTTTATGAATTCCATTTGTGATGGGCATATAAGCCCTAACTATCTATTCACATCAATTAGGTGACTTATTTTTCATGTTTTAAGTAATCCATAAACATTTCATGGATTTCAAATTTATGGCCTTAATTCCTTTTTAACAATTTTGACTAGGATGCATAGTCCACATTTGTCATACAATTCTAAGCATTTAAGCTTAGAATTGGTTCTAGGTCTTCATCTTAGTTTGTTACTCATTTTGATTACTATTCACCTTACTAGTCAACCAAAATGTTGACTTTTTCATACTTAAGGGATATGTTAATTCTAATTACACCAAGATCCCACATTTTGAGTTTTACATTTGCTAGTATTAATTGCCAATTGCAATTTAAAGTCCCCTAGATGTATTTCTAATTTCAAATTTTGAGTTTCAAGTTTTGGTGTCACTATTCACCTCATTGGTCAACAAAAATGTTGACTTTTGGATAGAAAATAGGTGTATTGGTTTTAACACCCCAAACATACAACATTTTGTATTTAAAACTTGTTGGAATTGATTGCCATTACCATTTCTATGCTTAAAGCCAAGAGGGCAGAATTTTCAGTTTTTGAAGCCTAACTTTACTGTTCCATTAAGCCCTGTTGCAGTGGGAATTTGAGGAAATGGCAAACATGAAAGTTGTTCCTTATTTTGTCTAGTTGAATTTCCTTTTTTGAATCACTCCATTTGGAGTTTTGTAGCTCCAGATATGGTCCAAAAACCACAGCTGGCCGGATTGCCAAACTGCAGAGTTGACCATATCTACACTAACATAAACAGTGACTGGAATCACTTTGTTGGATTGGTTCTGGCCATAATTTGGGGTAGGTTCCTTCATGAAAGTTGTTTTTCTATGTCTTAACTTGTTGCTGTAAAAATTTCAGGTCAATTGGCCATATCTACAGTGAGTTATGGCCAAATGAATAGTTACTGTTCATTTGGTCATTTCTGCAGGTGCTGTTGCAGGGTATCCGGATTGGGGCCAACTTTTGGTCCTCTTGCTTTGGTCTTTTGGGCATGGTTTCTTCAGAAAAAATGTGCCATTATAAGCTTAGTTTCATGTCCAATTGGCCAAACACCAATTGGACCAACACAGCCAAAGATATGGCAGTCCAAGTGGGCTGGAATCATAGCCACCCTGCTGCACTCATTAGGCAGCCCACCAATTCTGTTTGCATCACTCTAAATCTCTTCAAATTATGGTGAACTTGCCTCAAATGGTCACTAATTGACCATTAAAATGTTCTTTCACAATTTCATAAGCTAAATCCAAGTTTCACTCCCAAACCCTAGCTCATTTTCAAGGATTACACCAGTTACCTTAGTTAGCACACCAATTCATCATACATATATATATATATACCTTAAACATCATCTTTAGTCCACTCTAAGTCCATCAAAAACACTTAATCTTGTTCCTCCCTAGGGCTGCCAAAATTCATTGTATACATACACATAAATTCCATTCATTTAATTCACAAATTCTTGCTTATTTTAGGTCTCTAATCATGGAAAGAGAAAGATGTATGCATAATAGGCACTAACCTCTTGTAGGGCAGAATTTTCCCAAGCTTGACTTCACTTTCTTTCACTTTCTTCTCTTCTAATGGCTGCCCGAATTTAGCTCTAGTGATAAAGAAACTTTTTTGTGAAGAGAGGGTGAGGTTTTGGTGTAGTTGGCTATGGAATCAAGCTCATTTGGAGCTTTAATGGTGGTTTTCCTCTTTTTGTTTTCTTTGGTGCGGGAATGAAATGAAGGGGCTGCTGCTTTCTTTAATTTTTTTGGCCATATTTATCTCTTTTTATTTGTTAATTGAATGTTTGTTTAAATGTGATTGGTGGTAGCTTTTTAAATGACATCATCATATGTCATAATTTGCTTTTTATTTCATTTTTTTTTTCTTTTCATCACTACTCATTTTCACTTTAATTTTTAGTAATATTTATTCATATTTTAGACCATAATAATTATTTACTCAACTGGACAAGTCGGCCAAAAATCGTCTCTGAAGGCGAAATGACCAAAATGCCCTCCGTTTGGCTTAACGGGTCAAAATTGTCTGTACCGATTGAAAAATTTTTCTAAATATTTTCTTGGCATTCTAATGCCATAGGAACCTCAATGACCCTTCTCTGGAGTCCCAAAAATTATTTTATAATTGTTCCCCCGGGTCTAGGGCTCCTCGTTGCGAGAACCGCAACTTCCCTCTGGTTACCCATCGCTTGGGCACCGGCTCATTTAACTTGGTTGTATTTTATTTCTAAAATTTTTACTAAATGTTTCTTATTAATATTTGAGTTAATTATGGTCCCTCACTTTAGTTTAAATATTTTTCCGGACGTTCTAGCTGTCCGGACCGACACCGGTCACCGGAATAGTAGAATGTACGGAGTTGCTACCGGGAGGGTGTTACAAATACTGTCACTTATATTTTTAACAACTTAAGAATAGAATTTCTAACAAAATATCAATGGAATTTTTCTATTACACATAAATATATTATATAAATAGAAAAGTGGAAATGCCTTTTATTAATAAAAACATGTACAAGATACGTACTAAATGATATGCTTTAGGGCATACTACTAACAATCTCTCACTAGCACTAAAGCCATTCATTACAATATCTTAGAGCCATCTTCTCAAGATGTCGGTCTTGCTGAGTTTGTGACATAAGCTTGGTGAATGGATCCGCTGGATTTTTAGCTGATGCTATTTTTTGCATGGCTACATCACCTCGTCTAACTATTTCTCTGATAATGTGGTCGCGCCTTTCTATGTGTTTGGATTTCTAGTGAGCCCGGGGTACCTTAGCCTGTATGACTTCTCCGTTGTTATCACAGTGTAGTGGAACTGCTGACTCAATGGAAGGAACTACTGTAAGTTCTGTCATGAACTTCTTTATCCAAATAACTTCCTTTGTAGCATCTGATGCAGCAATAGACTCAGCCTCGGTAGTGGAATCTATAGTCGTACTCTGTTTGGAACTCTTCCAACTGACTGCACCTCCGTTACAAATGAACACATACCTAGAGGTAGACATTCTAGATCAAGAATAAATCCTTAGTTCTTCTCAAGTACTTAAGGATATTCTTGACAGCTAACCAGTATTCCAAACTTGGATTGGATTGATACCTGCTAGTCAAACTAACAGTATATGCGATATCTGGCCTAGTACGAAACATTGAATACATTAAACTTCCAATAGCCGAAGCATAAGGAATCTGGCCATTTTATCTCTTTCTTCAGGTGTCTTTGGAGACATCTCTTTAGAAAGGTGGATGCTATGTCTCACTGGCAACAATTCTCTCTTGTAATCAAGTATGTTAAACCTCTTTAACACCTTTTCCAAGTATAGACTTAGGGATAAACCAATTATTCTTTTCGCTCTATCTCTATAGATGCGAATCCAAAGAATATAGGTTGCCTTCCCTAAGTCTTTTATGGAGAATGTATTTGCCATACCTTTACAGTTGTCAACATACCTGTGTCATTACCCATCAACAGTATGTCATCCACATATAAGACAAGGAAAGTGATAGCACTGTCAATAACCTTCTTATATACACATGGCTCATCCTCATTTTAGAGAAAACCAAATGATTTAATGGCTTCATCAAAACTGATGTTCCAACTCCTCGAAGCTTGTTTCAACCCATAAATGGATCGCTTTAGCTCGCATACCTTGGAACCATCTTGGGATTCAAAACCCCTAGGTTGTTCCATGAAAATGTTTTCTACAATGTATCCATTGAGAAAAGCTATTTTGACATCCATCTGCCAAATCTCATAATCATAATATGCAGCTATTGCTAATAGAATCCTAATTGATTTAAGCATGGCAACAGGCGAGAATGTGACACCCCTTACCCGTCTATAGTGTAGCCGAGCAAGTTTTGCCACTCAGAGTGCCGGAGCACCAATTTATATTTCTATTACAATTTATCCCTTCATAATTCATTTATTTTCAATTTTGATAAATCTGAATTTAACCGCAAATTTTATAGAAAATCCGGCAGGGTGCCGGCTGTAAATTGGAAAAAGAGTTCTTCTGAACCTGTTTAAAAACACTTCCAAAATAATTTCCAAATCCAAACTCCATTATATATATTCAAGTCAATCTCAAAATCTCAATCTCAATCATGATATTATTTTCAAAACTTTTTTGTTCACTTCATCACTTGAAGCATATTCACAAATAATTCTCAACATTTCATTTATCAACATATATAATGCAGAAAATCTCAATAATATGAAATTTCATATATTTACATTAATACATAATTACAGGAGTTTATAGTTACAATCCAAATTAATACAAAATGCCAAAATACAAAATACTCCCAAAATCCTATGTCCTACCATATGCACTGCAGGTGTGAGGTGACTCGGGACTCCGGATGCAAATCTGAAGGCTCACCCGGTTTGATGTCTGCTGGGCTCACCAGCTAGGTCTTCAGTACCTGCGCGTGGCAAAAGGAACGTGCTAAGCAATTCTGCTTAGTGGTGATAATATAAAATAAAATAAAATGAAATAAAATAAAATAAAACAAAGATGCAGAATGTGTATTTACAATTTTTGATAGACTTAACTTCTGATATTATTTGCATTATTATTCAACTAAAATTTTGGTAAGGTTCTTTAACATTGCCCGAGTAACCCATACTAATTGACTGGACTGGATAAACGGGTAACCGCTTTGGGTACTAAGTACCTCGGACCATCACACCATCGGTCACATTGTGTCTCCGGTGTGCAATGAGCGACTAATAAGCTGTAATAATGATCAGAGTTAAAACCCAAGTATATCAACTCAAATAACATAGCCAAAGGCTATTATTTCACAGAATGGCATGGGAAAGCCATGAAACACAGAATGGCATAAAGCCATATGCAGTACTGCTAACAGAACCCTAGTGGCATGCCAAGCTATCCAAACCAATCTTGTTAGGTATACTAGGGCATTTATACTTTTAAGTTTTACAATTTTTGAATTTCAAGTTTTGGTGTTACTATTCACTTCATTAGTCAACCAAAATGTTGACTTTTGCATAGACAATAGGTACATTAGTTTTAATACTCCCAACATACCACATTTTGCATTCAAATTTTGTTGGTATTGGTTGCCAATACCATTTCTAAGCTTAATGTTAAGTAAGCAGAATTTTCAGTTTTCATGCCTCATCTTTACTGTTTCATTAGTCATTTTTGCAGCTGGAATTTGGTAAAATGATCAACATGAAAGTTGTTCCTTATTTTGTATAATTGAATTTTCTTTTTTGAATCACTCCATTTGGAGTTTTGTAGTTCAAGTTATGGTCCAAAAACCACAACTGGCCGGATTGGAATTTTTCTGGACTCACCATATCTACAGTGCAGTGAACAGTGACTGCAACTCCATTGTTGGATAGGTTCTGGTCATAATTTGGGTAGGTTTCTTCATTAAAGTTGTTGCTCTATATCTTATCTTATTGCTGGTAAAATTTCATGTCAATTGGACCTTTCTACATTGAGTTATGGCCAAATGAACAGTTGGTCATTCTGCAGAATCAGACTGCAGGTCACCGATTGCAACTGACTTTTTGGATAGGTTCTGGTCATAATTTTGGGTAGGTTTCTTCATAAAAGTTGTTAATCTATATCTCAGCTTATTGCTGGTAAAATTTCAGGTCAATTGGACCTTTCTACATTGAGTTATGACTAAATGAACAATCACTGTTTATTTGGTCATTCTGCAGAAACAGCCTGCAGGTCACCCGGATTTGAGTAAGCTTTTGATCCACTTGGTTTGGTTTTATGGGCATGGTTTCTTCACCAAAGTTGTGCCATTATGTGTCTAGTTTCATGTCCAATTGGCCTTGCACCAATTGAACCTGTAAAATTCAAGATATGGCTGCCCAAACCTACTGGACTCATGTCTAATTCTGCAGGTCACCATGGGCAGCCACACCAACTGCAATTCCCACTAATCAAACCACCTCATTTCTTATTTACACATAACCAAATAGTCACTAATTGACCATTAAAACTCACTTTCATCATTACATGCTCAAAGTCCCATTTTCCACCCCAAACCCTAACCCTAACATCTCAAACATTACCCCAAATGCATTTTCACTTCATTTCATTAATCCATTTAGTAAATACATGTTGTGGGCAGCCATGATAGTCTTTTAATTTCACTAAACTCAACACAATCAAACCCTAACCATGGCTACCAAAAATCTAGGGTTTCCATCCAAATGGTATTCAACAATTCTTTTCTTTGCAATTTACACATATTCAAAGTTCTTAACATGAATTTAAAGAAAATTTCATGGTTAGGTCACTGACCTTAAAGGAGTGAGCTTTCCAATTTGCTAAAGTTCTTCCTTTCCTTTTCTTTTTGCTCCCAAAAGAATCTCCAAGATGCTAGAACAATTTTTTGTGCTAGGAAATTTAGGTTTTAATGGATAGAAACCCAAGAAATCAAGCTTGGTAAAGCTTGGGTTATGAAGGGCAAAGGGGGTGGCATGATGAAGAAGGAGAGAGGAGCTTCACTAATTTTTAGGCTTCTTTTTCTTTCTTTTTCTGCCACTTAAGTCTTTTTAAATACCTTGGTGACATGTGTCAACACTTGATTGGGTTGGAGACTTTTAATGACATCCTTATGATGTCATAATTTCAATTTCTTTCATTTTTCCATCCTTTTCTTGTCCAATTAATTTCAATTAAATTTTTAACAACATTTAATCATATTTTATGTTATATAAATTATTTATTTAACTGGACAAGTTGGCCCAAAAATCATCTCTGAAGACGAAATGACCAAAATGCCTTCCATTTGGCTTAACGGGCCAAAATTGTCTTTACCGATTGAAAAATTTTTCTAAGTATTTTCTTGGCATTCTAATGTCATAAGAACCTTAATGACCCTTCTCTGGGGTCCTAAGATTTATTTTATAATTTTTCCTAAATTTTTTTTAATTAAATTTTTTTTATTAATTATTTTAGTTAATTTTTGGTTCCTCACTTTAGTTTAAATATTTTTCCGAACGTTCTAGCTGTCCGGACCGACACTGGTCACTGGAACAGTCGACTGTACAAGTTAGCTAAAATGAGGATGTTACAGAGAAAGTCTCCTCATAGTCGATTCCTTGCCGTTGGCGAAACCCTTTGGCTACTAGCCTTGCCTTATAGGTCTCTACCTTTCCATCAGAGCCAATTTTCTTCTTGAAAAGCCATTTTTTTCCTATAGGTATAATACCTTTAGGTGGGTCAACGAGATCCCAAACTTGATTCTTATACATAAAATTAATCTTGGATTTCATAGCATCAATCCATTTTGAAGAGTCTATATATAATATAGCTTCTTCATAGGTAAGTGGATCATCTCCATGATTTACTTCTTCATGAGTAGACAACTTTTATTCTTCTTCATGAAGGAAACCATATCTAACTGGTGGGTGAGATATCCTGGTTGTTCTACGAGGAATAGCTGTAGATGTTTCATCAATGGGTGTAGGTTGACTAGATGGGTCTATATCCATCTGGTCTGTTGGTTGGTCAAAATTCTCCAATTCTAACTCTATTTGCCTTCCTTTGCCTCCTTCTTGAACAAACTGTTGTTCAATAAATGTGACATCTCTACTTACCACAACCTTTTGTGAAGTAGGCAAATAAAAATAATATCCAAAACTATCTTTTGGATGTCCAACAAATCGACCCTTTTCTGATCTGGTTTTCAATTTATCAGTGTTCAGCTTTTTAATATAAGCTGGACAACCCCAAATCTTAACATGCTTAAGACTTGGTTTTCTTCCATGCCATATATCATAAGGTGTGGAAGAAATTAATTTTGATGGAATCCTATTCAGAATATACAAAGTTGATTCTAATGCAAATCCCCAAAAGGAGATTGGCATATCAGTATAGCTCATCATACTACGTACCATATCCAATAGGGTACGATTTCTCCTTTCAAATACACCATTCAACTGTGGTGTTCCTAGAGGAGTTAGCTAGGAAACAATGCCGTGCTCTCTCAAGTATTCATCAAATTCAGTACTCAAATACTCACCTGCATGATCTGATCGAAGAGCTTTAATACTCTTTCCTATTTGATTTTCTACTTCAGACATAAATTCTTTGAACTTTTCAAAGGATTCATGTTTGTATTTCATCAAATACAAATACCCAAACCTTGATTTATCATCAGTAAAGGTAATAAAGTAATGAAAACCGCCTCTAGCCATTTCCTTAAGTGGACCACATACATCACTATGTATTAGCTCCAAAATATTTTTAGCTCTTAGCCCTTGTCCAACAAAGGGTTATTTAGTCATTTTGCCCTGAAGGCAAGATTCACAAGTTGGAGTAGACTCAGAGCCTAATGAGGAAAGAATCCCCTTTTTTCTCCAGTTTTGCAATCCTATCTTTTGCAACATGACATAACCTTAAGTGCCAAATATATTTTGAACTTGAGTTGATTTTCACCATGGCATTGCATTCATTTAGATCACTTGCATTTATTTTGTGTTTGTCATTATTATCCAAATAATAAAGACCATCATTCATATAACTCGAACCAATATATTTATTTTCAAAATAAATATTGCAAACATCATCTGTGAACTGAAATTCATAGCCATTTCTAGTCAAACTAGATATAGAAATGATGTTCTTAAAAGCATCATGTACATATAAAATATTATCCAAAAACAAAACATGTCCAAATATGTAAAAAGATTTAGATCCTATGGCTAAAGCTTCAACAGTTGAGCGATTGCCAATCCAGACTCTAACATCTTGAGAATGCAAGCTGCTACTATTTGCTAGTTCCTGCATATCATAAGAAATGTAAGAACTAGAACCAGTATCTAAAACCCAAGCTGTAGATGAACTATGAGTATCATCAGAATTTAAATAACAAGATATGGACATATCTTCCGAAGGTTTATCCTTCTTGTTCTTCAGAGAAGCAAGATACTCTGGGCAGTTCCTTTTCCAGTGGCCATCCTTCTGGCAGTGGAAACATTTTCCTTTGCCTCCATCAGCTTTAGTCTTCCATTTC
Source organism: Hevea brasiliensis (assembly GCF_030052815.1). Lineage (NCBI taxonomy): Eukaryota > Viridiplantae > Streptophyta > Magnoliopsida > Malpighiales > Euphorbiaceae > Hevea > Hevea brasiliensis. The sequence continues at coordinate 29,914,905 of NC_079509.1, read as the reverse complement.
TATTTAGCTATTTTCTTGGAAGGACTAGGAATCTGAGATTTCTTTTTCGTATTGTCCTTCTTCTTGTTGGACTTTCTAGTAGAAGAATATGCAATCAAAGCTACCTCTTTTCCTTTATTGCCCGGCATATTCTTTTGGGTAATAACCAGCATGTTGAGTAAACCAACCAAGGTGCATTCCTGTTTAGTCACATGGAAATTTGTTACAAAATTCCCAAAAGACTTAGGAAGGGATTGAAGGATCAAATCCATCTGTAGTTAGAAATCCATGTTGAAGTCAAGATGTTCCAGCTACTCAATTAGCCGAATCATCATGTGGACATGATCCCCAACATTATGTCCCTCAGACATCCTCATGTGGAACAGCTGCTAGATATCTCATACCTATCATTCCTGCTGTGCTCAGCATATAACTCTTGTAGGTGAAGGAGGATCTCACTTGCACTCTGTGAAGGAACGGAAGCGTGAAAAACACAAGTTTATACCATTGAATTCAAAAATTTTCACCTAGGGTCACATGCATCATGCAAGATTTATTTTTTATCTATTTGATTTCAATGATAAACAACATATTAAAACTCTTTTAATATGTTTTTGGATCTGTATTTGCCATTTAAGATTTTAAAATTAATCAGATTAATTTTAGAACCCTAGATTAAATCAAGAACGATTACACTAACCTCTTGATGCACTGCAGCGTGTCTGCGCCTTTGAGATTCGTCTTTAGGACACCAGATGTTGTCCCTTTAGCTTGTCCACACTAAGAACACCTATAGCAGCCCTTGAAGAGCTTCTAAAGCTTTTTCTATTAATTAGAAAATCAAGTTCTGCCTTTTAAGAGATTAAAGATGTAAACAGGACACTAGAAACAATTTCTAGTGTTCTTAATTCAAGAGATTGATGGCTAATCTCTTTGAATTGATAAGAGATGAAGAAGAAGAGATGAAAACCCTCAAAGTGGCGTGACAAAGGTGTGTGGCTGCTAGTTGTATTTTATTTTCTCATAACAACACTTAAATAGCTAGGTTAACACATTAAACCCTTGCCACATGTCACCCTTTGATTAGCTCTAGGTTTAAGTGACCCAATCATATTGTGCCAAGTGTCAAACATATATTTAATCTTGATTTTAATCATCTTACATGATTAAAAAATATTGGCAAGCTTATGTATAATGCCATGTGTCACCATCTCATGGTGCCATGTGTCACACTGCAAAATGACCAAAATGCCCCTGTGTCTTAATTTTGAGTTCTTAACCCAAAATAATTATTTTCTTCTTCTAATTAATTTATATCAAATATAAATTAATTAATTATTCTCTATTAATTAATTTCTCATTAATCTAGATTTGGTTTCAAGTCATGCTAGGGACTTTGCAATCTAATTGCAAACCAAACCTATTTAATTAATCAATTTAAACTCTTTAATTAATTAATTAAATCATATTTAATTAGGTGATAACTTGTGTATGTGTGTGACTTACTAGGCTCATCACTAATTGGCAATGAGACATGATATCAACTCTTAATATCATCAGAACTCTTTCTTACCATAAATGATTTCTCTAAATCATTTTATGAACCTTATAGACCATGGTTAACACCTAGCATAGCATGCCATAGCCACCCAATTAGTTATAAGGTTTACCTTAAATGAACTTATAATCATATGTTACCATGCACTAGAATCTCTCTGTTACAAAATCCCAACTCAAGCTGGAGTCATGGTTTATGTCAAACTCCATTTGCTATGAATATTATGTTCTCTTTTAATTCCAGTTCTTGATTAAAAAGATTTTCTCATCAGAAACTCTTTTCTGAATAAATCTATCTGTCCTGGCCAGGAACTTGAAACATCAAGAACAATTAAATGAACATAGGATTTTATCTCTATTTACTTAGAGGAACAGATTCCATCTTGATCAACACCTACCTCCATATATAACTAGTAGGAGCCAACACATGCCCATATACCCATACACAGTACAAGTATGAAAGCAGTATCAAACTCAAACTACCTATATACAAGATAACTGTGCTATCTCAGGTCTAAAGATTATATGCACTGATATGATTTATGACAAAACATTGACAAGAATAAACTCCATGTGCTTGTCATAAGTGTCACTGGTTCGGCCTACTTATCATTTATAAGTGCCTATCATGTTTGTTATATGGCATGAGACTCACCATTCCATCTTATTTATATCTCATATAAATAACTTGGGAACAAACATGAATACAATCTTTTCGGATAAGTCATGTCCTTATTATGAAGTATCCTCGATTGTGAACCTATTTATGATACTTCGTACTAGAAATATTGTCACTCATATTCTTAACAACTTAAGAATAATATTTCTAACAAAATATCAATGGACCTTTTCTATTACACATAAATATATTATGTAAATGTAAAAGTGGAAATGCCTTTTATTAATAAAAATATGTACAAGATACATACTAAATGATATGCTCTAGGGCATACTACTAACAATCTCCCACTAGCACTAGAGCCATTCATTACAATATCTTAGAACTATCTTCTCAAGATGTCGATCTAACTGAGTCTGTGACATAGGCTTAGTGAATGGATCAGCTGGATTTTCGGTGATGCTATTTTCTGCATGTCTACATCGCCTCGCCATACTATTTCTATGGTAATGTTGAAGAGCCTTTCTATGTTTTTGGATTTCTGGTGAGACATTTGTTCCTTAGCTTGTATGACTGCTCCATTATTGTCACAGTGTAGTGGAGCTGGCGACTCAATGGAAGGAACTACTGTAAGTTACATCACGAACTTCTTTATCCAAACGACTTCCTTTGGACCATCCGATGCGACAATATACTCACTTGGTAGTGGAATCTGCGATGCGTGCTCTGTTTGGAACTCTTCCAACTGACTGCACCTCCATTACAAATGAACACATATCCAGAGGTAGACTTTCTATCATCGATATCTGATTGGAAATCAGAATCAGTATAACCATCCAATTGCAAGTCTCCACCTCCATAAATCAAGAATAAATCCTTAGTTCTTCTCAAGTACTTAAGGATATTCTTGACACTATCGATGTTCCAAACTGGATTGGATTGATACCGATAGTCAAACTAATAAAGATATGCGATATCCGCCTAGTACACAACATTGCATACATTAAACTTCCAATAGCCAAGCATATGGAATCTGCCATCTTATCTCTTTCTTGGTGTCTTTGGAGACATCTCTTTAGAAAGATGGATACCATGTCTCACTGGTAACAATCCTCTCTTGGAATCAAGCATGTTAAACCTCTTTAACACCTTTTCCAAGTATAGACTTTGGGATAAACCAACTATTCTTTTTGCTCTATCTCTATAGATGTGAATGCCAAGAATATAGGTTGCCTCCCCTAAGTCTTTCATGGAGAATGTATTTGACAACCATACCTTTATAGTGGTCAACATACCTGTGTCATTACCCATCAATAGTATGTCATCCACATATAAGACAAGGAAAGTGATAGCACTGTCACTAACCTTCTTATATACACATGGCTCATCCTCATTTTTGATAGAACCAAAGGATTTAATGGCTTCATCAAAACGAATGTTCCAACTCCTCAAAGCTTGTTTCAACCCATAAATGGATCGCTTTAGCTTGCATACCTTGGAACCATCTCGGGATTCAAATCCCTTAGGTTGTTCCATGAAAATGTTTTCTTCAATGTATCCATTGAGAAAAGCTGTTTTGACATCCATCTGCCAAATCTCATAATCATAGTACGCAGCTATTGCTAATAAAATCCTAATTGATTTAAGCATGGCAACAGGCGAGAAAGTCTCCTCATAGTCGATTCCTTGCCTTTGGCGAAACCCTTTCGCTACTAGCCTTGCCTTATAGGTCTCTACCTTTCCATCAGAACCAATTTTCTTCTTGAAAACCCATCTGTTCCTTATAGGTACAATACCTTCAGGTGGGTCAACAAGATCCCAAACTTGATTCTTATACATGGAATCAATCTCGGATTTCATAGCATCAATCCATTTTGAAGAGTCTATATCTGATATAGCTTCTTCATAAGTAAGTGGATCATCTCCATGATCTACTTCTTCATGAGTAGACAACTCTTGTTCTTCTTCATGAAGAAAACCATATCTCACTGGTGGGTGAGACACCCTGGTTGTTCTACGAGGAACAGCTGTAGATGTTTCATCAACGGGTATTGGTTGACTAGATGGATCTATATCCATCTGATCTGTTGGTTGGTCAGAATTCTCCAATTCTAACTCTATTTGCCTTCCTTTGCCTCCTTCTTGAACAAACTGTTGTTCAAGAAATGTGGCATCTCTACTTAGCACAACCTTTTGTGATAATATCCAAAACTATCTTTTGGATATCCAACAAATCGACATTTTTCTGATCTGGTCTCCAATTTATCAGTGTTCAGCTTTTTGATATAAGTTGGACAACCCCAAATCTTAAAATGCTTAAGACTTGATTTTCTTCCATGCCATATCTCATAAGGTGTGGAAGAAACTGATTTTGATGGAATCCTATTCAGAATATACAAAGCTGATTTTAATGCAAATCCCCAAAAGGAGATTGGCATATCAGTATAGCTCATCATACTACGTACCATATCCAATAGGGTATGATTTCTCCTTTCAGATACACCATTCAGCTGTGGCGTTCCTGGAGGAGTCAGCTGAGAAACAATGCCATGCTCTCTCAAGTATTCATCAAATTCGATTTCAAATATTCACCTCCACGATCTGATCGAAGAGCTTTAATATTCTTTCCTGTTTGATTTTCTACTTCAGATTTAAATTCTTTGAACTTTTCAAAAGATTCATGTTTGCATTTCATCAAATACAAATACCCAAACCTTGATTTATCATCAGTAAAGGTAATAAAATAATGAAAACCCCCTCTAGCCATTTCTTTAAATGGACCACATACATCACTATGTATTAGCTCCAAAATATTTTCAGCTCTTAGCCTGTCCAACAAAGGGTGATCTAGTCATTTTGCCTGAAGGCAAGATTCACAAGTTGGAGTAGGCTCAGCCCAATGAGGATACAATCCCCATTTTCTCCGCTTTGCAATCCTATCTTCTCGCAACATGACATAACCTTAAGTGCCAAATATATTTTGAACTTGAGTTGGTTTTCACCATGGCATTGCATTCTTTTAGATCACTTGCATTCAATTTGTGTTTGTCATTATTATCCAAATAATAAAGATCATCATTCATATAACCAGAACCAATATATTTATTTCCAAAATAAATATTGCAAACATCATCAGTGAACTGAAATTCATAGCCATTTCTAGTCAAACTAGATATAGAAATGATGTTCTTAAAAGCATCAGGTACATATAAAATATTATCCAAACACAAAACATGTCCAAACATGTAAAAAGATTTAGATCCTATGGCTAAAGCTTCATGATTGAGCCATTGCCAATCCGGACTCTAATATCTTGAGAACGCAAGTCGCTACTATTTGCTAGTTCTCGCATATCATTAGAAATGTGAGAATCGGCATTTGATATCTAAAACCCAAGCTGTAGATGAACTATGAGTATCATCAGAATCTAAATAACAAGATATGGACATACCTTCCAAAGGTGTATCCTTCTTGTCCTTCAGAGAAGTAAGATACTCTGGGCAGTTCCTTTTCCAGTGCCCATCCTTTTGGCAGTGGAAACACTTTCCTTTGCCAAAATCAGCTTTAGTCTTCCTTTTCTGTTTAGCTATTTTCTTGGAAGGACCAAGAATCTGTGGTTTCTTTTTCTTATTGTCCTTCTTCTTGTTGGACTTTCCAGCAGAAGAAAATGCAACCAAAGCTACCTCTTTTCCTTTATTGCTTGGCATATTCTTTTGGGCAATAACCAGCATGTTGAGTAAACCAGCTAAGGTGCATTCCTGTTTAGTCATATAGAAATTTGTCACAAAATTCCCAAAAGACTCAGGAAGGGACTGAAGGATCAAATCCGTCTGTAGTTGGAAATCCATGTTGAAGTCAAGATGTTCCAACTGCTCAATTAGCCGAATCATCTTGTGGACATGATCCCCAACTTTCTGTCCCTCAGACATCCTCATACGGAATAGCTGTCTAGATATCTCATACCTAGCATTCCTGTTGTGCTCACCATACAACTCTTGTAGGTGAAGGAGGATCTCACTCACACTCTGCATGTTCTCATGTTGCTTCTGTAACTCATTACTCATGGAAGCAAGCATGTAACACTTAGCTCTCATATCATGCTCCTTCCACTTGTCCAAAGTTTCATGTTCCTCTTATGTGGCCTCTGGAGGTAAGGGACCAGGAACATTTGAATCTAGAACATATCCTATATGTTCAAGGTTCAGTACAAGTTTCAAATTTCTTAGCCAATCTGTCTGATTAGGTCCTGTCAACCTTTTGTGATCATGTATGCTTGCAAGGATATTGGATGGTGGTGGTTGTTTTGTGCTAATTTTTATCAGAAAATTAAGCTGAGAAAATAACCAGATTAATTAGTAAATGTATCATGTAATTAACCAAAATGATTATGGTCTTTTAATCAAATTGGTCCTCCCACTAACTTAGCGAATCCTACACTTCCAAAGTAGAAAACGGAAATCCTAGTTGGATGGATTTCTAGTGGGTGATTGAATTTTTATAATTCTATTGATCATCCTCAGGTACATCCATTATTGGAATTACAATAAACTATAAGTGAGCAACTCTTTGCCCATCACATCTCATGTGAGGTTCAATCCTTTACCTAGCCCCTAATGCTCAAAATCTCAGGTACATCCATTATTGACTTATCTTGCATTAGTTAAGTTGATCCCATTGAGCCAGTAATTATGCAAATAATTTTAATGTCCTCAGGTACATCCAATATTGGCCACTAAACCATTTACATATTTACAACATCTCATGCTTAACAATTATTCTTAAGAAAATCTCTTAAATAAATTGCATCTTATGCAACTATTTAAAATTTCTTAAAATAATTGCCCCAATGGAGGGCCTATGTTATAATTACTTTAATTATAGCATTTCCAACTTAATCATTTGTTTGGAAGATTTTATGGTCATTCTATTTACTATTAAGGTCTCACTTTGCACATTATCAATTTAGCATGCATATATCATATAATTGCATACATTCCCATACATCTCATGCATTCATGGATAAGCAATAAATATGGTATGATCATGGACTTTCTAAGGGATTAAATTCTGAGCCACCAAGAATTGAATCAGGGCATTCCTAGGTGCATTTCATTCATTCACAAGAGTTGCTGAAGGAGTACATAATCAACACTTGATCTTGAATTCCTCCCACTAGTCTCACCAATGCTCTTGACCTCCTTGAACTTCTTGCAATCCAATATTACATAGTAATCCTTGGCATGCCAAGGCGAATTTACAAGAACTTAAATAAATGAAATTACAACCCAAAAATTATTACAAACTTAATAATACATGCCCAAAATAAATTAAAATAAATTAATTAATTTACAATCCCAAAGAAACATAAAAGAAATAAATCCAATCACATTGGTATTTTATAGTCCATGATCATCCATCATGCATATCACTATTTAACAATTAAATAAAACATACATACTTAAATTAAATTGAATATCTCATATTCAACTTAAAAATCCAGATTTGAATATGATTCAAATAAATTTAAAAATTCAGATTTGAATCTCATTCAAACAAATTTAAAAATTCATATTTGAATCACATTCAAACAACTTCAAAAATTCAGATTTGAATCACATTCAAACATTTTTTAAAAAATCAGATTTGAATCACATTCAAACATTTTTTAAAAAATCAGATCTAAATTTTATTCAATCAATTTTAAAAAATCAGATTTAAATATGATTCAAACAACTTTAAAAATTCAGATTCGAATCACATTCAAACAACTTTTAAAATTCAGATTTGAATCACATTCAAACAATTTTTAAAATTCTGATTTGAATCATAATTTAATTGTGTGATAAAAACTACTAATTAAACACTTTAATTAGTCAAAGAATAGGCCTTAGATCATACAACAATTGCAGAATTAAAAGCCAAACCTTAAACCACCCATGGAAGCCAAACCATGCGCACCATTGATGGTGTTTTTTCAAGTATGCCGCCAACTTGCTTTGCAACCAGCAATGAACTTTTGATCTCATGATCAAACACAAAATTAAATCATATAATCAACAATCTAAATGGCAAATATAGTGGCTCCGATACCAATTGAAGGAACGGAAGCGTGAAAAACACAAGTTTATACCATTGAATTCAAAAATTTTCACCTAGGGTCACATGCATCATGCAAGATTTATTTTTTATCTATTTGATTTCAATGATAAACAACATATTAAAACTCTTTTAATATGTTTTTGGATCTGTATTTGCCATTTAAGATTTTAAAATTAATCAGATTAATTTTAGAACCCTAGATTAAATCAAGAACGATTACACTAACCTCTTGATGCACTGCAGCGTGTCTGCACCTTTGAGATTCGTCTTCAGGACACCAGATGTTGTCCCTCTAGCTTGTCCACACCAAGAACACCTATGGCAGCCCTTGAAGAGCTTCTAAAGCTTTTTCTATTAATTAGAAAATTAAGTTCTGCCTTTTAAGAGATTAAAGATGTAAACAGGACACTAGAAACAATTTCTAGTGTTCTTAATTCAAGAAATTGATGGCTAATCTCTTTGAATTGATAAGAGATGAAGAAGAAGAGATGAAAACCCTCAAAGTGGCGTGACAAAGGTGTGTGGCTGCTGGTTGTATTTTATTTTATCATAACAACACTTAAATAGCTAGGTTAACACATTAAACTCTTGCCACATGTCACCCTTTGATTAGCTCTAGGTTTAAGTGACCCAATCACATTGTGCCAAGTGTCAAACCTATATTTAATCTTGATTTTAATCATCTTACATGATTAAAAAACATTTGGCAAGCTTATGTGTAATCCCATGTGTCACCATCTCATGGTGCCACGTGTCACACTGCAAAATGACCAAAATGCCCCTGTGTCTTAATTTTGAGTTCTCAACCCAAAATAATTATTTTTCTTCTTCTAATTAATTTATATCAAATATAAATTAATTAATTAATCTCTATTAATTAATTTCTCATTAATTAAATTCATATTTAAACACTTTAAATATAAATTTAATTTATACTACACATCCAATAATCTAGATTTGGTTTCAAGTCATGCTAGGGACTTTGCAATTTAATTGCAAACCAAACCTATTTAATTAATCAATTAAACTCTTTAATTAATTAATTAAATCATATTTAAATAGGTGATTACTTGTGTATGTGTGTGACTTACTAGGCTCATCACTAATTGGCAATGAGACATGATATCAACTCTTAATATCATCAGAACTCTTTCTTACCATAAATGATTTCTCTAAATCATTTTATGAACCTCATAAACCATGATTAACACCTAGCATAGCATGCCATGGCCACCCAATTAGTAATAAGGTTGACCTTAAATGAGCCTATAATCATATATTACCATGCACTAGAATCTCTCTGTTACAAAATCCCAACTCAAGCTGGAATCATAGTTTATGTCAAACTCCATTTGCTATGAATATTATGTTCTCTTTTAATTCCAGTTCTTGATTAAAAAGATTTTCTCATCAGAAACTCTTTTCTGAATAAATCTATCTGTCCTGGCCAGGAACTTGAAACATCAAGAACAATTAAATGAACATGGGATTTTATCTCTATTTACTTAGAGGAACAGATTCCATCTTGATCAACACCTACCTCCATATATAACTAGTAGGAGCCAACACATGCCCATATACCCATACACATGCACAAGTATGAAAGCGATCAAACTCAAACTACCTATATACAAGATAACTGTGCTATCTCGGTCTAAAGATTATATGCAATCGATATGATTTATGACAAAACGTTGACAAGAGTAAACTCCATGTGCTTGTCATAAGTGTCACTGGTTCGGCCTACTTATCATTTATAAGTGCCTATCATGTTTGTTATATGGCATGAGACTCACCATTCCATCTTATTTATATCTCATATAAATAACTTGGGAGCAAACATGAATACAATCTTTCTGGATAAGTCATGTTCTTATTATGAAGTATCCTTGATTGTGAACCTATTTATGATACTTTGTGCTAGAAATATTGTCACTCATATTCTTAACAACTTAAGAATAATATTTCTAACAAAATATCAATGGACCTTTTCTATTACACATAAATATATTATATAAATAGAAAAGTGGAAATGCCTTTTATTAATAAAAATATGTACAAGATACATACTAAATGATATGCTCTAGGGCATACTACTAACAATCTCCCACTAGCACTAGAGCCATTCATTACAATATCTTAGACCTATCTTCTCAAGATGTCGGTCAAACTGAGTCTGTGACATAGACTTAGTGAATGGATCAGCTAGATTTTCAGCTGATGCTATTTTTCTGCATGGCTATATCGCCTTTGCCCAACTATATGTCTGATAATGTGGTAGTGCCTTTCTATGTGTTTGGATTTTGGGTGAGACCTTAGTTCCTTAGTCTGTATGACTACTCCATTATTGTCACAGTGTAGTGGGCTGGCGACTCAATGGAAGGAACTCTTGTAAGTTACATCACGAACTTCTTTATCCAAGCGACTTCCTTTGCAGCATCTGATGCAGCAATATACTCAGCCTCTGTAGTGGAATCTGCAATCGTGCTCTGTTTGGAACTCTTCCAACTGACTGCACCTCCATTACAAATGAACACATATCCAGAGGTAGACTTTCTATCATCGATATCTGATTGGAAATCAGAATCAGTATAACCATCCAATTGTAAGTGTCCACCTCCATAAATCAAGAATAAATCCTTAGTTCTTCTCAAGTACTAAAGGATATTCTTGACAGCTATCCAGTGTTCCAAACCTGGATTGGATTGATACCTGTTAGTCAAACTAACAACATATGCGATATCCGGCCTAGTACACAACATTGCATACATTAAACTTCCAATAGCCGAAGCATATGGAATCCTGGCCATCTTATCTCTTTCTTCAGATGTCTTTGGAGACATCTCTTTAGAAAAGTGGATACCATGTCTCACTGGTAACAATCCTCTCTTGGAATCAAGCATGTTAAACCTCTTTAACACCTTTTCCAAGTATAGACTTTGGGATAAACCAATTATTCTTTTCACTCTATCTCTATAGATGCGAATCCCAAGAATATAGGTTGCCTCCCCTAAGTCTTTCATGGAGAATGTATTTGACAACCATACCTTTATAGTTGTCAACATACTTGTGTCATTACCCATCAAAAGTATGTCATCCACATATTGGACAAGGAAAGTGATAGCACTGTCACTAACCTTCTTATATACACATGGCTCATCCTCACTTTTGATAAAACCAAAGGATTTAATGGCTTCATCAAAACGGATGTTCCAACTCCTCGAAGCTTGTTTCAACCCATAAATGGATCGCTTTAGCTTGCATGCCTTGGAACCATCTTGGGATTCAAATCCCCTAGGTTGTTCCATAAAAATGTTTTCTTCAATGTATCCATTGAGAAAAGCTATTTTGACATCCATCTGCCAAATCTCATAATCATAGTACGCAGCTATTGCTAGTAAAATCCTAATTGATTTAAGCATGGCAACAGGCGAGAAAGTCTCCTCATAGTCGATTCCTTGCCTTTGGCGAAACCCTTTCGCTACTAGCCTTGCCTTTTAGGTATATTTAAACACTTTAAATATAAATTTAATTTATACTACACATCCAATAATCTAGATTTGGTTTCAAGTCATGCTAGGGACTTTGCAATTTAATTGCAAACCAAACCTATTTAATTAATCAATTAAACTCTTTAATTAATTAATTAAATCATATTTAAATAGGTGATTACTTGTGTATGTGTGCGACTTACTAGGCTTATCACTAATTGGCAATGAGACATGATATCAACTCTTAATATCATCAGAACTCTTTCTTACCATAAATGATTTCTCTAAATCATTTTATGAACCTCATAAACCATGGTTAACACCTAGCATAGCATGCCATGGCCACCCAATTAGTAATAAGGTTTACCTTAAATGAACCTATAATCATATGTTACCATGCACTAGAATCTCTCTGTTACAAAATCCCAACTCAAGCTGGAGTCATGGTTTATGTCAAACTCCATTTGCTATGAATATTATGTTCTCTTTTAATTCCAGTTCTTGATTAAAAGATTTTCTCATCGAAACTCTTTTACGAATAAATCTATCTGTCTGGCAGGAACTTGAAACATCAAGAACAATTAAATGAACATGGGATTTTATCTCTATTTACTTAGAGGAACAGATTCCATCTTGATCAACACCTACCTCCATATATAACTAGTAGGAGCCAACACATGCCCATATACCCATACACAGTACAAGTATGAAAGCAGTATCAAACTCAAACTACCTATATACAAGATAACTGTGCTATCTCAGGTCTAAAGATTATATGCACTGATATGATTTATGACAAAACGTTGACAAGAGTAAACTCCATGTGCTTGTCATAAGTGTCACTGGTTCGGCCTACTTATCATTTATAAGTGCCTATCATGTTTGTTATATGGCATGAGACTCACCATTCCATCTTATTTATATCTCATATAAATAACTTGGGAGCAAACATGAATACAATCTTTCTGGATAAGTCATGTCCTTATTATGAAGTATCCTTGATTGTGAACCTATTTATGATACTTTGTGCTAGAAATATTGTCACTCATATTCTTAACAACTTAAGAATAATATTTCTAATAAAATATCAATGGACCTTTTCTATTACACATAAATATATTATATAAATAGAAAAGTGGAAATGCCTTTTATTAATAAAAATATGTACAAGATACATACTAAATGATATGCTCTAGGGCATACTACTAACATTTAAGTGTGGTTATGAAAAGAAAAAATAACCAGCAGCCTCTCCTCTCATTTGTCACGCCACTTTGAGCCTCTCCAGCTATTTCTCTTCATCTCTCATCAATTCAAAGAGATTAGCCATCAATCTCTTGAATTAAGAACACTAGAAATTGTTTTTAGTGTCCTGTTTACATCTCTAATCTCTTAAAAGGCAGAACTTGAATTTCTAATTAATAGAAAAAGCTTTAGAGGCTGTTCAAGGGCTGCCATAGGTGTTCTTGGTGTGGACAAGCTAGAGGGACAACATTTGGTGTCCTGAAGACGAATCTCAAAGCGCGGACATTGCGGCACATCAAGAGGTTAGTGTAATCGTTCTTGATTTAATCTAGGGTTCTAAAATTAATCTGATTAATTTTAAAATCTTAAATGGCAAATACAGATCCAAAAACATATTAAAAGAGTTTTAATATGTTGTTTATCATTGAAATCAAATAGATAAAAATAAATCTTGCATGGTGCATGTGACCCTAGGTGAAAATTTTTGAATTCAATGGTATAATCTTGTGTTTTTCACGCTTCCGTTCCTTCAGTTTGTTATATGGCATGAGACTCACCATTCCATCTTATTTATATCTCATATAAATAACTTGGGAACAAACATGAATATAATCTTTCTGGATAAGTCATGTCCTTATTATGAAGTATCCTCGATTGTGAACCTATTTATGATACTTCGTGCTAGAAATATTGTCACTCATATTCTTAACAACTTAAGAATAATATTTCTAACAAAATATCAATGGACCTTTTCTATTACACATAAATATATTATGTAAACGGAAAAGTGAAAATTCCTTTTATTAATAAAAATATGTACAAGATACATACTAAATGATATGCTCTAGGGCATATTACTAACACTCTGCATGTTCTCATGCTGCTTTTGCAACTCATTACTCATGGAAGCAAGCATGTAACACTTAGCTCTCATATCATGCTCCTTCCACTTGTCCAAAGTTTCATGTTCCTCTTGGGTGGCCTCTGGAGGTAAGGGAGCAGGAACATTTGAGTCTAAAACATATCCTATATGTTCAAGGTTCAGGACAAGTTTCAAATTTCTTAGCCAATCAGACAAATTAGGTCCTGTCAACCTATTGCAATTAAGTATGCTTGCAAGGATATTGGATGGTGGTAGTTGTTCTGTGCTCATTATTATCAGAAAATTAACTGCAAAAAATAGCAGATTAATTAGTAAATGTATCATATAATTAACCAAAATGATTATGGTCTTTTAATCAAATTGGTCCTCCCACTAACTTAGCAAATCCTATACTTCCAAAATAGAAAACGAAAATCCTAGTTAGATGGATTTCTAGTGGGTGATTGAATTCTTATAATTCTATTGATCATCCTCAGGTACACATCCATTATTGGAATTATAATAAACTATAAGTGAGCAACTCCTTGCCCATCACATCTCATGTGAGGTTCAATCTTTTACCTAGCCCCTAATGCTCAAAATATCTCAGATACATCCATTATTGACTTATCTTGCATTAGTTAAGCTGATCCCATTGAGCTAGTAATTATGCAAATAGTTTTAATGTCCTCAGGTACATCCAATATTGGCCACCAAACCATTTACATTTTTATAACATCTCATGCTTAACAATTATTCTTAAGAAAATCTCTTAAATTAATTGCATCATATGCAACTATTTAAAATTTCTTAAAATAATTGCCCCAATGGAGGGCCTATATTATAATTACTTTAATTATAGCATCTCCAATTTAATCATTTGTTTGAAAGATTCTATGGTCATCCTAATTACTATTAAGGTCTCACTTTGCACATTATCCATTTAGCATGCATATATCATATACTTGCTACATCTCATGCATTCATGGATAAACAATAAATATGGTATGATCATGGACTTTCTAAGGGATTCAATTATGAGCCACCAAGAATTGAATCAGGACATTCCTAGGTGCATTTCATTCATTCATTTTACAAGAGTTTCTAAAGGAGTACATAATCAACACTTGATCTTGAATTCCTCTCACTGGTCCCACCAATGCTCTTGACCTCATTGTTCTTCTTGCAATCCAATTACATAGTAATCCTTGGCATACCAAGGCGAATTTACAAGAACTAAATAAATGAAATTACAACCCAAAAATTATTACAACCTTAATAATACATGCCCAAAATAAATTAAAATAAATTGATTAATTTACAATCCCAAAGAAACATAAAAGAAATAAATTCAATTCCATTGGTCTTTTATAGTCCATGATCATCCATCATGCATATCACTATTTAATAATTAAATAAAACATACATACTTAAATTAAATTGAATATCTCATATTCAACTTAAAAATATAGATTTGAATATGATTCAAACAAATTTAAAATTCAGATTTGAATTACATTCAAACAAATTTAAAAATTCAGATTTGAATCACATTCGAACAACCTTAAAAATTCAGATTTGAATCACATTTAAACAATTTTTAAAAATCAGATTTGAATCACATTCAAACAATTTTTAAAAATTCAGATTTGAATATGATTCAAACAACTTTTAAAATTCAGATTTGAATCACATTCAAACAATTTTTAAAATTCAGATTTGAATCAAAATTTAATTGTGTGATTAAAACTCTAATTAAACAATTTAATTAGACATAGGATGAGCTTTTAGATCATACAACAATTACAAATTAAAAAGCCAAACCTTGTGCACACCATGGGAGGAGCCAAACCATGCGCATCCATGGTGCACTCCACTGTGCCGCCACCTTTCATTGCAACCAGCAATGGATCTATCATCTCATGATTATACCACAAAATTAAATCATATAATCAACAATCTAAATGGCAAATATAGTGGCTCTGATACCAATTAAAGGAGTGGAAGCATGAAAAACACAAGTTTATACCATTGAATTCAAAAATTTTCACCTAGGGTCACATGCATCATGCAAGATTTATTTTTATCTATTTGATTTCAATGATAAAGAACATATTAAAACTCTTTTAATTTGTTTTTGGATCTGTATTTTCCATTTAAGATTTTAGAATTAATCAGATTAATTTTAGAACCCTAGATTAAATCACGAACAAATACACTAACCTCTTGATGCACTGCAGCATATTTGTAACTTTGGAATGCGTCTTTAGGACACCAGATGTTGTCCCTCTAGCTTGTCCACACCAAGTTCACCTATGGCAGCCCTTGAACAACTTCTAAAGCTTTTTCTATGAATTAGAAAATCAAGTTTTGCCTTTTGAGAGATTAAAGATGTAAACAGAACACTAGAAATAATTTCTAGTATTTTTAATTCAAGAGATTGTTTGCTAATCTCTTGGAATTGATGAGAGATGAAGAAGAAGAGTGAATGGGAGCCTCAAGGGTGGCGGCACAAAGGGAGGCAATATCTGGTTATAATTTTTTTTTTTTTTATAACAACACTTATATAGCTAAGTCACCACTTAAAACCCTTGCCACATGTCACCTTCTGATTGGCTCTAGGTTTAATTGACCCAATCACACTAAGCCAAGTGTCAAACCTATATTTAATCTTAATTTTAATCATATTATATGATTAAAAGACATTTGGCAAGCTCATGTGTAATTTCATATGTTGCCATCTCATGGTGCCACATGTCACCCTGTGAAATGACAAAAATGCCCCTGTGTCTTAATTTTGAGTTCTCAACCCAAAAAAATGATTTCTCTTCTTCTAATCAATTTATATCAAATACAAATAAATTAATTAATCTCTATTAATTAATTTCTTATTAATTAAATTCATATTTAAACATTTTAAATATAAATTTAACTTATACTATACATCCAATAATCTAGATTTGGTTTCAAGTCATGCTAGGGACTTTACAATCTGATTGCAAACTAAACCTATTTAATTAATCAATTAAACTCTTTAATTAATTAATTAAATCATATTTAATTTGGTGATTACTTGTGTATGTGTGTGACTTACTAGGCTTATCACTATTTGGCAATGAGACATGATATCAACTCTTAATATCATCAGAACTCTTTCTTACCATAAATGATTTCTCTAAATCATTTTATGCATCTCATAGACCATGGTTAACACCTAGCATAGCATGCCATGGCCACCCAATCAGTAATAAGGTTTACCTTAAATGAACCTATAATCATATGTTGCCATACACTAGAATCTCTCTGTTATAAAATCCCAATTCAAGCTGGAGTCATGGTTTATGTCAAACCCTATTTGCTATGAATATTATATTCTCTTTAAATTCTAGTTCTCGATTAAAAGATTTTCTCATCAGAAACTCATTTTCTGATTAAATCTATCTGTCCTAGCTAGGAACTTGAAACATCAAGAACAATTAAATGAACATAGGATTTTATCCCTATTTACTTAGAGGAACAGATTCCATCGTGATCAACACCTGCCTCCATATATAACTAGTAGGAGCCAACACATGCCCATATACCCATACACAGTACAAGTATGAAAGCAGTATCAAACTCAAACCACCTATATACAAGATAACTGTGCTATGTCATGCCTAAAGATTATATACACTAATATGATTTATGACAATACATTGACAAGAGTAAACTCCATGTGCTTATCATAAGTGTTACTGGTTCGACCTACTTATCATGTATAAGTGCCTATCATGTTTGTCATATGGCATAAGACTCACCATTCCATCTTATTTATATTTCATATAAATAACTTGAGAACAAACATGAATACAATCTTTCTGGATAAGTCATGTCTTTATTGTGAAGTATCCTCGATTGTGAACCTATTTATAATACGTTATACTAGAAATACTGTCACTCATATTCTTAACAACTTAAGAATAGAATTTCTAACAAAATATCAATGGACCTTTTCTATTACACATAAATATATTATGTAAATGGAAAAGTGGAAATGCCTTTTATTAATAAAAATATATACAAGATACATATTAAATGATATGCTCTAAGGCATACTACTAACACATATTTCAAAATTACCTTTAAATTACATAAGAAAATTAAAAAGTAAACGAGGGAGTGGAGCAAGAGCAATTATGTCCCTTTTGTCCTATGAATAGGGAAAATCCTAATACCGGGTAAGTACTATCTAATTGGATAGTTCTATCCTACGAGGTAGTTTGCTATGGCTTTCAGCTAATGTGATAGTTTAGCTCTAGTTCTAAAAGCTCAAAGGCTCCCAAATTGTCCCTACTGTATACAGTAAGGCCTTATTCCACCACCATGATACTAAGGGGAGAATTCCACGGGTATCACAGTAGATGGAACAAGTTCCAATCTGAGCAGAAGCCTTCACGGATAGTAACAGGGTAAAACCCATGGGTACTGCTACATGACTCCCTCCAATTTCCTAAAGGGTAAGAAAGCCTGGATAAAGGGCTGAAGTGTGTGAGGATATCATGTAAATAATCAGTGTGTGAAGGGACATATTTACCTCTTCCCTGTACGGGGGAGTTTTAGATGAATATTGCTGTAATAAATAAGATAATCAAAATAAGAAAAATGGTTAGAAAGAATAACAATAATCAATGTATTAAGACTTTTAAATTTTTTAAGTTAAGGCCTCTAATTACGATTTTAATTTACATGAGCATAAAATTAAATCTGCTCTAAACCAGGGTTAAGGATGCCCTCCCCAGTGGAGTCGCCAAGCTGTCGCAAGGGTTTTGCAGTCGCCAGATGATTCTCACCGAAGTGGGAAAAGTGAGGAGTTGCCACTTTAATTTTAAGGGAAATTAAAGAAAACCATTTATAAAGATTAAAAACCACTTCGAAAACAGATATTCTAGGTTCGGGGTCCATATACAGGTGGAGAAGGTGTTAGGCACCCCACCTCGTCCCTCTATGAGGGTAAGCAGATTTAACGTTGTGCTCTTTATAAATTAAAATTGATAATTTGGGGTTTAGAATGATGATGTTAATCCTTTGTACGGATAAAAGGAAAGTTTGATATTTCACTATTATGGGTTACCCAAGAACACGAGTACATGAGATGACCCTTCAGTAAATAGGTGTCGTGTAATAAGTGTTTTGAGGATTAATATGAATATTGAAGTTATGATAATTTCAGGGGGAATTTTTGCCCTATAAATATGAGTGCCTTGAGGAGGACTCTCCATCGGGCCTCAACATAGTATTCGGGAAACTTTGGATGAACTATCTCACAAACTCACCATTTAGGACGTATGATGAGTATTAATTATAACAATGGAGTTAGAAGGGAAAGGACTCTCCCGATCTAAAATGTTCTATTAGGATTTTAGCTAAGATAATTCAGGTAAAGATTCTCTCCTGATCTCTTAATATACTTTAATTTGAATTTAATCTAAGAGAATTTGGGTAAGAGCTCTCTCCTGATCTCTTAATGTATTCTGTTAAAGTTTAAGCGGAGGATTTGGGTAAGAACTTTGCCCCGATCTCTATATATATTTTGTTAAAATTTTGGCTAAGAATTCAGGTAAGAACTCTCTCCCGATCTCTTAATACATTTTGTTAAAATTTTGGCTGAGAATTCGGATAAGAACTCTCCCCCGATCTCTTAATATACTGCATTAAAAATTAGGCTGAGTTCGGGTAAGAACTCTCCCCCTATCTCTTAATATATTGCGTTAAGAATTAGGTTGAGTTCAGGTAAGAACTCTCCCTCGATCTCTTAATATATTTATAAGAACTTCGAACTAGGGATTCAGGTAAAGGGTCTTTCTTGATCCCTTTTGTATGGGAATGAAATATCGAAGACACAGGAAACCCCTGTGAAAAGCTTTTCCTGGCTTATGATATTTTATAACTAGGTGGTGGATGTTAGGCAGAACTCCTTGCCGATCTTCCACATAATTGTTTTATCCAAACTCTTTGGTTTCAGACTCCATCCCTTTTCTGGTTGTCTGCCCAAGGTTCAAACTTTGTCTTGATTTCTGATCTCTTGTCTTATCGTTTGAGCTTACTCCAGACTCTAATCTCATAGCTTATTTTCCATTTTGGCCCCTCTAGCCTATTGTAATCTTTCTATGATCGCCGAAGTTACATTCATTTTCCTATTATTTTCATTGATTTGTTAAAGTACTTTTGCCTATACTCTTTAGATTATTTACGAGTCGCCAATGACTCAAACATCTACTTTCGAAAGGAATGAAAACGAGGTGACGATAAGTGAAATTTACGAATGAATAAAAAAAGATAAGGGCAATAACTAAGGGTTAAGATAACCTATTCTGAGATTTAGTGTGACTAAATATGTAAAAAAAAACTTGAGAAAACAAACCAAGGATATTCAATAAAATGACAGTTTAGACGCTTACCTGTAGAAAGTTGGGGAGACAGGCGAGCCAACTCCAGTATCAACAAATCTTAGAGAGCTGAAGGCAGACAGCTGAAGAACCTAAGCTTACCCGAGGTAATGGGAATAAAGCAGAATGAAGTTGAGCTCGGAGAGTAATGCACAGATACTAAAGCAATGGGAATGAGGCAGAGTGAAGTTGGGTTCACAGGGTAGTGCACAGGTATTAAAAATTAAAATCACTGGATTTGGAGCTCTTTGAAATGAAAAACTTCAGAAAATTGGTTTATAAAGTTTCTCAACACTTTGAGAGTTTCAAATGACAAGCAGTAAGACTAAATCAAAGTCCAAAGTCTTTCCACGATAATCACCACTTCCTTCTTTCCTACAGTATTGCATGCAGGTATTTATAGGAAATGGCTGTTCAAAATGAAGGGTCAGGATTTTATCAGGGGGAGACGGAAGGTTTAGATTCAAAAGGATATAATCTGATGTCTGAGAATTAAAAAGAATCAAAAAAGAGGGTTGGGATTCCGTTCAGAATATCTGTCCTTTTATCCCTTAATCCAACAGTCAAGGGTCTCTCCTTACAAAATGGATCCAAAGGCTGGGAATAAATGGCGCTAAATCTATCATCTACTTTTGATCTGAGGCCTCCAAATCCATCCTTACAATTATAATCAATGGAGTAGATTGAGATGTACAGGGCTGCTTTAACTATTTGGCGTCTGGCGGCTGGGAAGGCGTCCTAGCAAATGAGATGTGTGGTAAGGATCTGATCATGCCTGCAATGCTTTAACTAAATCGAATCTGACAGTGAAAGGAGTTAATTAAAGGTCCTGACCGAAAGTTATTTAACTCCTCTAAGTTCTCCGATCTCTATAGGTCATCCCCTGTTTCTTTTGATCTTATTGTGACTGACTCATCTTAAGATTGTTATTCTGATCTTTATCTTCTTTTGCATCCGGTCATTTTTACTTTCTGATCTCTTTATTTTCCAACCTCCTACTCATCTGACGTGTATCGGTCAAAGCAATAAATTCTTCGGTTACTGATGAACCTAGTTTTAGTTTCGTAATAAATGCCAAAGCCCTATTTATATGCAGTAATAGGAAATCACCTTCATACTTCACTTTTCCTTCTTCAGTTTATTTCTAATGCACTACTTCCTTAATTCTAGCTTTTTCGGCGGTAATTCTAATTATGATGGCCATTTTGATCTTTCTTTGACTGTTTCCTTCGCCCCTCGCCTAAAAATTTATTACCCCGGCAATTGAAGAGCTATGAGAACGTCATCTAATGACAGTGAGAGAACTGGACTAATTTACCAATCAAGGTCGAAAGTGACGGCCGTGCCAATCTCGAATCAGTCTACCGGTACGATCGATAGACCGATCTCAGAAAAGAGGAATGCTAATTTCAATCTTGATGTTAGTGACTACCTCTTGAAGTTCATTTCGCTCCCAACCATATCGGACGTCACGACTGCAGCTCGGTTTTGGTCAATGACATCGGCGATGACTCCACTCAATATCATGAGAGCCATAGTCACCCTATATGAGCTGCACATCTATCCAATATTTGTGGCTGGCTTTCTGATCAAACACATCTTTGATTTAGCCACAAGACTAGGCTTTGACATAGGCCCATCGTGCGACATTTTGAGTTTGGAAGTAGTTTGAGTTTGGTAGAATGTGGTGTAGGGATACTTGTAATTGCTAATCTTGAGAGATCGCCCAAATGATGTAATCTGATTTTTTGGAAATGAAATGAAATTTTATTTGAATATTTATTTTATTTTATTATTGCAATATTTTTTGATCCCTTTTAATTGTGTCCGATCTAATCCCGCCAAATGAACTCATAAACCGATCTCCTTTATTCGATCTCTTTTCCACGCTTCTAGAATTTTCTTGGGGCATTGGTCAGATCTCGCTTATCAATGCAGCATTTAATGCACTAGTGGGTATAAATAGGGAGGGGGTAGCCATTTGCAAATCATGCCACTTTCAGATTTCTCTCATCGACATCAAATTTTCTCTCATTTTTCAAGTTTTTCCAAAACTGACTAACACTCCGGTAAGATCTTTAATCTTTTTCCAATCAATTTTCCATTTTATTTCTTGAAAATGAGTGGTGCCGAGGGTCAGAGAGCTGTGAACCCGCCTTCTGTCCATATTTTGTGGACCTTAGAAGAAGGCGACACAATTTGACCAAGCGGGCGATCCAGCACAGCCATCATTCCGATTACTGGTCCAGCTATCAAACCGAAGTGAGGAACATCTTCGAGAAAGGAGAACCTGCCAGTTGATTAACTGCTATTAATCCTTGTAACATCCCTATTTGCATAGCCCGGTCAATTACACCGTTCCGGAGACCGGTGTCGGTCCAGATAATTAAGAGGATTAGAACTATGTTTAAGACACCTAGAGAAGCTTTGAACACAAATAATTAGTAATTTTCAAATGGTTAAGTATAAATAAGAAAAATAGAACATAAAAAGTTAAGTGAGCCAGAGTCACAGTGATGGATAACCTTCTCTGGAAGGACTGCGAGGTCGATTTAAACTCGAATTTCGATCCGTAAAATGTGACACCGCGGTCCTTAGGACTATTGCGAACAAAGTGGAAAAGAGAAAACCACGAAAAAGAATTGTAAAGCCGGTCAAATAATTAGGTCAGAGATCTGAAAAAAATATTGAATTATTTGCAAACTGGGTAAAATCAGTGAGGGGCAATTTGGTCAATTGAACCCTAGAGCTGACTCCTGGCCTAACTGTCAAAAAAAAATCGGAGAAAAGAAAATTTTGGAATCGGGACTTAAATTAAAGAACAAATGGAAAAATAAATGCAAAAGAAAAAAAAAGGAAAAGTTTATTACATCATTGGATGACATCATCATGATGTCAAAATCCATTTTAATTTCCCTACATAATTGACCAAGTCAATTCTTGTTAAATGACACATAAAATAACAAAATAAAAAAAAAGTATTTTGGTCTTCTTCTTCCCAAACTTGCCGCCCCATTTCTCTCTCACAAGCTTTCTCCCAAAACTCCATTGGAGCACCACATCCAAGCTTCATAAACCCTAAATCCCACCATAGAAATTCTACTTTCCATCACTAAAACTTGTATTTAGACCTTGATAAAGAGCTTGACAACAAAAAGAAAAAGAAAGGAAGAAGTTTTGAAGAGTGAAAAATTCTGCTCACTTAAGGTTAGTGTTCTTTCTTCATTCTCTCTTTGAATTTATGTTTAAATAGCTAAGTCACACTTGGAATTAACAAATAAGTGAATAAAATTAAGCATGGTGGGCCAAATAGAAATTTGGCCAGTTAGGGTTTAGGTTTGAGGATGGAAGATTTTGATGCAAATTATGAATTAGTTAAGTGTGAATGAGTGTATAAATATCAAATATGCATTTAGAATTCAACAAATGAATTAAACATGGGAATTAGGGTTTTGACCTAGAGTTTGGGAGACAAAATTTTGAGAATTGGTCAAATGGTATGTTTAACCTTGTTTGAGCTGAAAAATGGTCATATGTGACCAATTGTGGTATGTTGGAAGTGTTTTTTTCAGGTTTTTGAAGAAATGTTTTCTCAAAATACAGAAGGCATTCTGCCGAAATTTTTCCAAAATTTACAGACAAAAAAAAAAACAAAAATTTTTACTAGATTTGAAATTTCAATTAAATGATTTTAATTTCTACTAAAATGCTCACCACTTCCAAGAAGTAAGAAAATGATTTTAAAATCCCTTGTAGGGTACTTAATGAGTTATCAGTAGGTGAAGTTCGGTACTTCATTAGGTATTCTTCGGGATCATGTTATGCCTTATGAAGGGGTAAGGTGTGACATGTTTTAGCGGTGTCAGAGCATGGTTTGCAATAAATTTTGACTATGTATGTGAATATTTCTTTGATAAGTACAACTGCTCAAGTGTCTTTAATTGATACATATGACATATTTACATCATGAATATGCACTAACGGAAGTCAACCTCCTTGTGTTTGATGTCAAGAAGTAAAAATTTTTGAGAAATGGAATGGAAGAGGGAGATCATTCCGTGGAGCAATCTGTCGAGGCTGAGGTCCAAGGGGAAGCCCCAGCACTCTAGAACGTGAGTGGGTCAGCCACTCCAGCTCCTACTCCAGCATCACAGTTTCCTGCTCTGTTTGCATAGCAGATGGATGCGTTTTTCCAACAAATGGCGAAAATTGTGCCACCTCAAGCTCAGATGCAAGCACCTGCAGCACAACCACAGCCCTCAGCTTGGCAATATGAATAATTAATGAAATTTGGGGCTATCGAGTTTAAGGCCACTATGGATCCACTGGAGGCAGAACAGTGGTTAGAAAGAATGTAATAGGTTTTTAGAAAGCTGTAGTGTGTAGAAGAGTTGAAGTTCGAATATTCAGTATCACTTCTTCAAGGGGATGCATATGAGTGGTGGAAGACCATCCCCCACAGCCTGGTAGAGCCACCAGTCCTCACATGGGCAGACTTTTTGAGAGAATTTCGACAAAAGTGGGTCCCCGATACTTATGTAGACATGAAGTTGCAAGAGTTTTTAAGTCTGAAGTAAAGGGACAGAACTGTAGCAGAGTATGAGCGGGATTTCTCTTGACTAAGCCACTATGCCAGAAGTTTGGTCACCACCCCCAGAGACCGGTGTAAGAGGTTTGAGGCTGGGTTGAGGCCTAGCTTGAAAATGCAAGTGGTGGGGTTCCGACACTAGAATTTTTCTAAATTGATTTCACAAGCCCTAAAACTGGAAAGGATAGAATCAGAAGGGGCAGTGAAAAAGAGTATAGAAGAGAAAGAGAAAACAAAAAAAGCTATTGGTCAAACTACAAAAAGTAGTTAAGGGAAGAGGAAACATTTTGGAGGATCTAGCTCATGCGAATCGGGTAAAGGTAGATCTTTTAGACAAAAACTGCCCCAATCCGATCAGCAAACTCAGCAGACACGCAAAAATACGATGTTGGATCGACTGTGTGAAACTTGTTGTAAACCACATAGTGGAGTATGTTATAGAGCTATAGGAGCATGTTTTAATTATGGAGGGACTGGTCATTTTGCTAAGGATTGTGTAAGTCCATGCTGTTATGGATCATTTACCACGTCAGAAGGATCAGCCCAAGTTTCTACCCCAAAGAGTTCACCAGTAGTTGGTAGAGGGAGAGGCATAGGTAGGGATAGTACACCTGGAAGTCAGAGTACTGTGAATCAGCCAGGACAAGGTGATACTCCAGCTAGAGTATACACTATGCGATAGAGATACGAGGATGAAACTTCTGACATTGTGGCTGGTATTTTCTCAATTCTTAATTAAGATATGTATATGTATAAAAATCAATTTTGATGTGTTATTGATTAGTCTTTTAGGATAAGAATTACAATAATAAGCGTGATTGGAATTAATTTTGGAAAAGTTTCTAGTGAGAGACATCTCCTAGACTATGATAAACTATAAAGTTAATTAGTAAACCTAATTAAGTAAGGCAAGAGGACCTAAAAGTAAGTTATAGTAATATAGTTACCTTAGATATGGGTAAGGGTATTACTGCTAATAGATGTTAGTGGGTACCATAATCAAAATAAGTTTAAGATATTAGTGGATTTGGACGAAATAAGATGGGGGAATAAAATAATTAAAGTTAAGTTATGGAATGAAAGAAAATAAAAAAAAAGGAAGAGATTACAAAGGAAAATAATTGCTAAGGCAACAGTAAGAAAAGATTATGATTGTACAAATAAATTAAATGTTACATGAGATTGTTAGAAGTCTTACACAGACTCAAAGGAATGAAGATCATAAGACTATGTAAAAAGGAGAAAGACTAAGTTCTCATTATCTAGGATCATATGAGGTCCTAGAAAAAGTGGATTCATTAGTACACAGATTTGTTTACCCCTAGAATTGAAATGAATTCAAAATTAACTTATGACAGAACTCATAAGGAACTTGGCACACGAGGTGAGCAATCGATATGTAAATATTATCAGTTAAAGTGCTACGGACCATCATTCCGACAATGAGGCTACATGGAAATATGAGAAAAACATGAAAAAATAACATATATGACTAATTGAGGACAGATAGTGGGTAGAATTTCGAGGACAAAATTATTTTAAGGAGGGGAGAATTGTAATACCCCTATTTGCATAGCCTGGTCAATTACACTATTCTGGAGACCGGTGTCGGTCCGGACAATTCAAAGGATTAGAACTATGTTTAATACACCTAGAGAAGCCTTGAATACAAATAATTAGTAATTATCAAATTGTCAAGTATAAATAAGAAAAACAGAACATAAAAGTTTGAGTCAAGAGTCACAGCGATGGGTGACCTTTTCGGGAAGGACTACGAGGTTGATTTAAACTCAAATTTTGAAATGTAAAATGTGATGCCATGGTCCTTAGGATTATTGCGAACACAGTGGAAAAGAGAAAACCACGAAAAAGAATTGTTAAGCTGGTCAAATAATTAGGTCAGGGATCCGAAAGAAATATTGAATTATTTGCAAACCGGGTCAAACAAGGGAGGGGGCAATTTGGTCAATTGGCCCCTAGAGCTGACTCCTGACATGACTGTCAAATAAAATTGAAGAAAGCAAAATTTTGAAATCGGGAATTAAATTAAAGAACTAATAGAAAAATAAATGCGAAAGAAAAAAAAAGGAAAAGTTTATTACATCATTGGATGACATCATCATGATGTCAAAATCCATTTTAATTTCCCTACATAATTAACCAAGTTAATTCTTGTTAAATGACACATAAAATAACAAAATAAAAAAAAAAGTATTTTGGTCTTCTTCTTCCCAAACTTGCCGCCCCATCTCTCTCTCACAAGCTCTCTCCTAAAACTCCATTGGAGCACCATATCCAAGCTTCATAAACCCTAAATCCCACCATAGAAATTCTACTTTCCATCACTAAAACTTGTATTTAGACCTTGATAAAGAGCTTGACAACAAAAAGAAAAAGAAAGGAAGAAGTTTTGAAGAGTGAAAAATTATGCTCACTTAAGTTAGTGTTCTTTCTTCATTCTCTCTTTGAATTTATGTTTAAATAGCTAAGTTACACTTGAAATTAACAAATAAGTGAATAAAATTAAGCATGGTGGGCCAAATAGAAATTTGGCCAGCTAGGGTTTAGGTTTGAGGATGGAAGATTTTGATACAAATTATGAATTAGTTAAGTGTGAATGAGTGTATAAATATCAAATATGCATTTAGAATTCAACAAATGAATTAAACATGGAAATTAGGGTTTTGACCTAGGGTTTGGGAGACAAAATTTTGAGAATTGGGAAAATGGTATGTTTGACCTTGTTTGAGCTAAAAAATGATCATATGTGACCAATTGTGGTATGTTGAAAGTATTTTTTTCAAGTTTTTGAAGAATTGTTTTCTCAAAATACAGACGGTACTCTGTCAAAATTTTTCCAAAATTTACGGACAAATAAAAATGAACAAAAATTTTTACTAGATTTGAAATTTCAATTAAAAGATTTTAATTCCTACTAAAATGCTCACCACTTCTAAGAAGTAAGAAAATGGTTTTAAAATTCCTTGTAGGGTACTTAATGAGTTATCGGTAGGTGAAGTTTGGTAGTTCATTAGGTATTCTACAGAATCATGTTATGCCTTACTGAGGGGTAAGGTGTGACAATCCTTTGAGATACTGATCTCCAATCTATAAGTCAAGAATACAATCTGCGGATCGACTCTTTTGAACTGATTAGATGCCTTGGCGATCTTCGGGCCAATCACTTCTTTGAAGAAGGTGATCTTATCATAATGAATGAGGAGTAGCTAAAGTCCAGGCTCCGTTTTCCCTTGGATGGATTTTACAAGGCCATCTTAAAATTCCACCATGTCTTGGTAGCTCAAGTGCATCCAAACTCCTAGGGGACTTTAGTAGCCTTCAGAGGTCTCTGTCAAGCCAAAAGACTGGAGCCCATGGTTAGGGTTTTTGCTGAACTGCATAGGCTTGTCCGAAGAAAAGTTGATGAATTTTGGTTTTTTCAGACAAAGCCGAACTGCGTGCTTTTCACCGATCTCCCTTCTTCACTAAAGAAATGGAAGGATCGATTTTTCATCCTTAGGAGCAAGGATCGAAACGGCTTTAAAGGGATCCCATGTAATTGGAATTATTTGGTCCCCCAAGTTCCTAAGAAGCTTACTTTAAATAAAGATGAAGACACCAAGGTGAAAAAATTAAAAGCTCAGGCGGCCACCCATAAATATTCCTGCTTAGATGCGATAATGGCCGAACTAAAATGGTGGATGATGTGGCTAGTCTCCCATGAAGCTTACGAGCTTTAGTTTTCTGACCTCGGTCCTGTAACTAGTATAATCCAAATCCCTAGTCGCTCAATCTTAGTGAACTCACTGACTTCTTCTTTATGCAGGTATGGCAGGTGGTGACGCTTCCAAAGAGAGCCGCAAGCAAAAAAGGAAGGTCTCCCGAAAGATACTAGCGATGAGAGAGGCTACTGCCGCAGTTGCTCAGACACCACAATGAGACTTGGTAGTAGTACCGAGCTCCCCTCCTCGACCTCAGGAGCAGCTGGTCTCAGAAGTAGAGGTCATCTTCTCTCCACCTCAGCAGATTGAATGTCCACCTCCTTCGATATCTTCTAAAGTAGAAGAGGAGTCTTTTGGCCCTACTATTAGAACGCTTTCCTAAGGTGCTCAACTCCTTATCTAGTGGCTGGAAAGAAACCACTTAACCCGAGGGAATCCTAGTCTAGCCAAGGTCATGGGCGCCTCCATCTGTTTCCAAGAAGACCAAAACCGGTTGGCTAAGAAGAGTATTGATGATATTCTAACTTAGACAATGAGTTTGGGCTTGGAGGCTATTGTAAACCAACACGTGATCAGAGAAAAAGCCCACGTCTTAAGGAAGGAGATTCTTAAGGCGGTCCAGGATGCATCGACTGTAAAGGCTCAGCTCTACATTGCCAATGATTACATTGTCAAATTGGAAGATAGGGTGAAGTATTGCGAAGAGAGGATAGCTGAAGTGGAGTGAGAACTTGAAGTCACTTAGGCTGGTCGATTTACCGATCTCGCTCATTTTTTTGAGGGACTTTGGGCAAAGGAGGAGGAGCTCCAGGCAAAGGAAGAGGAGAGCACTACAAAAGAGGCTGGGGCATATGTGAATGTCCATAACGACCTCTTGTCCGAACTAAAGAAGTGTTATCCTGAGGAGGACTTTGCCTAGATGGATAAGCTCATCCCGGTGGTCGAAGAGGACAGCGATGAGGAGCATGAGGGTGAGGAGAGAGTGAGGAATGTAATTGGGGAGCAGGGCAGAGAAGACCCTCCTGCTAATTGACTTGTATATTTTATTTTGAAATGAATTGAAGTCTTTTATGTTCAATTTCTTGATAAGATCAGAAAGCATCCAAACTAAATTGTCTGAGTACTTAATTGATTGAATGCAATTGAACATTAAATCTGAGAGCGACTATTAACCATAAGATATCAAATTGCTCCAAGAGATCGGAAAAACATTACACGTGAACATGAGATCAGACAGAGCCATATCGAATGGAACTTTAGAACATTAGAATTGCAAGGATTTGAAAATGACTTGAATTTTTAAGGTTGGAACCATTAATTAGAGATCGGATAAAACCTTAACTTCATTTGAGGAATATCTGGGCAATTCAAGCGAGAAGCCCAATCACAATATTAGTCAAATGGAATTTTGCGGTATTTGCACATAGAGAGATTGGAGAACAACAACAGGCAGGATTGGATGGTCCGGAGATCCAATATTGACTCGAACTCATTTGATAAAGACCAAGAGATCAGAAAGCAATCTAACTTGAGCGTGAGATTGATTTTTTTCAGAGACAAGCCATCGGTAAGTTCGGAAAAGCTACCTGTGATCGGGACATCAGTCGAGAACGGATAATAAAGTTTCAATTTTTAAAGAACCTTGCCTTCGAAGGTCGGCCAAAATATGGTGTCTACAACTACCCTTTTTACATAATTTCTATTAAAGAGAATGAAATTCTCTTGTATAGGAATTATGTAAAGATTCAGAACCATATTTTGGGCAGCTGGGATATTAGAGCTAAAGGTCAATAAGAAATTAAATGATGAAAATTAAAATCAACTTCGGTCTTGAACTCAGAGGTTGATGATGGGAAATTAAATGTTGAAAATCAAAATCAACTTGGATCTTGAACCTAGAGGTTGATTACAGGAAATTAAAATCAACTTGAATCTTGAACCAAGAAGTTGATAACAGGAAATTAAAATCAACTTGGATCTTGAATCCAGAGGTTGATGATAGGAAATTAAAATCAACTTAGATCTTAAACCCAGAGGTTGATGGCAGGAAATTAAAATCAACTTGAATCTTGAACCAAGAAGTTGATAACAGGAAATTAAAATCAACTTGGATCTTGAACCCAGAGGTTGATGGCAGGAAGATAAATGCTGAAAGTTAAAATCAACTTGGATCTTGAACCCAGAGGTTGATAATAGGAAATTAAAATCAACTTGGATCTTAAACCCAGAGGTTGATAACAGGAAATTAAAATACTAAAAATTAAAATCAACTTGGATCTTGAATCCAGAGGTTGAGGGTATGAAATGTTATGTTTGTACATTTAATGATCACAAAGCAAACCTGACACAAGATGTTCCTCCAATCAAAGTGTACTCAATAAGGTCCCGAAGATAGATGATTAATGGAGAGGGTCAGAATGAGTCCCAAGGCTTGGCTTACAATTTCCTCATTTTACTCACTTTTTTAGGATGCCCTTTCGGGTTTTCACCCCTTACTTATTTTATAGAAAGCGCCCTTGTGGGTTTTCGTCCTCTTTCACACATTTTGCTAGGAGCGCCCTTTCGGGTTTTCACTTCTACATTTTTTCTTTTTTTTTTTTGCACCAATCGCCCCGCCATCGTTTATCCCTTCAAATCTCATAGCAAAATATATGAGGTTACCAATATTAAAATCCTTATCTTATAATAAAGTTTTGATGAATTAATAGTGCATAAATCAAGGTATATAATTGAAAAAACAAATTAAAGTGAGGGAATAATTTTATTATGGCTTTAAAACAAAGGTACAATTTCAAAGGAAAAGGGTATAAGATTAGATCTCACAAATTTCTTTTAGCTAACTTTGAACTCCCTTAACTGCCACCATTTCAAGTAATCTTCTGATGAACGTTCGTGCCGTGGTGACTTATTACCTCTTCTGGTCTCAGGCCCCCTTCCTTATTTCTCCGTTTTCTGTACCTAGGAGTGCCCTTTCAGGTTTTCACCCCTAGAGAATGATCTTTTTTTTTTGCTCACTTTTTAGGCACTTTTTCAGGATGCCCTTTCGGATTTTCACCCCTTACTCATTTTGTAGAAAGCGCCCTTGTGAGTTTTTACCCCCTTTCACACATTTTGCTAGGTGTGCCCTTTCGAGTGAAACACTCCTACCTTTTTTTTTTTTTTTTTTTACGCATAATATCTTTTTACATCATCTGCATTCACGAGTCTTGGGAATTCTTCTCTGTCCATTTGAGTCAAGATTAGTGCATCCCAAGAAAATGCCTTTTTAACCACATAGGGTCCCTTGTAAGTTGGTGACCATTTGCCTCGGGGATCATTTTGATTTGAGAGAATCTTTTTTAAAACCAGATCTCCCGATTGGAATTTGCGCTGGTGAATGTCTTTTTAAATGCTTTATCCATTCTCCTTTGGTATAATTAGCCATGACACACAGCTGTTAGTTTTCTCTCGTCTATTAAATTCAACTGATCTAACCTCGATTGAATCCATTCTGACTCATCAATTTCTAACTCTTTTAGAATTCTCAGGAAGGGAATTCCCACCTCTATAAGTAGAACAGCTTCCATTCCATACACCAATGAATATGGAGTTGCCCCGGTCGATGTCCTTATAGAGGTCTGATAAGCATGAAGGGCGAAGGGAAGCATATCATGCCAATCTTTATAAGTGACGGTCATTTTCCTGATTATTCTCTTGAGATTTTTATTAGCGGCTTCCACCGCTCCATTCATTTGGGGACGGTATGGTGATGAATTGAGATGCCGGATTTTGTACTGGTCACATAAATTTCAGATCTTTGAGCCATTCAAATTCTTCGCATTGTCAGTGACAATCTCACCAGGAAGGCCATATCGGCAGATAACATTATTCTTGAAAAATTTAAGGAATGTATTTTGTGTGATATGAGCATATGACGTTACCTCAACCCATTTGAAAAAGTAATCAATAGCCACCAAGATGAACCTATGCCCATTGGATGCTTTTGTAACACCCTCCCTGTAGTAATTCCGTACATTCTACTGTTCCGGTGATCGGTATTGGTCCGGATAGCTAGAACGTCTAGAAAAAAAATATTTAAATTAAAGTGAGGAACTATAATTAACTCAAATATTAATAAGAAAAATTTAGAAAAAATTTTAGAAATAAAATACTACCAAGTTAAATGAGCCAGTGCCCAAGTGATGGGTAACCTAGTAGGAAGTTGCGGTTCTCGCAACTAGGAGCCCTAGACCTGGAGAAAAATTTATAAAATAATTTTTGGGACTCCAGAGAAGGGTTATTGAGGTTCCTATGGCATTAGAATGCTACAAAAATATTTAGAAAAATTTTTCAATCGGTACAGACAATTTTGGTCTGTTAAGCCAAACAGAGGGCATTTTGGTCATTTCGCCTTCAGAGGTAATTTTTGGCCGACTTGTCCAATTAAGTAAATAATTATTATGACATAAAATGTGAATAAACATTACTAAAAATTAAATTGAAAATGAGTAGAGATGAAAAGAAAAGAAAATGAAAGAAAATACCTAATAATGACATCATATGATGTCATTATAAACCTATCCACCAATCACAATTAAGCACAACTTAAATTAAACTATTAAAGAGGATAATTGAGACAAAGAAAAACAAAAGCCATCTGCTCTTCCTCACCCAAAACCAGACGTCACACTCTCTCCCAAACCCATTCCTCCATGGAAGCTTGAGACAACCCACCAAATCACCTTGAAACCACAACCTTGCTTCACTAAAAATTAATTTTGCAACTTGAACAACCTCTAGCCAGCAAAAAGAAGAAGGAAGAAGGGAGTTTTGGAGACTTGGAAAAGTTATCAAAATAGGTTAGTGCCCAATTTATTCTCTCTCTCACTCAATTCATGTTTAAGGACATGATTTAAGTTGAAATTGTAAGTTTAATGCATAAATTGAACTTTGAGAACTTGGAGACTTGAACAAAATTAGGGTTTTCTCATGAAATGGTATATTAACATTGTAATGGTCAATTAGTGACCATTTGAATGTGTGTGAGGAGGGAATAAGGTGAATTGAGGCTTGGCATTTGTGTATGGGTGGGCTGCCCATGGTGACCTGCAGAATTGGACATGAGTCCAGTAGGTTTGGGCAGCCACAACTTGAATTGTAGAGGTTCAATTGGTGTTTGGCCAATTAGACATGAAACTAGACACATAATGTCACAACTTTGGTGAAGAAACCATGCCCATAAGACCAAAGCAAGTGGACCAAATGCTTGCCCCAATCCGGGTGACCTGCAGTCAGTTTTTGCAGAAATGACCAAATGAACAATGGCCATAACTCAGTGTAGAATGGTCCAATTGACCTGAAATTTTACCAGCAGAAAGTTGAGATATAGACCAACAACTTTTATGAAGAAACCTACCCAAATTATGACCAGAACCTATCCAATAAGTGAGTTGCAGTCACTGTTCACTGCACTGTAGATATGGTCAGTCCAGAAAAATTTCAATCCGGCCAGTTGTGGTTTTTGGACTATAACGTGAGCTAAAAAACTCCAAATGGAGTGATTCAAAAAAGGAAATTTAACTAGACAAAATAAGGAACAACTTTCATGTTAATCATTTTGCCAAATTCCCACTGCAAAAATGACTAATGGAACAGTAAAAATAAGGTATAAAAACTGAAAATTCTGCTCCATTAACTTTAAGCTTAGAAATGGTATTGGCAACCAAAACCAACAAATTTTGAATGCAAAATGTGATATGTTGGGAGTATTAAAACCAATGTACCTATTTTCTATGCAAAAGTCAACATTTTGGTTAACTAATGAAGTGAATAGTAACACTAAAACTTAAATTCCAAAAATTGTGAAACTTAAAAGTGTGAAATGCCCTAGTATACCTAACAAGATTGGTTTGGATAGCTTGGCATACCAATAGGTTCGATTAGCGATCAGTAACACCCCAAAGTTCGGTAGTGCGTTGCTCGGTGACTGGTCTTTGTCCGGACAGCTAGGATGCCTAGAACTACACCTTGACACGAGGGAGGAGACATAAAATAATGAAATACAAGAAAAGAAAATACAAGAAAAACAAAGGAAAAATAATAGCAAAGAAATGTGATCAAGTTAAGTGAGCCGGGAAACCTAGCGATGGTGATCAGACTGGAAGTCACGGCGTGGACCGTTGACTAGCTCCCGGATCATGGGAACCCTGGAAAACATTTTTAGTACATAAATAGACCCTTATTGAAGTATAAATCTCATTAGAAAGATTAAAAAAAAAAATTAAATAATTAGTACAAAGAAAAGTGAGAAATCGAAAATGCATAAAAATACAGAATCTGAAAAATCGAACGAATCGAACAGGGGCATTATGGTCATTTGACATCCCGAATTGTCTTTTGACCTAAATGTCCATTAAAAATAAATAATATTACACTTAGAAAATAAAATGAAAAATTAGTTTAGTGGTACCTAAAGTAAATAGCTAAAATCATGGGTTAAATGTGGAATAAGTGGGAGTTAAGTTTATAAAATGATTAAATTTGTGAGTGGACCACTAATGCATAAATTAAATACATAATAGGGCAGCTGTAACTCCACTAAATCAGCAGAAATAGTCATCTTCTCCAAAACAACCAAAGTTGCCGAATTGAGAGGAAATGAAAAACACCATGGCCATTTTTCATGCAAGCTCCATGCACTCCCCATTTTCAACTCCAATCACTTTGATAGCTTCATGAAAAATGGTCTACACACCACAAGGAAGATATTGATACCAATTTTGAGAAGTTTGGTGAAGGTTTAGCAAGTTACAATTAAAGGTAAGTTTGCATTTTTGAGAAATTCTTTGTTAAAGTTTATGTTCATGTTATGGGTGTTAGATTGGTGAAGGAAAATTTTGAGTTTGAAGGGTTATTGTTGTTTTCATTTTGGACAGCCATGAGTCACGTTTTGATGAGGTATTTGTGCATATAATTGATGAGAAATAATGTTAATCATGGTGATTTAGTAACTTAGTGAATTATTTCATGTTTATATGGTGAATTATGCACTTTGATGGGAATTGGTATATGGGACGGCAATGTGATGTTGAAGAATGGTTTGTGGCAGCTTGTGGACACTTGAGTAATGGTATATATTGAAGGAAGTGTGGGCAGAATATTCACCTAGAAGGATTGATGATATGTATGTAAATTAACATTGTAAAGTGTATGTAAAGTTTGTAATGTTTAGGTGTGTTTGTAATGGTACTTAGAAATTGTAATTGTGAATGATATTTGGTGTGTTGAGGGTGATTGGAATCTGCCCAAAATAATGCTAATGTAATGTAGAAAATGCTTTTGGTAATGTGGCAAAACAGTTTGGTAGGTAAGTAAACAAATGGCAAAGGTAAGTGTGTGTTTGAAGTTGGGGTGTGAAATGCATATTAAGGGCAGTGTATATTTTAGCCTATAACCTTGAATGTGTAACCTCAATTGGTATGAGACCAATTTGAGGTGAAACTAGGCACAAAATGTGCCAACTTTCATTGAGAAACCATGCCAAAATTCTGCTTGCAAGGTGACCTAAAAAAATGACCAATTCGGATTAGGTGCAATTAGGACCTGAAAAATGACCAATTGGGCAGCAGTGAGTGTTTAGGCCATAACTCACTCAAACCAGGTCCAATTGACCTGAAATTTTGACCAAGAATAGTTAAGACCCATACCTACAAGTCTTATGAAGACACCAAAGCCCAGAAATGACCATAAGCAAGTCAAACAACTTTCACAAGTTCGGGTCCAAAAACTGGCCGAACCAGAATTGACTAATTTGACCTAAAATTGACCTAAAATGGTACCACTTGACCAGCAATAGTGTAATGACCATAACTTGGTCTACTTAACTCGGATTGACCTGAAATTTTGTACCGCGTGCAATAAGACCTAGATCTACAAGTTTGTAGTTTCGACCGAGACCCGAAAACTGAGGGAACTAGATTGTCCGGTTAGGTCAAACCAGTGTCCCGGAATCCAGCAATTTGCATTAAAATGCACTAAGCAAGGAAATGACTTTGGTAAAACATACCAAACCTAAAACCCTATCAAATGTGACATATTAACGACACTAAAACCTAATTTACCTAAAACGCAACGAGAGTCGGTATATTAGGTGATTAAGTGAATAATTGAGTTCAGTGCATTATTTACCAAACACCATCGATAGAGACAGTTTAAATTAGTACTGAAACACTTCAAATTGTGTTTCTCAGTTACCAAAGACTCAGGAAAAGGGAAGGAAACATCGAGTCGGATCGTGGAGACAGTCATCAGAGGTTTGTGCACAACTAGTTTTTAACTGATTTTGTTTTGAATATTTCATATGATTAAATGATATATTTTCTTATGAATTATGTTTAACAAGCATTGGATTTAATTCCATGATTATTGAAAATTGTTATTGTATGTATGAATTTGGCTTTGTGAAATGGTATTTCCATAAGTATTAAGCATTGTTATGGATTAAGTAAATTATGTTTTGGAAAATTGTGATAGAATATGTTTTGAATTGTGATGGTAATATTCATGGAAAAAATGAAAACTTTATTATTTGAATTGTGATGAGCATAAAAATTATTGGATATTGGAATTGACTTTGAATCGAATTATATTGTGATTTATGCTCGCTAAAAGGATTGTGATATTGTTTTATATCTCACTATAGATGCTTGACTAGGTTATTACCCGGCTCTCTCATTTGTTGAGAAGACAATGGAGTGAGTTGTGTTTTGATTACCATGGTACGTGCACAGGCTTAGATTCTCCTCTGATTTGAGGTTAGATCTAAGTTTATTTTATCGTTATGGCCCTTACGGAAGATTCATTATTGTGATGGTATCAGGCACGATGATTCGACCTCCACGACCATAGGGAGTTAGAATCAGATTCGACCTCCCCGACCATAGGGAGTTAGAATCACATCGAATATGGCCCTTTCGGATTAGTCTTGCATAGTTAGTGAGATAAAGATTGATTTTTGAGATACAACATGGTTTTTGAGATGCATAATGACTTTTGAGATACTGATGATTTTGAGATACAAAATGATTTTGAGATACGTAATGGCTTTTGAATGGTAAGGAATGGTGATTTCAATTATGGTTTGTGTGTAATTGATTTTGTTGGAATTACTTAAATGGATAGTCAAGATTTGATAAATTGAATTTTGTGCTCCAAGTTATTTATACAAATGATTTACATTATTGGCAATGAATATTTTGAGTTGTGAAATTTGATCGATTCGATTCTCAAATTATTTATCAGTAAAATTTGTCAATGTATATTGTACTATGTTTTAAATTATAGTTGTGCACCATCGAGTTCACCACTCAATGATAGCTTTGTATCTTTGTCAGTAAGCAGAGCATAGAGCAGTTGATTAAGTTGCTTTGAGGATACATTCAGATCACCTCGGGTATATCATAGATATACCCATGTACATAGGTTTTGATGTAAGCATGTAATAATATGTATGTAAATTATTTGAGCAGTTGTATAAAAACTCTTGTAAAACATTTTGGTATGTAATTAAATGTAAATTATTGTAAATGTAAATTTGAGATTTCATTTACTTGAATAGTTTTGTATTATATTTCCTTTATCTTAGTCTTCGAAAAATCACTATGGATTTGAGTTGAGAAAAATGTTGTGTTGAAAAATATGTTGGAGTTGAGATTTGCAAATACATATTGAAGTGCTTTTCTGAGTTTTTCAAGAACTGCTTTGTCCAAAATATAGATGGCACTCACAAAATTTTCTGAAATTCTAAATAAACCAAATGAGTTAGTTGTTTCACTTCAGTTCATCAAAGTCTTTAACACCTGTAAATAGTGCTCACCACTGTAAAAGAAGTAAGAAAAGTTTTTGAAAATCCCTTGTAGTGTACTTAATGGGTTATCAGTAGACGGAGTTGGTAATTCATTAGGTATACTACGGGATCATGTTATGCCTTACAGAGGGGTAGGGTGTGACAAGTACTGCACATGGCATTATGCTATTTTGTGATTTTATGGCTTTTAGCCATTCTGACATTGTGTTGATATTTAGCCTTGTGCCTAATATTTATTACAGCTCATTAGCTGTTCTGTTGCACACCGGGAGATACATATGTGACCAATGGTGTGACGGCCCGAGGTACTTGATACCCAGTGCCAGTTTACCCGTTTATCCAGTCCAGTCATCCAGTATAGGTTACTTGGGCAATTAAAAATGGAAGTGGATAAATTTAATTAAATTATGAATATAACAAATACAAAATAAATAAGATTACCAATAAAAAAAAAGAAATTGTCTGCATAAGACATCAAAACATGCACTACATATTTACTTCCTGTTATTTTTTTTTTATTTTATTATTGGCACCACTAAGCATTATTTCTTAGCGCGTTGCTTTTGCCACGCGTAGGTTCTGGAGATATCTTGGCCAGAGGCGCGATAGACCACGGTAGGTGAGACCTCCTGCAGCTTTGCATAGTGTCCGTGTCACCTCACCATCTTCAGTGCATTGGTAGGACACTAGGTTTCATTTTGGTATTTTGTAACTAACTTTTATTTTCTCTTGTGTAATTGAGACTTATGTAATGTATTTTGATGTTAATGTAAATAATGGAAATTGTGTTTATGAATGGAAAATTGAGTATTTATTTATTGCTTATATATGAATACCATGAGAAACGAATGATTGAGAAATGGAAATGTTGTTGAAAAATATTGAGATTTTGATGATTATTGGAGTTTGAGAATGATTGGAAATGATTAGTGGAAGTGTTTTCACAGTTCAAGAAGCTATTTTCTCCATTTTTAGCCGGTACTCTGCCGGATTTTCTATAAAATTTTCGGAACCTCAAATAAATTATAATTTCAATAAATGACTTAAATGAATTATATTTCACAAATTATATTCAAAACTATGATAAAAATAAATTAAGGAAGAATAAAAATGATTGAGATAAAATAGAGTGTTCCGGTACACTGTGTAACATATTTTACTCGGATATACTGTAGACGGGTAAGGGGTGTCACAGCTTTGGGATTAATAGAACCAATTACATCGATGCCCCACATTGCAAAAGGCTAAGGTGAGACGAGATTAAAAAGCTGATGAGGTGGGACATTTATCGGATCAGCATAAATTTAACATTTATGACACTTTCAAAAGTACACAATGCAGTCCTTTTCTAGAGTAGTCCAAAAGTATCCTCGTCTCATGATTTGCTTAGCCATCATATGCCCATTGGCGTGAGTAGCGCAATTCCCCTCATGAGTTTCAAAAAGGATCCTCCTTGCTTCTTTTGCATCCACTCACCTCAATAACTCGCCATTGGAGCTCCTTTTGTACAAAAATTCACCAATGGGGAAGTATCCTAGTGCTAACCTCTTGATCATTCTTCTTTCACTTCTGCTTGCCCTTGGAGGGTATTCCCTGGTTTTAATATAGACCTGGATGTCATGATACCAGGGTTTACCATTTGTTTCTTCTTTGATCATGAAGCAGTACACTGGCTCACTCCTTGCTTTAATTTGTAACATCTGTGTCATCTGTCCTTCTTCCATCTGAGTCATAACAGCTAGAGTGGCTAAGGCATCGACGAATTGGTTCTTGTCATGATTGAGGTGAGTGAAGGAAATCTCTTTGAATTTCTTGATCAATTCTAGGAGATACTTTTGATACGAGATCAGTTTCGGGTCTTTAGTTTGCCATTCCCCTTTGACTTGGTAAATGACCAAGGTCGAATCTCCGTACACCTCTAATTTCTTGATATTCATTTTGATGGCAGCCTGTAAACCCATCACACAGGCTTCATACTTTGTAACATTGTTGGTGCAGTCGAACCTTAGTTTGATAGCTATTGGGAAATGCTTTCCATTTAGGGATATTAAAACTGCTCTAATCCCATTACCAGACAAATTGACTACTCCATCGAAATACATATCCCACACATTCTTTGGTTATTTGTCATCACTATTGACTTCATTAACATACTCATCAGGGAATTCAAAATCGAGGGCTTCATAAACCTTGATCTGGTTTTCTGTTAGGAAATCAGCAATCACGCTTCCTTTTACTGCCTTTCTGGTCATGCAGACAATGTCATATTGAGAAAGTATGACCTGCCATTTTGCTATCCTCCTTGGCACGAATGGGCTTTCAAATACATACTTGATTGGGTCCATTCTAGAGATGAGCCATGTTTTATGATTCAACATGTAGTGCTTGAGTCGATTTGCTGTCCATGCCAATGCGCAATAAGTTTTCTCTAGGAATGAGTATCTCGACTCCCATTCATTGAATTTTTTGCTTAGACGGTAAATGGCTCTTTCCTTCCTCTACTTGTCATCTTGTTGTCCATGTTAGTAGTATGCCCTAGAGCATATCATTTAGTATGTATCTTGTACATATTTTTATTAATAAAAGGCATTTCCACTTTTCCGTTTACATAATATATTTATGTGTAATAGAAAAGGTCCATTGATATTTTGTTAGAAATATTATTCTTAAGTTGTTAAGAATATGAGTGACAATATTTCTAGCACAAAGTATCATAAACAGGTTCACAATCGAGGATACTTCATAATAAGGACATGAATTATCCAGAAAGATTGTATTCATGTTTGTTCCCAAGTTATTTATATGAGATATAAATAAGATAGAATGGTGAGTCTCATGCCATATAACAAACATGATAGGCACTTATAAATGATAAGTAGGCCGAACCAGTGACACTTATGACAAGCACATGGAGTTTACTCTTGTCAATGTTTTGTCATAAATCATATCAGTGCATATAATCTTTAGACCTGAGATAGCACAGTTATCTTGTATATAGGTAGTTTGAGTTTGATACTGCTTTCATACTTATACTATGTATGGGTATATGGGCATGTGTTAGCTCCTACTAGTTATATATGGAGGTAGGTGTTGATCAAGATGGAATCTGTTCCTCTAAGTAAATAGAGATAAAATCCTATGTTCATTTAATTGTTCTTGATGTTTCAAGTTCCTGGCCAGGATAAATGGATTTATTCAGAAAAGAGTTTATGATAAGAAAATCTTTTTAATCAAGAATTG
Organism: Hevea brasiliensis; assembly: GCF_030052815.1. Taxonomy (NCBI): domain Eukaryota; kingdom Viridiplantae; phylum Streptophyta; class Magnoliopsida; order Malpighiales; family Euphorbiaceae; genus Hevea; species Hevea brasiliensis. The sequence continues at coordinate 29,873,231 of NC_079509.1, read as the reverse complement.
GAATTAAAAGAGAACATAATATTCATAGCAAATGGAGTTTGACATAAACCATGACTCCAACTTGAGTTGGGATTTTGTAACAGAGAGATTCTAGTGCATGGTAACATATGATTATAGGTTCATTTAAGGTAAACCTTATTACTAATTGGGTGGCCATGGCATGCTATGCTAGGTGTTAACCATGGTCTATGAGGTTCATAAAATGATTTAGAGAAATCATTTATGGTAAGAAAGAGTTCTGATGATATTAAGAGTTGATATCATGTCTCATTGCCAATTAGTGATGAGCCTAGTAAGTCACACACATACACAAGTTATCACCTATTTAAATATGATTTAATTAATTAATTAAAGAGTTTAATTGATTAATTAAATAGGTTTGGTTTGCAATTAAATTGCAAAGTCCCTAGCATGACTTGAAACCAAATCTAGATTATTGGATGTGTAGTATAAATTAAATTTATATTTAAAGTGTTTAAATATGAATTTAATTAATGAGAAATTAATTAATAGAGATTAATTAATTAATTTATATTTGATATAAATTAATTAGAAGAAGAAAAATAATTATTTTGGGTTAAGAACTCAAAATTAAGACACAGGGGCATTTTGGTCATTTCACAGTGTGACAAGTGGCACCATGAGATGGTGACACATGGGATTATACATAAGCTTGCCAAATTTTTTTTTTAATCATGTAAGATGATTAAAATCAAGATTAAATATAGGTTTGACACTTGGCACAATGTGATTGGGTCACTTAAACCTAGAGCTAATCAAAGGGTGACATGTGGCAAGGGTTTAATGTGTTAACCTAGCTATTTAAGTGTGGTTATGAAAAAAAAAAAAAACCAACAGCCACTCCTCTCTTTTGTCACGCCACTTTGAGGCTTTTCATCTATTCTTCTTTATCTCTCATCAATTCAAAGAGATTAGCCATCAATCTCTTGAATTAAGAACACTAGAAATTGTTTCTAGTGTCCTGTTTACATCTCTAATCTCTTAAAAGGCATAACTTGAATTTCTAATTAATAGAAAAGGCTTTAGAAGCTGTTCAAGGGCTACCATAGGTGTTCTTGGTGTGGACAAGCTAGAGGGACAACATCTGGTGTCCTGAAGATGAATCTCAAAGGCGCAGACACGCTGCAGTGCATCAAGAGGTTAGTGTAATCGTTCTTGATTTAATCTAGGGTTCTAAAATTAATCTGATTAATTTTAAAATTTTAAATGGCAGATACAGATCCAAAAACATATTAAAAGAGTTTTAATATGTTGTTTATCATTGAAATCAAATAGATAAAAATAAATCTTGCATGATGCATGTGACCCTAGATGAAAATTTTTGAATTCAATGGTATAAACTTGTGTTTTTCACGCTTTCGTTCCTTCAATTGGTATCAGAGCCACTATATTTTCCATTTAGATTGTTGATTATATGATTTAATTGTGTGTTTGATCATGAGATCAAAAGATCATTGCTGGTTGCAAAGCAAGGTGGTGGCATATTTAAAAAAACACAATAAATGGTGCGCATGGTTTGGCTACCATGGGTGGTTCAAGGTTTGGCTTTTAATTCTGCAATTGTTGTATGATCTAAGGCCTATTCTTTGACTAATTAAAGTGTTTAATTAGTAATTTTAATCACACAATAAAATTCTGATTCAAATCAGAATTTTAAAAATTGTTTGAATGTGATTCAAATCTGAATTTTTAAAGTTATTTGAATGTGATTCAAATCTGAATTTTTAAAGTTGTTTGAATCATATTTAAATCTAATTTTTTAAAATTGATTGAATAAAATTCAGATCTGATTTTTTAAAAAATGTTTGAATGTGATTCAAATCTGATTTTTTAAAAATGTTTGAATGTGATTCAAATCTGAATTTTTAAAGTTGTTTAAATGTGATTCAAATATGAATTTTTAAATTTATTTGAATCATATTCAAATCTGGATTTTTAAGTTGAATATGAGATATTCAATTTAATTTAAGTATGTATGTTTTATTTAATCGTTAAATAGTGATATGCATGATGGATGATCATGGACTATAAAAGACCAATGTGATTGGATTTATTTTTTTTTATGTTTCTTTGGGATTGTAAATTAATTATTTTATTTTAATTTATTTTGGGCATGTATTATTAAGTTTGTAATAATTTTTGGGTTGTAATTTCACTTATTTAAGTTCTTGGAAATTCGCCTTGGTATGCCAAGGATTACCATGTAATATTGGATTGCAAGAAGTTCAAGGAGGTCAAGAGCATTGGTGGGACCAGTGGGAGGAATTCAAGATCAAGTGTTGATTATGTACTCCTTCAGCAACTCTTGTAAAATGAATGAATGAATGAAATGCACCTAGGAATGCCCTGATTCAATTCTTGGTGGCTCAGAATTGAATCCCTTAGAAAGTCCATGATCATACCATATTTATTGCTTATCCATGAATGCATGAGATGTATGGGAATGTATGCTATTATATGATATATGCATGCTAATTGGATAATGTGCAAAGTGAGACCTTAATAGTAATTAGAATGACCATAAAATCTTCCAAACAAATGATTGTCACACCCTACCCCTCTGTAAGGCATAACATGATCCCGTAGTATACCTAATGAATTACCAACTCCGTCTACTGATAACCCATTAAATATACTACAAGGGATTTTAAAAACTTTTCTTACTTCTTTTACAGTGGTGAGCACTATTTACAGGTGTTAAGGACTTTGGTGAACTGAAGTGAAACAACTAATTCATTTGGTTTATTTGGAATTTCTGTAAAAATTTTGGCAGAGTGCCATTTGTATTTTGGATAAAACAGTTCTTCAGAGAGCCTGTAAAAGCACTTCAATAAATTTCCAAATCTCAACTTCAATACATTTCTCAACACAACAATTTATCAACTCAATTCCATAGAAATTTTTCAAAGTCTGAGATAAGGAAATATAATACAATTTTCACAAGTCAAATAACTGATAATTAATTTACAACTTCAAGGTACAATTTTAATTTACAACTGCTCAAAACCAAAAACAAAATGTACATACAGTGTCATACATTACATTACAAAATGCAAAATACTGGTATACTCATAATACTGTGTAATCTCTCATTTGGATGTATATGCCTAGTCTGCTATACCTGTCTCTCTACTGCGCGACAGCAATAAAAAGCTATCGCTGAGACAATGTCTCAGTGGTGCACAACATTAACCAAATACAATTTAAATCACAATTCATAAGTCATGTAAATAGTGGATACTTAAAACAATAGTCAAATTTAAGAAAATAAAGGTCAATAAGAATTTAAACTCCATTTCTCAATATCACAATAGATTTTCATAAGTCAGGTCATGTTTGAATTCAAAAGACAGTATATGTCAATGAGAGTTTAAATCCATTTCACAATCTCACAATAAACATCAATAAATCACACACAGCTTAACCATGATCCATAGTTCAATTCATCCCAAAAGCAGATGGCTAATGAGGTATTCAATTCGTCCCAAAAGTCGATGACTAATGAGGAATAACATGGCTAGCTAGCAAAAATATGAGTACTCATCCAATTTGTCCTCAACAGGCACACACCTCAACGCTTCAGCCAGAGAGGGAATTCAATTTGTCCCACTAGACAAGCTAATGAGGAATACAATCAATATACATGATAGCTGTGGTTTCAAACCATTTCCAATGCTTTTAAATCAATAAGTATCCATCAATGTCATTCAAACAATTTTTCACAGTTTCAAACCATTCACAATATTTTTCAATCAATAAGTGTCCATCAAACACATTTCCACAATTTAAAACAATAATATACAAATAGTCAATATTTATTTCAATTGAAAATAATTCAAAAGAAACAGTTGTTGTGCACAAACCTCTGATGACTGTCTCCCTGGTCTGGACTCAGTGTTTCTTTCCCTTTTGTTGAGTCCTTGTTAACTGAGAAACACAATTTGAAGTGTTTCAGTACTAAATTAAACTGTCTCTATCGATGGTATTTGGTAAATAATGCACTGAACTCAATTATTCACTTAATCACCTAATATACCGACCCTCGTTGCGTTTTAGGTAAATTAGGTCTTAGTGTCATTAATATGTCATATTCGATAGGGTTTTAGGTTTGGTATGTTTTACCAAAGTCATTTCCTTGTTTAGTGCATTTTAATGCAAATTGCTGGATTCCGGAACACTGGTTTGACGTAACCGGACGATCTAGTTTCCTCTGTTTTCGGGTCTTGGTCGAAACTACAAACTTGTAGATCTAGGTCTTATTGCACGCAGGGCAAAATTTCATGTCAATCCGAGTTAAGTAGACCAAGTTATGGTCATTATACTATTGCTGGTCAAATGGCATCAATTAGGTCATTTTTTTGGTCAATTTGGTCAACTTTGGTTCGGCCAGTTTTTGGACCCGAACTTGTGCAAGCTTTTTGACTTGCTTCTGGTCATTTCTGGGTTTTGGTGTCTTCATAAGACTTGTAGGTATGGGTCTTAACTATTCATGGTTAAAATTTCAGGTCAATTGGACCTGTTTTGAGTGAGTTATGGCCTAAATACTTACTGCTGCCCAAATGGTCAGTTTTTAGGTCTCAAGTGTACCTAATCCGAATTGGTCATTTTTCACATCACCTTGCAAGTAGAATTTTGGTATGGTTTCTCAATGAAAGTTGGCACATTTTGTGCCTAGCTTCACCTCAAATTGGTCTCATACCAATTGAGGTTACACATTTCAGGTTATGGGCTAAAATGTACACTGCCCTCAATATGCATTTCACACCCCACTTCAAACACACATATACCTTGCAATTTGGTTCACTTCCCTACCAATCTGTTTTGGTACATTAACCACGGTTTAATCTACTTTACATTAACATTATTTTGGGCAGATTACCATTACCCTCAACATACCAAATATAATTCACATTTACAATATCTCAATACCATTACATACACACCTAAACACCACTAATTCTCACATACACTTTACACAATAATTTCATACACATATCCTTCATTCCTTAATGCCACAATTCTGCCAACACTCCCATGAATATACACATTTATTCAAGTGTCCCCAAGGCTGCCGAAATTTGTCCTTCAACATCAAAGTGCCCTACAATTTACCAATTCCCATCCAAGTGCATAAATCACCATATATATTTGAAATAATTCATTAGGATATTAAACCACCATGATCAACATTATTCCTCATCAATTATATGCATAATAATTCATCAAATGCATGACCCCATGGCTGTCCAAAATGGCTATTTCAATAACTAGTTAAACTCTAAAATTTCCTTCACAAAACTAACACCCATAACATGCACACAAAATTTAACAAAGGAATTCTCAAAAATTCAAACTTACCTTTAATTGTAACTTGCTAAACCTTCACCAAACTTCTCAAAATTGGTATCAATATCTTCCTTGTGATGTGTAGACCATTTTTCATAAAGCTACTTGTAACACCCCTAAGTTCGGTAGTGCGTTCTACTGCTCCAGTGACCAGTGTTGTCCGGACAGCTAGGATGCCTAGAACCACACCTTGATATGAGAGAGGAGACATAAATAATGAAATACAAGAAAAGAAAATACAAGAAAAACAAAGGAAAAATAATAGCAAAGAAATGTGACCAAGTTAAACGAGCCGGGAAACCTAACGATGGGTGACCGCACCGGGAAGTCACGGCGTGGACCGTTGACTAGCCCTGGACTGCGGGGAACCCTGGAAAACATTTTTAGGACTTAAATAGACCCTTGTTGAAGAATAAATCTCATTAGAAAGATCAAAGAAAAATTAAATAATTAGTACAAAGAAAAGTGAGAAATCGAAAAACGGACAAAACTCGGTGTTAGCGAAAAATCGGGAATGCCACCCGAACAGGGGCATTATGGTCATTTGACGTCCCGAAGTGTCTTTTGACCTAAATGTCCATTAAAAATAAATAATATTACACTTAGAAAATAAAATGAAAAATTAATTTGGTGGTACCTAAAGTAAATAGCTAAAATCAAGGGTTTAATGTGGGATTAAATGAAAGTTTAGCTTAAAATATGATTAAAATTGTGAGTGGACCACTAATGCATAAAATAAACATATAATAGGGCAGCTGTAACTCCACTAAATCAGCTGAACTTTATCTTCCTCAAAGTGATCTCAACATTGCCGTGAATGAAGGTGAGAGGAAAAACCATGGCCATTTTTCATGCAAGCTCTCTTAACTCTCCATTTTCAACTCCAATCTCTTAGTGTTCTTCATTAAACTTTGTCTACACATCACAAGGAAGATATTGACACCCAATTTGAGAAGTTTGGTGAAGGTTTAGCAAGTTACAATCAAAGGTAAGTTTGCATTTTTGAGAATTTCTTTGTTAAAGTTTATGTTCATGTTATGGGTGTTAGTTTGGTGAAGGAAAATTTTGAGTTTGAAGGGTTATTGTTGTTGTCAATTTGGACAGCCATGAGTCACGTTTTTGATGAGGTATTTGTGCATATAATTGATGAGAAATAATGTTAATCATGGTGATTGAGTAACTTAGTGAATTATTGCATGTTTATATGGTGAATTATGCACTTTGATGGGAATTGGTATATGGGACGGCAATGTAATGTTGAAGAATGATTTGTGACAGCTGGTGGACACTTGAGTAATGGTGTATATTGAAGGAAGTGTGGGCAGAATATTGACCTAGAAGGATTGATGATATGTATGTAAATTAATGTTGTAAAGTGTATGTAAAGTTTGTAATGTTTAGGTGTGTTTGTAATGGTACTTAGAGATTGTAATTGTGAATGATTATTGGTGTGTTGAAGGTGATTGGAATCTGCCCAAAATAATGCTAATGTAATGTAGAAAATGCTTTTGGTAATGTGCCAAAACAGTTTGGTAGGTAAGTAAACAAATGGCAAAGGTAAGTGTGTGTTTGAAGTTGGGGTGTGAAATGCATATTGAGGGCAGTGTATATTTTAGCCTATAACCTTGAATGTGTAACCTCAATTGGTATGAGACCAATTTGAGGTGAAACTAGGCACAAAATGTGCCAACTTTCATTGAGAAACCATGCTAAAATTCTGCTTGCAAGGTGACCTAAAAAAATGACCAATTCGGATTAGGTGCAATTAGGACCTGAAAAGTGACCAATTGGGCAGCAGTGAGTGTTTAGGCCATAACTCACTCAAACCAGGTCCAATTGACCTGAAATTTTGACCAAGAATAGTTAAGACCCATACCTACAAGTCTTATGAAGACACCAAATCCCAGAAATGACCATAAGCAAGTCAAACAACTTGCACAAGTTCGGGTCCAAAAACTGGCCGAACCAGAATTGACCAATTTGACCTAAAATTGACCTAAAATGGTACCACTTGACCAGCAATAGTGTAATGACCATAACTTGGTCTACTTAACTCGGATTGACCTGAAATTTTGCACCGCGTGCAATAAGACCTAGATCTACAAGTTTGTAGTTTCGACCGAGACCCGAAAACCGAGGGAACTAGATCGTCTGGTTAGGTCAAACCAGTGTCCCGGAATCCAGCAATTTGCATTAAAATGCACTAAGCAAGGAAATGACTTTGGTAAAACATACCAAACCTAAAACCCTATCAAATGTGACATATTAACGACACTAAAACCTAATTTACCTAAAACGCAACGAGGGTCGGTATCTTTGGTGAGTCAGTGAATAATTGAGTTGATTGCATGATTTACCCATCACCATCGAGAGATACACTTTATTTTAGTTCTGAAACACGTCAAATGGTGTTTCTCGATTACCAAAGACTCAAGAAAAGGGAAGGAAACACGAGTCGGCATCGAGAGACGATCATCAGAGGTTTGTGCACAACTAGTTTTTAACTGATTTTACTTTGAATATTTCATATGATTAAATGATATATTTTTCTTATGAATTATGTTTACCAAGCATTGGATTTAATTCAATGATTATTGAAAATTGTTATAGTATGTATGAATTTAGCTTTGTGAAATGGTATTTCCACAATTATTAAGCATTGTTATGGATTGAATAAATTATGTTTCGGAAAATTGTGATATAACATGTTTTGAATTGTGATGATAATTTTCATGGAAAAATGCAAATTTATGATTTGAATTGTGTTGAGCATAAAAATTATTGGATATTGGAATTGACTTTGAATCGAATTATATTGTGATTTATGCTCACTAAAAGGATTGTGATATTGTTTTATATCTCACTATAGATGCTTGACTAGGTTATTACCCGTCTCTCTCATTTGTTGAGAAGACAATGGAGTTAGTTGTGTTTTGATTACCATGGTACGTGCACAGGCTTAGATTTTCCTCTGATTTCAGGTTAGATCTAAGTTTATTTTATCGTTATGGCCCTTGCGGAAGATTCATTATTGTGATGGTACTGTGCATGATGATTCGACCTCCCCGACCATAGGGAGTTAGAATCAGATTCGACCTCCCGACCATAGGGAGTTAGAATCACATCGAATATGGCCCTTTCGGATTAGTCTTGCATAGTTAGTGAGATAAAGATTGATTTTTGAGATACAACATGGTTTTTGAGATACATAATGACTTTTGAGATACAATATGATATTTGAGATACATAATGATTTTTGAGATACAGAATGGCTTTTGAATGGTAAGAAATTGTGATTTCAATTATGGTTTATGTATAATTGATTTTGTTGGAATTACTTAAATGGATATTCATGATTTGATACATTGAATTTTGTGATCAAAGTCATTTAGACAAATTATTTACATTATTGGTAATGAATATTTTGAGTTGTGGAATTTGATAAGTATTCAGATTTCCAAATTATTTACTGTAAATTTTGTCAATATATTGTATTATGTTTTAAATTATAGTTGTGCACCACTGAGTTCACCACTCAGCGATAGCTTTTTATTGCTGTCGCAGGTAGAGAGACAGACAGGGCAGCAGACTAGGCTGCTAATACCTCCAGCGAGAGATTTTTCGGGTATAATGAGTATACCAATATTTTGTATTTTGTACTGTAATGTATGACACTGTATGTACATATTGTTTTTGGTTTTGAGCAGTTGTAAATTCAAATTGTACCTTGAAGTTGTAAAATAATTATGAGCTGTTTTGACTTGTAAAAGCTGTATTATATTTCCTTATCTCAGACTTTGAAAAATTTCTATGAAATTGAGTTGATAAATTGTTGTGTTGAGAAAAATGTTGTGTTGAAAAATATGTTGGAGTTGAGATTTGCAAATACATATTGAAGTGCCTTTTTACAGGTTTTCTGAAGAACTGTTTTGTCCAAAATATAGATGGCACTCTGCCAAAATTTTTACAGAAATTCCAAATAAACCAAATGAGTTAGTTGTTTCACTTCAGTTCATCAAAGTCTTTAACACTTGTAAATAGTACTCACCACTGTAAAAGAAGTAAGAAAAGTTTTTAAAATCCCTTGTAGTGTACTTAATGGGTTATCAGTAGACGGAGTTGGTAATTCATTAGGTATACTACGGGATCATGTTATGCCTTACAGAGGGGTAGGGTGTGACATGTTTTAGTGGTATCAGAGCAAAGTTTCTAAATTCTGTTTTCACCTGTTATTTGAATGTTCTTTCTGCATAGTACAACTGCTCAATATCATTGTTTGATACATACAGTACATTACAGTATAAATATGCACTAACGAGAGTGAATATTCTTGTGTTATTTGATCCGAGTTCTACCCATTTTTATGTGAGTGCTAGCATCATTGATTGCATTGCTGCTCCAGGTACAAAAATGGATTTTGAGGTGCTAGTAACAAGTCCGTTAGGATAGGAGGTCAGGGAAATAAATTTTGATGCATTAGTGATTAGTCCTTTAGGATAAGGATTGTGATAACAAGTGAAATTAGTTTTGGAAGAGTTTATCGGCAAAAAGTATTTGCTGACACACCATAAAATTTTAAGCTAATTGGCGAGCCTACTTAATGTAAGGCAAGAGGACGTAAAAATAAGTTACAGAAATAGAATTGCTCTAGATGAAGGCAGAGATGTTACTGTTAGTAATTGTTAATGGATATTGTAATCAGAATAAGTTCGGATATCAGTGAATTCAAAAAGGATAAAAGATAGGAAAGTTTGATCTATTGAATAAGCTGCAGATTTCAGTACTAACTTGAGATTATTGTGTAGAGCTACGTACTACCCGATAGTACATCTAGATGAGAATAGTTGCCAACGGCATCTGTTTTGGTATAGTTATGCCAGGACAGAATTTAATTGTTAGAAAAAAGTTTAAAAATCCTACTTAAGGATCTAAAACTCAAAAGTTAGAATATCGAAAGGTTACTGTCGATAAAAAGGAAGTAAGTTATAGAATATTGACAGATAAAAAGAGTTACTAAGTAGAGATTTGAGCAGTTGATTCATATGTAACAAAGAAATATTACGAATGTGAGGAAGACTATGGATTAGAATGGTCAGAGGACCAATGCCTGATGAATGATTCTAACATGACCTCAAGGGTCATTCAAGAAGCAACGTGAACCGAAATATTAGACAGCATAATAGTAAGAGGAGATTGGTGTTATCCAAACAAATCAAACATTGTATTAGATTGTTAAAAGTCTTATACAAAATTGAGAAAAAGAAGATTATACGATCATATAGAAAGGAGAAAATAAACGTATGACTATTGTAAGATGACTACTGGGTAAAATTTCATGGACGAAATTTATTTAAGGGGGGGAGAATTGTAACACCCCTAAGTTCGGTAGTGCGTTCTACTGCTCCAGTGACCAGTGTTGTCCGGACAGCTAGGATGCCTAGAACCACACCTTGATATGAGAGAGGAGACATAAATAATGAAATACAAGAAAAGAAAATACAAGAAAAACAAAGGAAAAATAATAGCAAAGAAATGTGACCAAGTTAAACGAAATGAAACCTAACGATGGGTGATCAGACCGGAAGTCACGGCGTGGACCGTTGACTAGCTCTCGATCATGGGAACCCTGGAAAACATTTTTAGGACTTAAATAGACCCTTGTTGAAGAATAAATCTCATTAGAAAGATCAAAGAAAAATTAAATAATTAGTACAAAGAAAAGTGAGAAATCGAAAAACGGATAAAACTCGGTGTTACCGAAAAATCGGGAATGCCACCCGAACAGGGGCATTATGGTCATTTGACGTCCCGAAGTGTCTTTTGACCTAAATGTCCATTAAAAATAAATAATATTACACTTAGAAAATAAAATGAAAAATTAATTTGGTGGTACCTAAAGTAAATAGCTAAAATCAAGGGTTTAATGTGGGATTAAATGAAAGTTTAGCTTAAAATATGATTAAAATTGTGAGTGGACCACTAATGCATAAAATAAACATATAATAGGGCAGCTGTAACTCCACTAAATCAGCTGAACTTTATCTTCCTCAAAGTGATCTCAACATTGCCGTGAATGAAGGTGAGAGGAAAAACCATGGCCATTTTTCATGCAAGCTCTCTTAACTCTCCATTTTCAACTCCAATCTCTTAGTGTTCTTCATTAAACTTTGTCTACACATCACAAGGAAGATATTGACACCCAATTTGAGAAGTTTGGTGAAGGTTTAGCAAGTTACAATCAAAGGTAAGTTTGCATTTTTGAGAATTTCTTTGTTAAAGTTTATGTTCATGTTATGGGTGTTAGTTTGGTGAAGGAAAATTTTGAGTTTGAAGGGTTATTGTTGTTGTCAATTTGGACAGCCATGAGTCACGTTTTTGATGAGGTATTTGTGCATATAATTGATGAGAAATAATGTTAATCATGGTGATTGAGTAACTTAGTGAATTATTGCATGTTTATATGGTGAATTATGCACTTTGATGGGAATTGGTATATGGGACGGCAATGTAATGTTGAAGAATGATTTGTGGCAGCTGGTGGACACTTGAGTAATGGTGTATATTGAAGGAAGTGTGGGCAGAATATTGACCTAGAAGGATTGATGATATGTATGTAAATTAATGTTGTAAAGTGTATGTAAAGTTTGTAATGTTTAGGTGTGTTTGTAATGGTACTTAGAGATTGTAATTGTGAATGATTATTGGTGTGTTGAAGGTGATTGGAATCTGCCCAAAATAATGCTAATGTAATGTAGAAAATGCTTTTGGTAATGTGCCAAAACAGTTTGGTAGGTAAGTAAACAAATGGCAAAGGTAAGTGTGTGTTTGAAGTTGGGGTGTGAAATGCATATTGAGGGCAGTGTATATTTTAGCCTATAACCTTGAATGTGTAACCTCAATTGGTATGAGACCAATTTGAGGTGAAACTAGGCACAAAATGTGCCAACTTTCATTGAGAAACCATGCTAAAATTCTGCTTGCAAGGTGACCTAAAAAAATGACCAATTCGGATTAGGTGCAATTAGGACCTGAAAAGTGACCAATTGGGCAGCAGTGAGTGTTTAGGCCATAACTCACTCAAACCAGGTCCAATTGACCTGAAATTTTGACCAAGAATAGTTAAGACCCATACCTACAAGTCTTATGAAGACACCAAAGCCCAGAAATGACCATAAGCAAGTCAAACAACTTGCACAAGTTCGGGTCCAAAAACTGGCCGAACCAGAATTGACCAATTTGACCTAAAATTGACCTAAAATGGTACCACTTGACCAGCAATAGTGTAATGACCATAACTTGGTCTACTTAACTCGGATTGACCTGAAATTTTGCACATCGTGCAATAAGACCTATATCTACAAATTTGTAGTTTAGACTGAGACCCGAAAACCTAGGGAACTAGATCGTCTGGTTAGGTCAAACCAGTTGTCCCGAATCCAAAGAATTTGCATTAAAATGCACTAAGCAAGGAAATGACTTTGGTAAAACATACCAAACCTAAAACCCTATCAAATGTGACATATTAACGACACTAAAACCTAATTTACCTAAAACGCAATGAGGGTCGGTATATTAGGTGATTAAGTGAATAATTGAGTTCAGTGCATTATTTACCAAACACCATCGATAGAGACAGTTTAATTTAGTACTGAAACACTTCAAATTGTGTTTCTCAGTTACCAAAGACTCAAGAAAAGGGAAGGAAACACTGAGTCCAGACCGAGAGACAGTCATCAGAGGTTTGTGCACAACTAGTTTTTAACTGATTTTACTTTGAATATTTCATATGATTAAATGATATATTTTTCTTATGAATTATGTTTACCAAGCATTGGATTTAATTCAATGATTATTGAAAATTGTTATAGTATGTATGAATTTAGCTTTGTGAAATGGTATTTCCACAATTATTAAGCATTGTTATGGATTGAATAAATTATGTTTCGGAAAATTGTGATATAACATGTTTTGAATTGTGATGATAATTTTCATGGAAAAATGCAAATTTATGATTTGAATTGTGTTGAGCATAAAAATTATTGGACATTGGAATTGACTTTGAATCGAATTATATTGTGATTTATGCTCACTAAAAGGATTGTGATATTGTTTTATATCTCACTATAGATGCTTGACTAGGTTATTACCCGTCTCTCTCATTTGTTGAGAAGACAATGGAGTTAGTTGTGTTTTGATTACCATGGTACGTGCACAGCTTAGATTTTCCTCCGATTTGAGTTAGATCTAAGTTTATTTTATCGTTATGGCCCTTGCGGAAGATTCATTATTGTGATGGTACTGTGCATGATGATTCGACCTCCCCGACCATAGGGAGTTAGAATCAGATTCGACCTCCCCGACCATAGGGAGTTAGAATCACATCGAATATGGCCCTTTCGGATTAGTCTTGCATAGTTAGTGAGATAAAGATTGATTTTTGAGATACAACATGGTTTTTGAGATACATAATGACTTTTGAGATACAATATGATATTTGAGATACATAATGATTTTTGAGATACAGAATGGCTTTTGAATGGTAAGAAATTGTGATTTCAATTATGGTTTATGTATAATTGATTTTGTTGGAATTACTTAAATGGATATTCATGATTTGATACATTGAATTTTGTGATCAAAGTCATTTAGACAAATTATTTACATTATTGGTAATGAATATTTTGAGTTGTGGAATTTGATAAGTATTCAGATTTCCAAATTATTTACTGTAAATTTTGTCAATATATTGTATTATGTTTTAAATTATAGTTGTGCACCACTGAGTTCACCACTCAGCGATAGCTTTTTATTGCTGTCGCAGGTAGAGAGACAGACAGGGCAGCAGACTAGGCTGCTAATACCTCCAGCGAGAGATTTTTCGGGTATAATGAGTATACCAATATTTTGTATTTTGTACTGTAATGTATGACACTGTATGTACATATTGTTTTTGGTTTTGAGCAGTTGTAAATTCAAATTGTACCTTGAAGTTGTAAAATAATTATGAGCTGTTTTGACTTGTAAAAGCTGTATTATATTTCCTTATCTCAGACTTTGAAAAATTTCTATGAAATTGAGTTGATAAATTGTTGTGTTGAGAAAAATGTTGTGTTGAAAAATATGTTGGAGTTGAGATTTGCAAATACATATTGAAGTGCCTTTTTACAGGTTTTCTAAAGAACTGTTTTGTCCAAAATATAGATGGCACTCTGCCAAAATTTTTACAGAAATTCCAAATAAACCAAATGAGTTAGTTGTTTCACTTCAGTTCATCAAAGTCTTTAACACCTGTAAATAGTACTCACCACTGTAAAAGAAGTAAGAAAAGTTTTTAAAATCCCTTGTAGTGTACTTAATGGGTTATCAGTAGACGGAGTTGGTAATTCATTAGATATACTACGGGATCATGTTATGCCTTACAGAGGGGTAGGGTGTGACACTACTTAAGGGATTGGAGTTGAAAATGGGGAGATAAGAAAGCTTGCATGAAAAATGGCTATGGAGGATTTCTTTTCCTCTTCAATTCGGCATGGGTTATGGAATGAAGAAGATGACCCTTTTGAGTGGGAAGAATCTGCCCACTAATGAATATATTTAACCATTTTAATGTTCTTAGTGGACCACTAAACAATTTAAATCATATTTTAAGGTAAACTTTCACTTAATCCCACATTAAGCCCTTGATTTTAGTTATTTGTATTAGGTACCACTAAACTAATTTTTCATTTTATTTTCCAAGTGTAATATTAATTATTTTTAATGGACATTTAGGTCAAAAGAAACTTCGGGATGTCAAATGACCATAATGCCCCTGTTCGGGTTACGTTCCCGATTTTTCGGTAACACCGTATTTTGTCTGTTTTTCGATTTCTCACTTTTCTTTGTACTAATTATTTAATTTTTCTTTGTTCTTTCTAATGAGATTTATTCTTCAACAAGGGTCTATTTATGTCCTAAAAATGTTTTCCAGGGTTCCCCGCAGTCTGCTATAGTCAACGGTCCACGCCGTGACTTTCCTGATCACCCATCGTTAGGTTTCCCGGCTCGTTTAACTTGGTCACATTTCTTTGCTATTATTTTTCCTTTGTTTTTCTTGTATTTTCTTTTCTTGTATTTCATTATTTTATGTCTCCTCCCTCATGTCAAAGTGTAGTTCTAGGCATCCTAGCTGTCCGGACAACACTGGTCACCGGAGCAATAGAATGCACTACCGAACTTTGGGGTGTTACAATGATTAAGTTGGAAATGCTATAATTAAAGTAATTATAACATAGGCCCTCCATTGGGGCAATTATTTTAAGAAATTTTAAACAGTTGCATAAGATGCAATTAATTTAAGAGATTTTCTTAAGAATAATTGTTAAGCATGAGATGTTGTAAATATGTAAATGGTTTAGTAGCCAATATTGGATGTACCTAAGGACATTAAAATTATTTGCATAATTACTGGCTCAATGGGATCAACTTAACTAATGCAAGATAAGTCAATAATGGATGTACCTGAGATTTTGAGCATTAGGGGCTAGGTAAAGGATGGAACCTCACATGAGATGTGATGGGCAAGGAGTTTCTCACTTATAGTTTATTGTAATTCCAGTAATGGATGTACCTGAGGATGATCAATAGAATTATAAGAATTCAATCACCCACTAGAAATCCATCCAACTAGGATTTTCGTTTTCTACTTTGGAAGTGTAGGTTTCGCTAAGTTAGTGGGAGGACCGATTTGATTAAAAGACCATAATCATTTTGGTTAATTACATGATACATTTACTAATTAATCTGGTTATTTTCTGCAGTAAATTTTCTGATAAAAATGAGCACAAAACAACCACCACCATCCAATATCCTTGCAAGCATACTTGATCACAATAGGTTGACAGGACCTAATCTGTCTGATTGGCTAAGAAATTTGAAACTTGTCCTGAACCTTAAACATATAGGATATGTTCTAGATTCAAATGTTCCTGGTCCCTTACCTCCAGAGGCCACACAAGAGGAACATGAAACTTTGGACAAGTGGAAGGAGCATGATATGAGAGCTAAGTGTTACATGCTTGCTTCCATGAGTAATGAGTTATAGAAGCAACATGAGAACATGCAGAGTGCGAGTGAGATCCTCATTCACCTACAAGAGTTGTATGATGAGCACAGCAGGAATGCTAGGTATGAGATATCTAGATAGCTATTCCGTATGAGGATGTCTGAGGGACAGAATGTTGGGGATCATGTCCACAAGATGATTCGTCTGATTGAGCAGTTGGAACATCTTGACTTCAACATGGATTTCCAACTACAGACGGATTTGATCCTTCAGTCCCTTCCTGAGTCATTTGGGAATTTTGTGACAAATTTCCATATAACTAAACAGGAATGCACCTTAGCTGGTTTACTTAACATGCTGGTTATTGCCCAAAAGAATATGCCAGGTAATAAAGGAAAAGAGGTAGCTTTGGTTGCATCTTCTTCTGCTGGAAAGTCCAACAAGAAGAAGGATAATAAGAAAAAGAAACCTCAGATTCCTGGTCCTTCCAAGAAAATAGCTAAACAGAAAAGGAAGACTAAAGCTGATGGAGGCAAAGGAAAGTGTTTCCACTGCCAAAAGGATGGGCACTGGAAAAGGAACTGCCCAGAGTATCTTGCTTCTCTGAAGGACAAGAAGGATACACCTTCGGAAGGTATATCCATATCTTGTTATTTAGATTCTGATGATACTCTTAGTTCATCTACAGCTTGGGTTTTAGATACTGGTGCTAGTTCTCACATTTCTAATCATATGCAGGAACTAGCAAATAGTAGCAGCTTGCGTTCTCAAGATATTAGAGTCCGAATTGGCAATGGCTCAACTGTTGAACCTTTAGCCATAGGATCTAAATCTTTTTACATGTTTGGACATGTTTTGTGTTTAGATAATATTTTATATGTACCTGATGCTTTTAAGAACATCATTTCTATATCTAGTTTGACTAGAAATGGCTATGAATTTTAGTTCACAGATGATGTTTGCAATATTTATTTTGGAAATAAATATGTTGGTTTGGGTTATATGAATGATGGTCTTTATTATTTGGATAATTTTTAACACCTGTAAATAGTGCTCACCACTGTAAAAGAAGTAAGAAAAGTTTTTAAAATCCCTTGTAGTATATTTAATGGGTTATCAGTAGACGGAGTTGGTAATTCATTAGGTATACTACGGGATCATGTTATGCCTTATAGAGGGGTAGGGTGTGACAGATAACCCATTAAATACACTACAAGGGATTTTAAAAACTTTTCTTACTTCTTTTGCAGTGGTGAGCACTATTTACAGGTGTTAAAGACTTTGGTGAACTGAAGTGAAATAACTAACTCATTTGGTTTATTTGGAATTTCTGTAAAAATTTTGGCAGAGTGCCATCTGTATTTTGGATAAAACAGTTCTTCAGAAAACCTGTAAAAAAAAAAAGCACTTCAATAATTTTCCAAATCTCAACTCCACATTTTTCTCAACACAATATATTTCTCAACACAACAATTTATCAACTCAATTTCATAGAACTTTTTCAAAGTCTGAGATAAGGAAATATAATACAGCTTTTACAAGTCAAAACAGCTCATAATTATTTTATAACTTCAAGGTACAATTTAATTTACAACTGCTCAAAACCAAAAACAATATGTACATACAGTGTCATACATTACAGTACAAAATGCAAAATATTGGTATACTCATTATACCCGAAAAATCTCATTGGAGGTATATGCGACCTAGTCTCACGCCTGTCTCTCTCTACTGCTACAAGAATTAAAAGCTATCGCTGAGACAATGTCTCAGTGGTGCACAACATTAACCAAATACAATTTAAATCACAATTCATAAGTCATGTAAATAGTGGATACTTAAAATCATAGTTAAATTCAAGACAATAAATGTCAACAAGAATTTAAACTCCATTTGTCAATATCACAATAATTTTCCATAAGTCAGATCATGTTTGAATTCAAAAGACAGTATATGTCAATGAGAATTTAAATCAATTTCACAATCTCACAATACATAATAATGCAATTTAGTCGAATAATTTAAGAATACAGTGTTGCCAATTCATTCACAACTTAAGCCATGACACAAATTTCCGATCAATGCCGTGTTGTACACCACGACAAAGCAATCACAACCCCACTAATCGAAATCAATGAGGAAGGGGAGCTAGCTATATAATGAGTACTCATCCGATCACCTCACTGGTAAACCAGAGAGGGAAAAATAAATGATCACGACTCCATAAATGGAGAAGGAAATAAACGATCACAACCCCATAATTGGAGAAGGAATGATACGATACTGTCATGCTAAGTGTGAACACAAAATCAATTCCAAACATTTTATTCAAATGATTCGTGAGAATCCAATAAATTTCCAAAGTTATAATTTCATTCACAAAATGGCAACACAATTCATAATTAACTTCGATTTTCACAAATCACACTAAACTAATTTTCCCACAATTTCAAACCATTTACAATGCTTTTAAGCAATAAGTATCCATCAATATCATTCAAACAATTTCTCACAGTTTCAAATCATTTACAATGCTTTTCAAGCAATAAATACCCATTCAAAGACATTTCCACAATTTAAAACAATAATATACAAATAGTCAATATTTATTTCAATTGAAAAATTCAAAAGAAATAGTTGTTGTGCACAAACACAATTTAAATCAATAACATACAATTAATCATATGAAATCTTATTCAGAGTAAAATCAGTTGAAAACTAGTTGTGCACAAACCTCTGATATTTGTCTCCTGGTCCTGACTCAGTATTTCTTTCCCTTTTGCTGAGTCCTTGTTAACTGAGAAACACAATTTGAAGTGTTTCAGTGCTAAATTAATTTGCCTCTAACGATAATGTTCGATAAATAATTCACTGAATACCTTTATTTGCTAAGTCACCTAATATACCGACCCTCGATGTTTTCTAGGTAAATTAGGTTTTAGTGTCATTAATATGTCACACTCGATAGGGTTTTAGGTTTGGTACATTTTGCCAAACTCGTTTCCTTGTTTAGTGCATTCTAATGCAACTTGCTGGAATCCAGGATACTAGTTTGACCTAGCCGGACGGCTTAGTTCCCTCGTTTTTCGGGCTTCGGTCAAAACTACAAACTTGTAGATCTAGGTCTTATTGCACGCGGGGCAAATTTCAGGTCAATCCGAGTTAAGTAGACCGAGTTATGGTCATTATACTATTGCTGGTCAAATAGTATCAATTTAGGTCATTTTTTTGGTCAATTTGGTCAACTTTGGTTCGGCCAGTTTTTGGACCCGCACTTGTGCAAGCTTTTTGACTTGCTTATGGTCATTTCTGGGCTTTGGTGTCTTCATAAGACTTGTAGGTATGGGTCTTAACTATTCATGGTTAACATTTCAGGTCAATTGGACCTGTTTTGAGTGAGTTATGGCCTAAACACTCACTGCTGCCCAATTGGTCATTTTTCAGGTCCTAATTGCACCTAATCCGAATTGGTCATTTTCTTAGGTCACCTTGCAAGCAGAATTTTGGTATGTTTTCTCAATGAAAGATGGCGCATTTTGTGCCTAGTTTCACCTCCAATTGGTCTCATACCAATTGAGGTTACACATTTAAACTTATTGGTCTATTTGCACACTGCCCTCTATATGCCTTTCAAACCCCAATTCAAACACACATTTAACTTGCTCTACTTTAAATCCCCATACCTAATTCTGAATTTATACCATTCCATATTCATTTATCACTTCTTACTATGGTCAATTTGGACAGAATACAAATATTCTCAATACATCAAATACAACCCTAAACCACAAAGTCCAAATTTAGCAATATATGTACATAAATACACCTAATCATTACATATAATTTCCACTACTAATTTACATACACATTCATCCATTCTTCTATGTCAACATTCTGCCAACACTTCCATCAATACATACATTTATTCAAGTGTCCCCAAGCTGCCGAAAATCTTCTTCAACACCAAATTGCCCTACAATTCATCAATTCTCATCCAAGTGCCAAAAATCACCATATAAATTTGAAGTAATTCACTAGGTTTATTAAATCATCATAACTAACATAATTCTCATCAAATATATGTACAATTACTTCATCAATACATGATTACATGGCTGCCCAAAAATGGATATCTCAATACTCTTCAAACTTAAAAATTTCCTTCATAAAACCAACACCCATAACATGTATATAAAGTTTATCAAAGAAATCTTCAAAAATTCTAACTTACCTTATGGTTGGAGCTTATTAAACCTTGCTTAAACTTCTTAAATTTGGTATCAAACTCTTCCTTGTGATGTGTAGAAAAACTTTAATGAAGAACCCTAGGTGATTGGAGTTGAAATGGAGGAGTGCATGGAGCTTGATTGAAAAATGGCCATGGAGGATTTTGGGGAGTTTTTCATTCACGGCAAATGGAGGTTTCAATGTTGAAGATGATCTTTTAGTGGAGCAATCTGCCCACTTATGCTTATTTTTAATTCATTTTATGATTCTTAGTGGTCCACTTATTTACTTTAAATCATATAATATGTTGAATTTCCACTTATTCCACATTAAACCCTTCATTTTTGCTATTTACTTTAGGTACCACTAAACTAATTTTTCATTTTATTTTCTAAGTGTAATATTACTTATTTTTAATAGACATTTAGGTCAAAAGACAATTCGGGATGTCAAATGACCATAATGCCCTGTCGGTTGCATTCAGATTTTTAGATACTAGGTTTTGTCTGTTTTTCGATTTCTCACTTTTCTTTGTACTAATTATTTAATTTTTCTTTGATATTTCTAATGATATTTATTCTTTAATAAGGGTCTATTTAAGTCCTAAAAATGTTTTCTAGGGTTCCCCGCAGTCCAGGGCTAGTCAACAGTCCACGTCGTGACTTCCTGGTGCTGTCACCCATCGCTAGGGTTTTCGGCTCGCTTAACTTGGTTACATTTCTTTGCTATGATTTTTCCTTTGTTTTTCTTGTATTTTCTTTTCTTTTATTTCATTATTTATGTCTCCTCATTCATATTGAAGTGTAGTTCTAGGCATCCTAACTGTCCGGACAGCACTGGTCACCGGAGCAGTAGAACGCACTACCGAACTTAGGGGTGTTACATTATGCCTTACAAAGGGGTAGGGTGTAACAGGAAGGGGTAGATTCTTCGGACAGATACCCCCTAAATCTGGTCAGCAGTCGACCAGGGGTTTATGTCCTGCCCGCCCTTATGAGACTTGTGGTAAGATTCATGGGGGAGAATGCTATTGGGCAACAGGAGCCTGCTTTAACTGTGGAGGCAAGGGCTATATCGCTAAAGACTGCACTAGTGCCCCTAGATTTGGTCCAGCTCCTATTATTATAGAAGGATCTATTCAAAGTCCTGCTATCAGAGGTTCACAATCGGTTAGCAGAGGAAGAGGCAGAGGTATAGGTAATGCTTCTGGCAGTCAGGGTACTGTTAACCAGTCAGTACAAGGGAGTGCTTCGACCAGAGTTTATACGATGAGACAGCGGGAAGAGGCTGAGAATTCCAATGTGGTAGCCGATACATTCTCTATCTCTAATCAAGAAGTAATTGTGTTGTTTGATCCGGGTTCAACCCACTCGTATGTTATTCTAGCATAGTCAGTTCACTTGCTGTTTCGTGTGTCAAAATGGGTCTTGAAGTACTAGTAACTAGTCCATTAGGACAAGATGTTCGGGTCAACAGAATCTATAGAGACTGTCCTTTGGTGATCCAAGGACATGTTTTTCTATCAGATTTGATTGATTTGCCCTTCAGAGATTATGATATTATCTTGGGCATCGATTAGTTAGCCAGGCATCACGTCATGATTGACTGTAGACTGAAGACAGTCACTTTTGGTCTTCCTTGATATGATGATGTGGTAATACATGGGGAGAGGCATTTACTGCCATTAAACATCATTTCGATTGCACTAGCTAGAAGAACGATCAGAAAGGGGTGTGAAGCATACTTGGCACATGTGATGGACACCCAAGTGGGGAGTCTAACACTAAGGGACATTCCTACAGTATGTGACTTTCCGGATGTGTTTCTTGATGAATTTCCTGGATTACCTCCAAAAAGAGAAGTTCAGTTTGAGATTGATGTTGTGCCTGGTGTGGACCCAATCTCCATAACACCATATAGAATGGCTCCAGTAAAATTGAAAGAGTTAAAAGTGCAGTTGCAAGAGCTGCTTGACAAGGGCTTTATTTGCCCTAGTGTGTCACCTTGGAGAGTGCCAGTATTGTTTGTTAAGAAGAATGATGGCACTCTCTGCTTATGTATCGACTATCGGCAATTGAATAAGGTGATAATAAAGAATAGATAATCACTGCCCCGTATTGATGACTTGTTTGATCAGTTGAGGGGTACAACTCTGTTCTCTAAAATTGACCTGAGATCAAGTTATTATTAGCGGAAAGTACAAGAGTAGAGTATTCCTAAAACTGCCTTTAGAACCCGTTATGGCCATTATGAGTTCTTGGTCGTGCCATTCGGGTTAACTAATGCTCCGACTGCTTTTATGGATCTAATGAACACTATCTTCAGACCATACCTCGACCAGTTTATTGTGGTATTCATAGATGATATATTGGTCTACTCAAAGAGTGCAGAAGAGCATGATAGACATCTGCGGATTGTACTGCAGACCTTGAGAGAGAAACAGCTATACGCCAAATTATCAAAGTGTAAATTTTGGCTAAAGGAAAAATCCTTCTTGGGGCACGTAGTATCAGTAGAGGGCATCAAGGTAGATCCAAGTAAGATACAAGTTGTCCTTAATTGGAGGCCACCCAGAAATATCATGAAAATTCACAGTTTTCTAGGTTTACCTAGATACTACCATTGATTTGTGAAGGGATTCTCCATGTTGGCATCTCCATTGACCAAGCTACTTCGAAAAGATATGAAATTTCAGTGGACAGATAAATTCCAATAGAGTTTTGATGAATTGAAGAAATGTTTGACTGAAGCTCCGGTCTTGACTTTACTTACTCCGAGTAAAGAATATACAGTTTACAGCGATGCATCTCACAATGGGTTAGGCTATGTATTAATGCAATAACGGAAAGTCATTGCCTATGCATCATGCTAGCTAAAACTGCATGAGAGGAACTATCCGACACATGATTTGAAGCTTGCAGCTATTGTGTTCGCTCTTAAGATCTGGAGACACTATTTGTATGGGGAAAAGTGTTACACTTACATAGATCATAAGAGTTTGAAGTATTTGGGCACTCAGAAGGAGTTGAATTTGAGATAGAGGAGATGGTTAGAGTTGATAAAAGACTATGATTGTCTAATAGACTATCAGCTAGGGAAAGCTAATGTTGTGGCTGATGCCTTAAGTCGCAAGACTATGGCAAGTCTACGGGTTTCTCCTTTGTCTATGGTGCATGAATTGAGAGTATTGCATGCCAGCTTAGAGATTAATGATGAGGAGCAAATAACAGTTACGTGGCATGTACAGCCAGTGTTGATTGATCAGATCAGAATGGTTACTCAAAATGATCAGAAGCTATTAGAAGAAGTCAGAATTGGCAAGAAACCAGAATTCTCAGTAAGAGATGATGGTCTATTGCTTCACCAGGGCAGAATGTGCATTCCTAATGACGTTGACTTGAGACAGATCATTTTGAAGGAAGCACATGAGTCACCTTTTGCTATGCACCCTGGTAGCACAAAAATGTATAGAGGGCTAAAGGAGCATTACTGGTAGATGTGTATGAAAAGAGATGTGGCAGAATTTGTTTCCAAATGCCTAACTTGTCAGCAAGTGAAGGCAGAGCATCAAGTACCAGCTGGTCTGTTACTTCCACTACTAGTACCGAAATGGAAATGGGAGAGAATAACTATGGATTTTGTGATGGGACTTCCGAGGACACAGAAGAGTCATGATGCAGTATGGGTCATTGTTGACAGACTGACCAAGTCTACTCATTTTCTACCAGTACAGATGGACTACAGTTTAGAAAGATTGGCCAAGTTATACATTGATGAGATGTAAGAGTGCATGGAGTGCCAGTATCCATTGTATCTGATAGAGATCCTAGGTTCACTTCTAGATTCTGGGGTAGTCTTCAGAGAGCCCTAGGAACTAGATTAAACTTCAGTACGAAATTCCACCCACAGATAGATGGCCAGTTTGAGAGGGTAATTTAGATCTTATAGGACATGCTACGGGCTTGTAAGATTGAATTTGAGGGCAGTTGGGATACACACTTGCCTTTGATTGAGTTTGCTTACAACAACAGCTACCAATTAAGCATTGGGATGCCTCCATATGAAGCTTTGTAAGGCAGAAAGTGCAAAACTCCCCTATGTTGGGATGAAGTAGGCAAAAGAAAGTTGATTGGCCCAGAAATTATTCAGCAAACTGAAGAGAAAATTAGATTGATCAGAGATGGACTTAAGACTGCATTAGACCGTCAGAAGTCCTATATTGATTGAAGGAGAAGAGATATTGAATATGCTGTGGGTGATAAAGTATTGCTCAAGGTTTCCCCTTGGAAGAGAATTATGAGATTCGACATGAAGGGGAAACTGAGTCCTTATTTCATTGGGCCATATGAGGTTCTGGAGAGAGTGGGTCCTTTGGCATATCGTTTGGCACTACCTCCAGAGTTGGAGAAGATACATAATGTCTTCCATGTGTCTATATTAAGGAGGTATAGATCAGACCCATCTCATGCACTACCAGTGGAAGAAATTGAAGTGAATCCAGACCTCACATATGAGGAAGAACCCATAGAGATTCTAGCTTATGAGATGAAGCAGCTACGGAACAAGCAGATACCGTTAGTGAAAGTGCTGTGGAACCATCATTCGGGCCAAGAAGCTACTTGGGATGGAGAGGAGGATATAAGGAGACAGCACCCACAACTATTTAGAGACTGATACAAGGTAAAATTTTGAGACGAAATTTATTTTGAGGGGGGGAGAATTGTAATACCCCTATTTGAATAGCCTGGTATATTTCACTGTTTCGGTGACTGGTGTCAGTTCGGATAATTAAGGGGATTAGAACCACATTTAAGACAACTAGTTAAGCCCTGAGCACAAATAATTAGTAATTGTCAAATAGTTAAGTATAAATAAGAAAAATAGAATACAAGTTAAATGAGCCGAGAGTCACAGCGATGGGTGACCTTCTCGGGAAGGACTGCGAGGTTGATTTAAACTCAAATTTTGAACCGTAAAATGTGACGTCACAGTCCTTAGTGTTAGCAGTATGCCCTAGAGCATATCATTTAGTATGTATCTTGTACATCTTTTATTAATAAAAGGCATTTCCACTTTTCCGTTTACATAATATATTTATGTGTAATAGAAAAGGTCCATTGATATTTTGTTAGAAATTCTATTCTTAAGTTGTTAAGAATATGAGTGATAGTATTTCTAGTACAAAGTATCATAAATAGGTTCACAATCGAGGATACTTCATAATAAGGACATGACTTATCCAGAAAGATTGTATTCATGTTTGTTTCCAAGTTATTTATATGAGATATAATAAGATGGAATGGTGAGTCTCATGCCATATAACAAACATGATAGGCACTTATACATGATAAGTAGGCCAAACCAGTGACACTTATAAAAAGCACATGGAGTTTACTTTTGTCAATGCATTATTATAAATCATATATGTGCATATAATCTTTAGACTTGAGATAGCACAGTTATCTTGTATATAGGTGGTTTGAGTTTGATACTGCTTTCATACTTGTACTATGTATGGGTATATGGGCATGTGTTGGCTCCTACTAGTTATATATGGAGGTAGGTGTTGATCAAGATGGAATCTGTTCCTCTAAGTAAATAGGGATAAAATCTTATTCATTTAATTGTTCTTGATGTTTCAAGTTCCTGGCCAGGACAGATAGATTTATTTAGAAAGAGTTTCTGATGAGAAAATCTTTTTAATCAAGAACTGAAATTAAAAGAGAACATAATATTCATAGCAAATGGAGTTTGACATAACCATGACTCCAGCTTGAGTTGGAATTTTGTAAAATAGAGATTCTAGTGCATGCTAAACCTTATTACTAATTTGGTGGCCATGGCATGCTATGCTAGGTGTTAACCATGGTCTATGAGGTGCATAAAATGGTTTAGAGAAATCATTTATGGTAAGAAAGAGTTCTGAAGATATCAAGAGTTGATATCATATCTCATTGCCAATTAGTGATGAGCCTAGTAAGTCACACACATACACAAGTTATCACCTAATTAAATATGATTTAATTAATTAATTAAAGTGTTTAATTGATTAATTAAATAGGTTTGGTTTGCAATTAGACCGCAAAGTTCCTAGCATGACTTGAAACCAAATCTAGGTTATTAGATGTATAGTTTAAGTTAAATTTATAGTTAAAGTGTTTAAATATGAATTTAATTAATGAGAAATTAATTAATAAAGATTAATTAATTGATTTATATTTGATATAAATTGATTAGAAGAAGAGAAATAATTATTTTGGGTTGAGAACTCAAAATTAAGACACAGGGGCATTTTGGTCATTTCACAGGGTGACATGTGGCGCCATGAGATGGTGACACATGACACTACACATAAGCTTACCAAATGTTTTTAATCATATAAGATGATTAAAATTAAGATTAAATATAGGTTTGACACTTGGCACAATGTAATTGGGTCAATTAAACCTAAAACCAATTAGAGGGTGACATGTAGCAAGGGTTTTATGTGTTAACCTAGCTATATAAGTGTTGTTATGAAAAGAAAATATATACAAGCTGTTGCCTCCTCCTTTGTGCCGCCACCTTGAAGCTCTCATTCTCTTCTTCTTCTTCATTTTTCAACAATTTCAAGATGTTAGCAAACAATCTCTTGAATTAAAAATACTAGAAATTGATTCTAGTGTCCTATTTACATATTTTTTAACACCCTCCCTGTACCAACTCCATACATTCTACTGTTCCGGTGACCAGTGTCTGTCCGGACAGCTAGAACATCCGGAAAAATATTTAAACTAAAGTCGGGAATCATAATTAACTCAAATATTAATAAGAAAAATTTAGTAAAAATTTTAGAAATAAAATACAACTAAGTTAAACGAGCCGGTGCCCTAGCGATGGGTAACCAGAGGGAAGTTGCGGTTCTCGCAACGAGGAGCCCTAGACCCGGGGGAAAAATTATAAAATAATTTTTGGGACTCCAGAGAAGGGTTATTGAGGTTCCCATGGCATTAGAATGCCAAGAAAATACCTAGAAAAATTTTTCAATCGGTACAGACAATTTTGACCCGTTAAGCCAAACGGAGGGCATTTTGGTCATTTCGCCTTCAGAGGTGATTTTTGGCCGACTTGTCCAGTTGAGTAAATAATTAATATGACATAAAATATGAATAAACATTACTAGAAATTAAATTGAAAATGAGTAGTGGAGAAAAGAAAGGAAAATGGGAAAAAGACTTATTTATGACATCATTGTGATGTCATTTAAAATTTCCACCAATCACACTTAAGCAACTAATTGACTAACAAATAAAAGAGACTAAAAGAAGACCAAAATAACAAAAATTGCAGCAGCCATCTCCCTCCCTAAAAGCCAGCCGAAACATGCCCTAGACCACTCCATTGATTTTTTTTCAATCAAGCTTAATTGCTCCCTTTGTTACACCACTAAACCCTAACCCCTTTCATTAAACCTTGACAATATCACTTGGGGAAGCTTTTGGCAGCCAAGAAGAAGAAGGAAAGTGAAGTTTTGAGCTTGGGAAAAATCTCCCTACAAGAGGTTAGTGCATATATGTAGTTAAAACTCATTAATTCCATTATTGAGGCTTGTAATGGATGAGAAATTGTGAAATAAATGAAACAAATTCATGTGTATGTCCACCATAGAATTCAGCAGCCCCAATAGAGGAATGGTTTTGATTGTTTTAATGGACTTAAAGTGAGCTAGAAATGGTGTTTAAGGTATGAATATGCATGGATGTTGAACTAGTGTGCTAATTGAGGTTTATGGGTAAATTGAGTTGGACATTAGGGTTTTGAGAAGTGAAACTTTGACTTGGCTTATGAAACTGTTAAAGAACACTCTAATGGTCAATTAGTGACCATTTGAGGTATGTTGACCATAAATTGGACTGAAAAATGGCTTGGCAAAGAGAATGACTATGCTGCCTAAAGACAGCAGAATGGGGACTGAGAATCCAGTCCAATTACACAGCCATAACTTTGGCTGTGTTGGTCCAATTGGTGTTTGGCCAATTGGACATGAAACTAGGCTTATAATGGCACATTTTTGCTGAAGAAACCATGCCCAAAAGACCAAAGCAAGAGGACCAAAACTTGGCCCCAATCCGGATACCTTGCAACTGATTCTGCAGAATGACCAAATGAACAGTAACTGTTCATTTGGCCATAACTCACTGTAGATTTGGTCAATTGACCTTAAATTTTTACAGCAACAAGTTAAGACATAGAAAAACAAATTTTATGAAGAAACCTACCCCAAATTATGGCCAGAACCAATTCAAAAATGCAATCACAGTCACTGTTCATGTTACTGTAGATATGGTCAATTCTGCAGAATGGAAATCCGGCCAGCTGTGGTTTTTGGACCATATCTAGAGATACAAAACTCCAAATGGAGTGATTCAAAAAATGAAATTCAACTAGACAAAATAAGGAACAACTTTAATGTTTGCCATTTCTTCAAATTTCCACTGTAACAGTGTTTAATGGAACAGTGAACTTAGAATCAAAAACTGAAATTTTCTGCCCTCTTGGTTTTAAGTTAGAAATGATAATGGTGACCAATTCTAACAAGTTTTAAATGTAAAATGTGGTATGTTGGAAGTGCCAAAGTCAATGTACACATTTTCTATCCAAAAGTCAACATTTTTGTTGACCAATGAGGTGAATAGTGACACCAAAACTTGAAATGCGCAAATTGAAGAATTTAAAAGTTTCAAATGCCCTAGTATACCTAACATGATTGGTTTGGATAGTTTGGCATGCCAATAGGGTTCAGTTAGCAGTACTGCACATGGCGATATGCCATTCTGTGATTTCATGGCTTTTAGCCATTCTGACTTTGTATTGAGACTTGGCCTTGTGCCTGATATTATTTACAGCTTGTTAGCTGTTCTGTTGCACACCGGGAGATGCATATGTGACCGATGGTGTGACGGCCCGAGGTACTAGGTACCCATTGCCAGTTTACCCGTTATCCAGTCCAGTTGTCTAGTGTAGGTTACTTGGGGCAACCAAATGAATAAAAGTGAACAAAGTTAATGAAATAATGAATATACCAACACCAAACAAAGAAAGCATACACATTCTATACACATTTATTTTCTTGCTATTTTCCTTTATTATATTATTGGACCACTAAGCATTATTGCTTAGCGCGTTGCTTTTGCCACGCGTAGGTACTGGAGATTCTGATCGTGAGCCCAGTAGATCACAGACTTTGTGAGTCCATCCTGCAGTTCTGCACAGTGTCCTTGTCACCTCAACTTCTGCAGTGCATTGGTAGGACACTAGGTGTCATTTTGATATTTTGTAGCAAATTTTTACTTTCTCATATGTATTTGAACTTATGTAATATATTTTGATGTTCATGTAAATAATGAAAGTTATGACTATGAATGCAAAATTTGAGCATTTATTTATTGCTTGTATATGAGTATTATGAGAAATGGATGTTTGAGAAATGACAAGGTTATTGAGAACTGAAATTGAGAAATATTGTTGAGATTTTGGATATTGGAGTTTAAGATGATGGAATACAAATATTGGAAGTGTTTTTAACAGGTTTCGAAGAACTATTTTCTCCATTTTTAGCCGGTACTCCGCCAGATTTTCTTTAAAATCTTCGGAACCTCAAATAAATAATACTTTTGATAAATGGCTAAAATAAATTATATTTCATAAATTATATTCACAAGCATGGTATAAATTAATTAAGGTATATTAGAATGTGCCGGTACACCGTGTGGCATAGCTTGCTCGGCTACACTGTGGATGGGTAAGGGGTGTCACATTTAGTGGTATCAGAGCACGATTTAGGCGTTTCTGGTCCTAGATTGAGTCCATACCATGCATTGCATTTGTAAGAGTCGAGGTGACACTAATGCAGATCTGTTTGTTTTTCTTATTTGAATAGGATATGGACCCTTCATCTCAGAGAGCAGTCAAGGAGGAAGTGGAGAGTCATGCTCCACCTGCAGCAGCTGAGACTGGGGGTAGGGGAGAACCTACTCCACCAGCTCAAGCAGAGCCTGCTCAGCCTCCACAGGCCATGTTCCAGCAAATGGCCGACTTCTTTAGACAAATGGTCGGAGTAATGCCAGAACAACCACCACCACCAACTCCACAGCAGAAATCACACCTGGAAAGGCTAAGAAAGTTTGGGGCAGTGGATTTCTTCGGTAAGAGAGAGGATGACTCTGTTGCAGCAGAGAATTGGTTGAATAGAACGGGCAGAGTCTTAAAACAACTCCACTGCACCTCAGAGCAAAATCTAGAAGCTGCAGTATCTTTGTTGCAAGACGATGCCTACGAATGGTGGGACACTGTGTCCAGTGAAGTGCAGCCAGAAGCTGTAACTTGGGACTTCTTTCTCTCCGAGTTCAAGAAGAAATATATGGGTACTGTATACCTGGAAGAGAGAAGAAGAGAGTTCATTAACCTGAGGCAGAGACAGCTATCAGTGGCTGAGTATGAGAAGGAATTTGTCCGATTAAGCCGTTACGGAAGGGAGATAGTCCCTAATGAAGTTGAAAGGTGTAAGAGATTTGAAGAGGGACTAAATGACAACATCAAGATCCAGCTCACTGCCTTGGGAATCACAGAATTTACCAAATTAGTGGAAGCCGCAATAAAGGTTGAAAAAGTAAGAATCAGTGAGCAGACTAGAAGGGAAAGACAGCAGAAGAGGGGCCCAGGTCAGTCTAGTTCAGCTCCTACATTTGGGAAGAAGTTTAAGGGTCCTCCTACATAGAGTTCAGCTTAGCCACAGGGTCAGGGTCAGTCTCAGGGGCCCAGGCCATAGTTCACCCCTAGGAGAGGTCAGTCCACACCATCAGTGGGCAGCTCTCCAGGGATGGGGTTCAGGGGACCAGCCCCAGCAACTTCTGCGTGTCCACACTGTCTGAAATGGCACAAGGGGGAGTGTTGGAGAGTAACTGGTGCCTGTTTGAGGTGTGGGTCAACAGAGCATCAGTTAAGGAACTGTCCACGCAGAACTACTACAGCTGCTCCAACACAAGCAGAAAGACCTACTCCTGCACCACAGAGTGGTAGAAAATCTGGTAAATCTGAGGCTATTGGACCATGACAGAGGCCTGCATCTGAGCCAGCAGAGAGGCCTGACAGCAGACCACCAGCAAGAAATTATGCCCTGAGAGCTCAGGAGGAGCAAGATGCCCCGGACGTCATCAGGGGTACGTTCTCCCTCTACACTACACCTGTGCATGCATTGGTGGATCCAGGATCCACTCCTTCATACATCTACATCAACTTACCCGTAGAAAGGGGGATACTAGTATGGGAGAGTGACCAAGACATTCTGGTCACTAATCCATTGGGTCACAGTGTAGTGGTGAACAAGGTATACAAGGGTTGCCCGTTAACGATTCAAGGGTATGAATTCTCGACAGACCTAATTGAGTTGCCCTTTCACGAGTTTGACGCGATTTTGGGAATGGATTGGTTGTCACGTCATCAGGCAATAGTTGATTGCAAATTGAAGAGAATTTCTCTGAAAACTCCTGAGGGAAATGAAATCACTGTTGTGGGGGAAAGGACAGATTTTTTGTCCAATGTTATCTCAGCCACAGTTGCAAGAAGAATGATGAGAAAAGGCTGTGAAGCCTACCTAGCACATGTGGTGGATACTAGGTAGGCTAAGCCAAACCTGAGTGACATACCCACAGTAAAGGACTTCCCAGAGGTATTTCCTGAAGAATTGCCTGGTTTGCCACTAGAAAGGGAAGTCGAATTTGCTATTGAGACAACTGTAAGATGCAGCACCCATTTCCATTGCTCCTTATAGGATGGCACCCATCGAATTGAGGAGTTGAAAACTCAGTTGCAAGAGTTGCTTGATAAGGGGTTCATACGCCCCAGTGTGTCACCATGGGGAGCTCCAGTGCTGTTTGTGAAAAAGAAGGATGGGACTTTGAGGCTATGCATTGATTACCGGCAGTTGAATAAAGTGACTGTGAAGAATAAATATCCGTTGCCTAGAATTAATGATCTGTTTGATCAGTTGAAGGGAGCAGGAGTATTTTCTGAGATTGATCTCAGATCAGGGTATCATTAGTTGAGGGTGAAGGATGTAGATGTGCCCAAGACTGCATTCAGGACCCGATACGGGCATTATGAGTTTCTGGTGATGCCCTTTGGCCTAACAAATGCACCTGCGGCATTTATGGACCTTATGAACCGTATCTTCCATCCATACCTAGATCGGTTCGTAGTGGTCTTTATTGATGATATTTTGGTGTATTCTAAGACCAGGGAAGAACATGATGAGCATTTGAGGATTGTTCTGCAAACCCTGAGAGAAAAGGAACTGTATGCTAAGTTGTCCAAGTGTGACTTTTGGCTGAATGAGATTGCATTCCTTGGACACATAGTGTCAGCTGATGGGATTAGGGTGGATCCCAAGAAAATAGAAGCAGTGATGGAATGGAAGCCTCCCAGAAACACAACTGAGGTCAGAAGCTTCTTGGGGCTAGCTGGGTATTACAGAAGATTTGTGAAGGGATTTTCCTTAATAGCTGCTCCAATGACCAAGTTGTTACACAAGAATGTCCGATTTGACTGGAATGACAAGTGTCAGACCAGTTTTGAGAAGTTAAAGGCTATGTTGATAGAGGCACCAGTGTTAACACAGCCAGTGTCAGGAAAGGACTTCGTGGTCTACAGTGATGCCTCTCATAATGGGTTAGGGTGTGTATTGATGCAAGAGGGGAAGGTGGTCGCCTATGCTTCCAGGCAGCTAAGGCCACATGAACAGAATTACCCTACCCATGATTTAGAGCTTGCAGCAATTATCTTCGCACTGAAGATATGGAGGCATTACTTGTATGGTGAAAAGTGCTATATTTACACAGACCACAAAAGCTTGAAATACTTGCCAACCCAGAAGGAGCTCAACCTTAGACAGAGGCAATGGATTGAGTTCTTGAAGGACTATGATTGTGTAATTGACTACCATCCTGGGAAGGCAAATGTAGTTGCTGATGCTTTGAGCAGAAAATCCATTACAGCCTTGAGATCATTGAATGCCCGTCTAACTTTGATTCGAGATGGAGCTATTTTGGCTGAGTTGTAAGTGAGGCCAAACTCGCTCTGACAGATTTTAGATGTTCAAAAGTCAGATGAGAAGATAATGTCTATTATGAGCAAAATCTCAGAGGGAAAAGCAACTGATTATGAGGTGAAAGCAGATGGGTGTCTGTATTACAAAGGAAGACTGTGTGTACCAGATGATGGGGAATTGAAGGCCAGTATTCTAAAAGAGGCACACACCAGTGTATATGCTATGCACCCAGGAAGTACAAAGATGTATCATGATCTGAAGCTCCAATATTGGTGGCCTGGTATGAAGAAGGACATAGCTAACTATGTGACTAAATGCTTGACATGTCAGCAAGTCAAGGCAGAACATCAAGTTCCATCAGGTTTGCTACAGCCTATAAGCATACCTGAATGGAAATGGGATCGGGTTGTTAGTAGTATGCCCTAGAGCATATCATTTAGTATGTATCTTGTACATATTTTTATTAATAAAAGGCATTTCCACTTTTCCATTTACATAATATATTTATGTGTAATAGAAAAGGTCCATTGATATTTTGTTAGAAATATTATTCTTAAGTTGTTAAGAATATGAGTGACAATATTTCTAGCACGAAGTATCATAAATAGGTTCACAATCGAGGATACTTCATAATAAGGACATGACTTATCCAGAAAGATTGTATTCATGTTTGTTCCCAAGTTATTTATATGAGATATAAATAAGATGGAATGGTGAGTCTCATGCCATATAACAAACATGATAGGCACTTATAAATGATAAGTAGGCCAAACCAGTGACACTTATGACAAGCACATGGAGTTTATTCTTGTCAATGTTTTGTCATAAATCATATCAGTGCATATAATCTTTAGACCTGAGATAGCACAGTTATCTTGTATTTAGGTAGTTTGAGTTTGATCGCTTTCATACTTGTACCTTGTGTATGGGTATATGGGCATCTGTTGGCTCCTACTAGTTATATATGGAGGTAGGTGTTGATCAAGATGGAATCTGTTCATCTAAGTAAATAGAGTTAAAATCCTATGTTAATTAAATTGTTCTTGATGTTTCAAGTTCTGGCAGACAGATAGATTTATTCGAAAGAGTTTCGATGAGAAAATCTTTTAATCAAGAACTAGAATTAAAAGAGAACATAATATTCATAGCAAATGGAGTTTGACATAAACCATGACTCGGCTTGAGTTGGGATTTTGTACAGAGAGATTCTAGTGCATGGTAACATATGATTATAGGTTCATTTAAGGTAAACCTTATTACTAATTGGGTGGCCATGGCATGCTATGCTAGGTGTTAACCATGGTCTATGAGGTTCATAAAATGATTTAGAGAAATCATTTATGGTAAGAAAGAGTTCTGATGATATTAAGAGTTTATATCATGTCTCATTGCCAATTAGTGATGAGCCTAGTAAGTCACACACGTACACAAGTTATCACCTATTTAAATATGATTTAATTAATTAATTAAAGAGTTTAATTGATTAATTAAATAGGTTTGGTTTGCAATTAAATTGCAAAGTCCCTAGCATGACTTGAAACTAAATCTAGATTATTGGATGTATAATATAAGTTAAATTTATATTTAAAGTGTTTAAATATGAATTTAATTAATGAGAAATTTATTAATAGAGATTAATTAATTAATTTATATTTGATATAAATTATTTAGAAGAAGAAAATAATTATTTTGGGTTAAGAACTCAAAATTAAGACACAGGGGCATTTTGGTCATTTTGCAGTGTGACACGTGGCACCATGAGATGGTGACACATGGCATAACACATAAGCTTGCCAAATGTTTTTTTTTTTAATCATGTAAGATGATTAAAATCAAGATTAAATATAGGTTTGACACTTTGCACAATGTGATTGGGTCACTTAAACCTAGAGCTAATCAAAGGGTGACATGTGGCAAGGGTTTAATGTGTTAACCTAGCTATTTAAGTGTTATTATGAGAAAATAAAATACAACCAGCAGCCACACTCCTTTGTCACGCCATTTTGCAGCCCTCCCTCTATTCTTCTTCATCTCTCATCAATTAAAAGAGATTAGCCATCAATCTCTTGAGTTAAGAACACTAGGAATTGTTTCTAGTGTCCTGTTTACATCTTTAATCTCTTAAAAGGCAGAACTTGATTTTCTAATTAATAGAAAAAGCTTTAGAAGCTATTCAAGGGCTGCCATAGGTGTTCTTGGTGTGGACAAGCTAGAGGGACAACATCTGGTGTCCTGAAGACGAATCTCAAAGGCGCAGAGACATTTGCGGTGCATCAAGAGGTTAGTATAATCGTTCTTGATTTAATCTAGGGTTATAAAATTAATCTGATTAATTTTAAAATCTTAAATGGCAAATACAGATCCAAAAACATATTAAAAGAGTTTTAATATGTTGTTTATCATTGAAATCAAATAGATAAAAATAAATCTTGCATGATGCATGTGACCCTAGGTGAAAATTTTTGAATTCAATAGTATAAACTTGTGTTTTTCACGCTTCCGTTCCTTCAATTGGTATCAAAGCCACTATATTTGCCATTTAGATTGTTGATTATATGATTTAATTGTGTGTTTGATCATGAGATCAAAAGTTCATTGCTGGTTGCAAAGTAAGTTGGCGGCATACTTTAAAAAACACCATCAATGGTGCGCATGGTTTGGCTTCCATGGGTGGTTTAAGGTTTGGCTTTTAATTCTGTAATTGTTGTATGATCTAAGGCCTATTCTTTGACTAATTAAAGTGTTTAATTAGTAGTTTTTATCACACAATTAAATTATGATTCAAATCAGAATTTTAAAAAATTGTTTGAATGTGATTCAAATCTGAATTTTAAAAGTTGTTTGAATGTGATTCAAATCTTAATTTTTAAAGTTGTTTGAATCATATTTAAATCTGATTTTTTAAAATTGATTGAATAAAATTCAGATCTGATTTTTTAAAAAATGTTTGAATGTGATTCAAATCTGATTTTTTAAAAAATGTTTGAATGTGATTCAAATCTGAATTTTTGAAGTTGTTTGAATGTGATTCAAATCTGATTTTTTAAATTTGTTTGAATGAGATTCAAATCTGAATTTTTAAATTTATTTGAATCATATTCAAATCTGGATTTTTAAGTTGAATATGAGATATTCAATTTAATTTAAGTATGTATGTTTTATTTAATTGTTAAATAGTGATATGCATGATGGATGATCATGGACTATAAAAGACCAATGTGATTGGATTTATTTCTTTTATGTTTCTTTGGGATTGTAAATTAATTAATTTATTTTATTTTGGGCATGTATTATTAAGTTTGTAATAAATTTTGGGTTGTAATTTCATTTATTTAAGTTCTTGTAAATTCGCCTTGGTATGCCAAGGATTATTATGTAATATTGGATTGCAAGAAGTTCAAGGAGGTCAAGAGCATTGGTGGGACCAGTGGGAGGAATTCAAGATCAAGTGTTGATTATGTACTCCTTCAGTAACTCTTGTAAAATGAATGAATGAAATGCACCTAGGAATGCCCTGATTCAATTCTTGGTGGCTCAGAATTGAATCCCTTAGAAAGTCCATGATCATACCATATTTACTGCTTATCCATGAATGCATGAGATGTATGGGAATGTATGCAATTATATGATATATGCATGCTAAATGGATAATGTGCAAAGTGAGACCTTAATAGTAAATTGAATGACCATAAAATCTTCCAAACAAATGATTAAGTTGGAAATGCTATAATTAAAGTAATTATAACATAGGCCCTCCATTGGAGCAATTATTTTAAGAAATTTTAAATAGTTGCATAAGATGCAATTTATTTAAGAGATTTTCTTAAGAATAATTGTTAAGCATGAGATGTTGTACATATGTAAATGGTTTAGTGGCTAATATTGGATGTACCTGAGGACATTAAAATTATTTGCATAATTACTGGCTCAATGGGATCAACTTAACTAATGCAAGATAAGTCAATAATGGATGTACCTGAGATTTTGAGCATTAGGGGCTAGGTAAAGGATTGAACCTCACATGAGATGTGATGGGCAAAGAGTTGCTCACTTCTAGTTTATTGTAATTCCAATAATGGATGTACCTGAGGATGATCAATAGAATTATAAGAATTCAATCACCCACTAGAAATCCATCCAACTAGGATTTCCGTTTTCTACTTTGGAAGTGTAGGATTCGCTAAGTTAGTGGGAGGACCAATTTGATTAAAAGACCATAATCATTTTGGTTAATTACATGATACATTTACTAATTAATCTGGTTATTTTCTGCAGTTAATTTTCTGATAAAAATGAGCACAAAACAACCACCACCATCCAATATTCTTGCAAGCATACTTGATCACAATAGGTTGACAGGACCTAATCTGTCTGATTGGCTAAGAAATTTGAAACTTGTCCTGAACCTTGAACATATAGGATATGTTCTAGATTCAAACATTCCTGGTCCCTTACCTCCAGAGGCCACACAAGAGGAACATGAAACTTTGGACAAGAGGAAGGAGCATGATATGAGAGCTAAGTGTTACATGCTTGCTTCCATGAGTAATGAGTTACAGAAGCAACATGAGAACATGCAGAGTACGAGTGAGATCCTCCTTCACCTATAAGAGTTGTATGGTGAGCACAGCAAGAATGCTAGGTATGAGATATCTAGACAGTTATTCCGTATGAGGATATCTGAGGGACAGAATGTTGGGGATCATGTCCACAAGATGATGCGGATGATTGAGCAGTTGGAACATCTTGACTTTAACATGGATTTCCAACTACAGACGGATTTGATCCTTCAATCCCTTCCTGAGTCTTTTGGGAAATTTGTGACAAATTTTCATATGACTAAACAGGAATGCACCTTAGCTGGTTTACTCAACATGCTGGTTATTGCCCAAAAGAATATGCCAGGCAATAAAGGAAAAGAGGTAGCTTTGGTTGCATCTTCTTCTGCTGGAAAGTCCAACAAGAAGAAGGGCAATAGGAAAAAGAAACCTCAGATTCCTGGTCCTTCCAAGAAAATAGCTAAACAGAAAAGGAAGAGTAAAGCTGATGGAGGCAAAGGAAAGTGTTTCGACTGCCAAAAGGATGGGCACTGGAAAAGGAACTGCCCAGAGTATCTTGCTTCTCTGAAGGACAAGAAGGATACACCTTCGGAAGGTATGTCCAAATCTTGTTATTTAGATTCTGATGATACTCATAGTTCATCTACAGCTTGGGTTTTAGATACTGGTGCCAGTTCTCACATTTCTAATGATATGCAGGAACTAGCAAATAGTAGCAGCTTGCGTTCTCAAGATGTTAGAGTCCGGATTGGCAATGGCTCAACTGTTGAAGCTTTAGCCATAGGATCTAAATCTTTTTACATGTTTGGACATGTTTTGTGTTTGGATAATATTTTATATGTACCTGATGCTTTTAAGAACATCATTTCTATATCTAGTTTGACTAGAAATGGCTATGAATTTCAGTTCACTGATGATGTTTGCAATATTTATTTTGGAAATAAATATATTGGTTCGGGTTATATGAATGATGATCTTTATTATTTGGATAATAATGACAAACACAAATTGAATGCAAGTGATCTAAAAGAATGCAATGCCATGGTGAAAACCAACTCAAGTTCAAAATATATTTGGCACTTAAGGTTATGTCATGTTGCAGAAGATAGGATTGCAAAGCGGAGAAAATGGGGATTCTATCCTCATTGGGCTCTGAGCCTACTCCAACTTGTGAATCTTGCCTTGAGGCAAAATGACTAGATCACCCTTTGTTGGACGGGGCTAAGAGTGAAAATATTTTGGAGCTAATACATAGTGATGTATGTGGTCCATTTAAAGAAATGGCTAGAGGGGGTTTTCATTATTTTATTACCTTTACTGATGATAAATCAAGGTTTGGGTATTTGTATTTGATGAAATACAAACATGAATCTTTTGAAAAGTTCAAAGAATTTAAATCTGAAGTAGAAAATCAAACAGGAAAGAATATTAAAGCTCTTCGATCAGATCATGGTGGTGAATATTTGAGTACTGAATTTGATGAATACTTGAGAGAGCATGGCATTGTTTCTCGGCTGACTCCTCCAGGAACGCATACGGTGAATGGTGTATCTGAAAGGAGAAATCATACCCTATTGGATATGGTACGTAGTATGATGAGCTATACTGATATGCCAATCTCCTTTTGGGGATTTGCATTAGAATCAGCTTTGTATATTCTGAATAGGATTCCATCAAAATCACTTTCTTCCACACCTTATGAGATATGGCATGGAAGAAAACCAAGTCTTAAGCATGTTAAGATTTGGGGTTGTCCAGCTTATATCAAAAAGCTGAACACTGATAAATTGGAGACCAGATCAGAAAAAGGTCGATTTGTTGGATATCCAAAAGATAGTTTTGGATATTATTTTTATTTGCCTACTTCACAAAAGGTTGTGATAAGTAGAGATGCCACATTTCTTGAACAACAGTTTGTTCAAGAAGGAGGCAAAGGAAGGAAAATAGAGTTAGAATTGGAGAATTCTGACCAACCAATGCATCGGATGGATATAGATCCATCTAGTCAACCAATACCCGTTGATGAAACATCTACAGCTGTTCCTCGTAGAACAACTAGGGTATCTCACCCACCAGTGAGATATGGTTTTCTTTATGAAGAAGAACAAGAGTTGTCTACACATGAAGAAGTAGATCATGGAGATGATCCACTTACCTATGAAGAAGCTATATCAGATATAGACTCTTCAAAATGGATTGATGCTATGAAATCCGAGATTGATTCCATGTATAAGAATCAAGTTTGGGATCTTGTTGACCCACCTGAAGGTATTATACCTATAGGGAACAAATGGGTTTTCAAGAAGAAAATTGGTTCTGATGGAAAGGTAGAGACCTATAAGGCAAGGCTAGTAGCGAAAGGGTTTCGCCAAAGGCAAGGAATCGACTATGAGGAGACTTTCTACTTTGTTGCCATGCTTAAATCAATTAGGATTTTATTAGCAATAGCTGCGTACTATGATTATGAGATTTGGCAGATGGATGTCAAAACAGCTTTTCTCAATGGATACATTGAAGAAAACATTTTCATGGAACAACCTAAGGGATTTGAATCCCAAGATGGTTCCAAGGTATGCAAGCTAAAGCGATCCATTTATAGGTTGAAACAAGCTTCGAGGAGTTGGAACATTCGTTTTGATGAAGCCATTAAATCCTTTGGTTTTATCAAAAATGAGGATGAGTCATGTGTATATAAGATCAGTGCTATCACTTTCCTTGTCTTATATGTGGATGACATACTGTTGATGGGTAATGACACAGGTATGTTGACGACTATAAAGATATGGTTGTCAAATACATTCTCCATGAAAGACTTAGGGGAGGCAACCTATATTCTTGGGATTCGCATCTATAGAGATAAAGCGAAAAGAATAATTGGTTTATCCCAAAGTCTATACTTGGAAAAGGTGTTAAAGAGATTTAACATGCTTGATTCCAAGAGAGGATTGTTACCAGTGAGACATGGTATCCATCTTTCTAAAGAGATGTCTCCAAAGACACGTGAAGAAAGAGATAAGATGGCCAGGATTCCATATGCTTCTGCTATTGGAAGTTTAATGTATGCAATGTTGTGTACTAGGCCGGATATCACATATGCTGTTAGTTTGACTAGCAGGTATCAATCCAATCCAGGTTTGGAACACTGGATAGCTGTCAAGAATATCCTTAAGCACTTGAGAAGAACTAAGGATTTATTCTTGATTTATGGAGGTGGAGACTTACAACTGGATGGTTATACTGATTCTGATTTCCAATCAGATATCGATGATAGAAAGTCTACCTCTGGATATGTGTTCATTTGCAATGGAGGTGCAGTCAGTTGGAAGAGTTCCAAACAGAGCACGACTGCAGATTCCACTACGTGAGTATATTCTTGCATCGGATCTCGCAAAGAAGCTATTTGGATAAAGAAGTTCGTGACAGAACTTACAGTAGTTTCTTCCATTGAGTCAACAGTTCCACTACACTGTGACAATAATGGAGCAGTCATATAGGCTAAGGAACCAAGGTCTCACCAGAAATCCAAATACATAGAAAGGCGCTACCACATTATCAGAGAAATAGTTGGGCGAGGCGATGTAGCCATGCAGAAAATAGCATCAGCTGAAAATCCAGCTGATCCATTCACTAAGCCTATGTCACAGACTCAGTTAGACCGACATCTTCAGAAGATAGGTCTAAGATATTGCAATGAATGGCTCTAGTGCTAGTGGGAGATTGTTAGTAGTATGCCCTAGAGCATATCATTTAGTATGTATCTTGTACATATTTTTATTAATAAAAGGCATTTCCACTTTTCCATTTACATAATATATTTATGTGTAATAGAAAAGGTCCATTGATATTTTGTTAGAAATATTATTCTTAAGTTGTTAAGAATATGAGTGACAATATTTCTAGCACGAAGTATCATAAATAGGTTCACAATCGAGGATACTTCATAATAAGGACATGACTTATCCATAAAGATTGTATTCATGTTTGTTCCCAAGTTATTTATATGAGATATAAATAAGATGGAATGGTGAGTCTCATGCCATATAACAAACATGATAGGCACTTATAAATGATAAGTAGGCCAAACCAGTGACACTTATGACAAGCACATGGAGTTTATTCTTGTCAATGTTTTGTCATAAATCATATCAGTGCATATAATCTTTAGACCTAAGATAGCACAGTTATCTTGTATTTAGGTAGTTTGAGTTTGATACTGCTTTCATACTTGTACTGTGTATGGGTATATGGGCATCTGTTGGCTCCTACTAGTTATATATGGAGGTAGGTGTTGATCAAGATGGAATCTGTTCCTCTAAGTAAATAGAGTTAAAATCCTATGTTCATTTAATTGTTCTTGATGTTTCAAGTTCCTGGCCAGGACAGATAGATTTATTCTGGAAAAGAGTTTCTGATGAGAAAATCTTTTTAATCAAGAACTAGAATTAAAAGAGAACATAATATTCATAGCAAATGGAGTTTGACATAAACCATGACTCCAGCTTGAGTTGGGATTTTGTAACAGAGAGATTCTAGTGCATGGTAACATATGATTATAGGTTCATTTAAGGTAAACCTTATTACTAATTGGGTGGCCATGGCATGCTATGCTAGGTGTTAACCATGGTCTATGAGGTTCATAAAATGATTTAGAGAAATCATTTATGGTAAGAAAGAGTTCTGATGATATTAAGAGTTGATATCATGTCTCATTGCCAATTAGTGATGAGCCTAGTAAGTCACACACGTCAACAAGTTATCACCTATTTAAATATGATTTAATTAATTAATTAAAGAGTTTAATTGATTAATTAAATAGGTTTGGTTTGTAATTAAATTGCAAAGTCCCTAGCATGACTTGAAACTAAATCTAGATTATTGGATGTATAATATAAGTTAAATTTATATTTAAAGTGTTTAAATATGAATTTAATTAATGAAAAATTTATTAATAGAGATTAATTAATTAATTTATATTTGATATAAATTATTTAGAAGAAGAAAATAATTATTTTGGGTTAAGAACTCAAAATTAAGACACAGGGGCATTTTGGTCATTTTGTAGTATGACACGTGGCACCATGAGATGGTGACACATGGCATAACACATAAGCTTGCCAAATGTTTTTTTTTTTAATCATGTAAGATGATTAAAATCAAGATTAAATATAGGTTTGACACTTTGCACAATGTGATTGGGTCACTTAAACCTAGAGCTAATCAAAGGGTGACATGTGGCAAGGGTTTAATGTGTTAACCTAGCTATTTAAGTGTTATTATGAGAAAATAAAATACAACCAGCAGCCACACTCCTTTATCACGCCATTTTGCAGCCCTCCCTCTATTCTTCTTCATCTCTCATCAATTAAAAGAGATTAGCCATCAATCTCTTGAATTAAGAACACTAGGAATTGTTTCTAGTGTCCTGTTTACATCTTTAATCTCTTAAAAGGCAGAACTTGATTTTCTAATTAATAGAAAAAGCTTTAGAAGCTATTCAAGGGCTGCCATAGGTGTTCTTGGTGTGGACAAGCTAGAGGGACAACATCTGGTGTCCTGAAGACGAATCTCAAAGGCGCAGACACATTGCGATTGCATCAAGAGGTTAGTGTAATCGTTCTTGATTTAATCTAGGGTTCTAAAATTAATCTGATTAATTTTAAAATCTTCAATGGCAAATACAGATCCAAAAACATATTAAAAGAGTTTTAATATGTTGTTTATCATTGAAATCAAATAGATAAAAATAAATCTTGCATGATGCATGTGACCCTAGGTGAAAATTTTTGAATTCAATAGTATAAACTTGTGTTTTTCACGCTTCCGTTCCTTCACGGGTCACCATGGATTTTGTAGGTGGTCTGCCTCTCACCCAGAAGAAACATGATGCAGCATGGGTGATAGTTGATAGATTGATAAAGTCAGCACACTTTCTGCCAGTTAGGACTGACTACTCACTAGAGAGGTTAGCAGAATTGTATATCAGTGAGATAGTTAGACTGCATGGAATTCCACTTTCCATCATATCTGATCGAGACCCAAGGTTT
Source organism: Hevea brasiliensis (assembly GCF_030052815.1). Taxonomy (NCBI): domain Eukaryota; kingdom Viridiplantae; phylum Streptophyta; class Magnoliopsida; order Malpighiales; family Euphorbiaceae; genus Hevea; species Hevea brasiliensis. The sequence continues at coordinate 29,828,906 of NC_079509.1, read as the reverse complement.
ACATCGAGATTTTAGAAGAAGTTGCATGAGTCCTTGGGTACACAACTCCATTTCAGCACAGCTTTCCATCCTCAGACGGATGGGCAATCTGAAAGAGTAATCCAGGTAAATAATTGAAACCAATGAAATTGATACAAATATTGAATTGAAATGATAATAATAACATGAAATATTTGTCAGGTCCTTGAGGATATGCTGAGGAGTTGTGTCATTGAGTTTGAGGGAAGTTGGGATAGATACCTTCCACTGGCAGAATTTGCATACAACAATAGCTACCAAGCTAGCATCCAAATGGCCCCATATGAAGCACTGAATGGGAGAAAATGTAGAACTCAGGTGTCTTTGGACTGAATTGGCGAAGACAAGCGGTAGGGCGGACACAGTGAAACAGGCTGAGGAGAAGGTAAAATCAATCAAAGCCAACTTAAAGGTTGCCTCAGACAGACAGAAATCTTATGCCGACCTGAAGAGGAAAGAAATAGAATATGTGGTTGGCGACAAAGTGTTCCTCAAGGTGTCACCATGGAAGAAGGTATTGAGGTTTGGAAGGAAAGGTAAGTTGAGCCCTAGGTTCATTGGCCCATATGAAATCATTGAACGAGTGGGTCCACTGGCCTATAGGCTAGCTTTACCACCAGAGCTGGACAAGATCCACAATGTGTTCCACGTGTCTATGCTCAGAAGATACCACTCAGATCCTTCACATGTCATCTCCAGAGAAGAAATTGAAATACAGCCGGATTTGACATATGAAGAAGAACCTCTACGGATCTTGGCTCGGGAAGTGAAAGAGTTGAGAAACAAGCAAATTCCATTGGTGAAAGTGCTTTGGAGGCACTACAACACCGAGGAGGCAACTTGGGAAAGTGAAGAGACGATGAGGCAATAGTTCCCTCAACTGTTTGCATCAGGTAAATTTCGAGGATGAAATTTAAATTAGAGGGGAAGAGTTGTAACACCCTCCCTGTACCAACTCCGTACATTCTACTGTTCCGGTGACCGGTGTCGGTCCGGACATCTAGAACGTCCGGAAAAATATTTAAACTAAAGTCGAGAATCATAATTAACTCAAATATTAATAACAAAAATTTAGTAAAAATTTTAGAAATAAAATACAACCAAGTTAAACGAGCTGGTGCCCTAGCGATGGGTAACCAGAGGGAAGTTGCGGTTCTCGCAACGAGGAGCCCTAGACCCGAGAAAAAAATTATAAAATAATTTTTGGGACTCCAGAGAAGGGTTATTGAGGTTCCCATGGCATTAGAATGCCAAGAAAATACCTAGAAAAATTTTTCAATCGATATAGACAATTTTGACCCGTTAAGCCAAATTGAGGGCATTTTGGTCATTTCGCCTTCAGAGGTGATTTTTGGCCAACTTGTCCAATTGAGTAAATAATTAATATGACATAAAATATGAATAAACATTACTAGAAATTAAATTGAAAATGAGTAGTGGAGAAAAGAAAGGAAAATGGGAAAAAGACTTATTTATGACATCATTGTGATGTCATTTAAAATTTCCACCAATCACACTTAAGCAACTAATTGACTAACAAATAAAAGAGACTAAAAGAAGACCAAAATAACAAAAATTGCAGCAGCCATCTCCCTCCCCAAAAGCCAGCCGAAACATGCCCTAGACCCCTCCATTGATTTTTTTTCAATCAAGCTTAATTGCTCCCTTTGTTACACCACTAAACCCTAACCCCTTTCATTAAACCTTGACAATATCATTTGAGGAAGCTTTTGGCAGCCAAGAAGAAGAAGGAAAGTGAAGTTTTGAGCTTGGGAAAAATCTCCCTACAAGAGGTTAGTGCATATATGTAGTTAAAACTCATTAATTCTATGATTGAGGCTTGTAATGGATGAGAAATTGTGAAATAAATGAAACAAATTCATGTGTATGTCCACCATAGAATTCGGCATCCCTAATAGAGGAATGGTTTTGATTGTTTTAATGGACTTAAAGTGAGCTAGAAATGGTGTTTAAGGTATGAATATGCATGGATGTTGAACTAGTGTGCTAATTGAGGTTTATGGGTAAATTGAGTTGGACATTAGGGTTTTGAGAAGTGAAACTTTGACTTGGCTTATGAAACTATTAAAGAACACTCTAATGGTCAATTAGTGACCATTTGAGGTATGTTGACCATAAATTGGACTGAAAAATGGCTTGGCAAAGAGAATGACTATGCTGCCTAAAGACAGCAGAATGGGGACTGAGAATCCAGTCCAATTACACAGCCATAACTTTGGATGTGTTGGTCCAATTGGTGTTTAGCCAATTGGACATGAAACTAGGCTTATAATGGCACATTTTTTCTGAAGAAACCATGCCCAAAAGACCAAAGCAAGAGGACCAAAACTTGGCCCCAATCCGGATACCCTGCAACTGATTCTGCAGAATGACCAAATGAACAGTAACTGTTCATTTGGCCATAACTCACTGTAGATTTAGTCAATTGACCTGAAATTTTTAAAGCAACAAGTACAGACATAGAGAAACAACTTTCATGAAGAAACCTACCCTAAATTATGGCCAGAACCAATTCAAAAATGCAATCACAGTCACTGTTCATGTTACTGTAGATATGGTCAATTCTGCAGAATGGAAATCCGGCCAGCTATGGTTTTTGGACCATATCTGGAGCTACAAAACTCCAAATGGAGTGATTCAAAAAAGGAAATTCAACTAGACAAAACAAGGAACAACTTTCATGTTTGCCATTTCTTCAAATTTCCACTGTAACAGTGTTTAATGGAACAGTGAACTTAGACTCAAAAACTGAAATTTTCTGCCCTCTTGGTTTTAAGTTAGAAATGGTAATGGTGACCAATTCTAACAAGTTTTAAATGTAAAATGTGGTATTTTGGGAGTGCCAAAGTCAATGTACACATTTTCTATCCAAAAGTCAACATTTTTGTTGACCAATGAGGTGAATAGTGACACCAAAACTTGAAATGCGCAAATTGAAGAATTTAAAAGTTTCAAATGCCCTAGTATACCTAACATGATTGGTTTGGATAGTTTGGCATGCCAATAGGGTTCAGTTAGCAGTACTGCACATGGCGATATGCCATTCTGTGATTTCATGGCTTTTAGCCATTCTGACTTTGTATTGAGACTTGGCCTTGTGCCTGATATTATTCTGACTTGTTAGGTACATTGCTGCCGGGAGATGCATATGTGACCGATGGTGTGGCGGCCGAGGTACTAGGTACCCAGTGCCAGTTTACCCGTTATCCAGTCCAGTCGTCTAGTGTAGGTTACTTGGGGCAACCAAATGAATAAAAGTGAACAAAGTTAATGAAATAATGAATATACCAACACCAAACAAAGAAAGCATACACATTCTATACACATTTATTTTCTTGCTATTTACCTTTATTATATTATTGCACCACTAAGCATTATTGCTTAGCGCGTTGCTTTTGCCACGCGTAGGTACTGGAGATTCCGATCGTGAGCCCAGTAGACCACGGTCGGGTGAGTCCATCCTGCGATTCTGCACGGTGTCCTTGTCACCTCAACTTGCGATTGCATTGGTAGGACACTAGGTGTCATTTTGATATTTTGTATCAAATTTTTACTTTCTCATATGTATTTGAACTTATGTAATATATTTTGATGTTCATGTAAATAATGAAAGTTATGACTATGAATGCAAAATTTTAGCATTTATTTATTGCTTGTATATGAGTATTATGAGAAATGGATGTTTGAGAAATGACAAGGTTATTGAGAACTGAAATTGAGAAATATTGTTGAGATTTTGGATATTGGAGTTTGAGATGATGGAATACAAATATTGGAAGTGTTTTTAACAGGTTCCGAAGAACTGTTTTCTCCATTTTTAGCCGGTACTCTGCCGGATTTTCTTTAATATCTTCGGAACCTCAAATAAATAATACTTTTGATAAATGGCTAAAATAAATTATATTTCATAAATTATATTCACAAGCATGGTATAAATTAATTAAGGTATATTAAAATGTGCTGGTACACCGTGTGGCATAGCTTGCTCTGCTACACTGTAGACGGGTAAGGGGTGTCACATATTTAATCTCTTAAGAGGCAAAACTTGATTTTCTAATTAATAGAAAAAGCTTTAGAAGCTGTTCAAGGGCTGCCATAGGTGAACTTGGTGTGGACAAGCTAGAGGGACAACATCTGATGTCCTGAAGACGCATCCGAAAGGCACAAATACACTACAGTGCATTAAGATGTTAGTGTATTTGTTCTTGATCTAATCTAGGGTTCTAAAATTAATCTGATTAATTTCAAAATCTTAAATGGCAAATACAGATCCAAAAACATATTAAAAGAGTTTTAATATGTTGTTTATCATTGAAATCAAATAGATAAAAATAAATCTTGCATGATGCATGTGACCCTAGGTGAAAATTTTTGAATTCAATGGTATAAACTTGTGTTTTTCATGCTTATGCTCCTTCAATTGGTATCAGAGCCACTATATTTGCCATTTAGATTGTTTATTATATGATTTAATTGGGTGTTTTGATCATGAGATGATTTATCCATTGCTGGTTGCAATGGATATGTGGCGGTATGCTTGAAGAACACCAACATGGTGCACAAGGTTTGTGGCTTCATGGGTGGTGCAAGGTTTGGCTTTTTAATTATGCAATTGTTGTGTAATCTAAGCTTATCCTATGGCTAATTAAAGTGTTTAATTAGTAGTTTTATTCACACAATTAAATTTTGATTCAAATCAAAATTTTAAAAATTGTTTGAATGTGATTCAAATCTGAATTTTTAAAGTTATTTGAATCATATTCAAATCTGAATTTTTAAAGTTGTTTGAATAATATTCAGATCTAAATTTTCAAAAATTGTTTGAATGTGATTTAAATCTGATTTTGTAAAAATTGTTTGAATGTGATTCAAATCTGAATTTTTGAATTCGTTTGAATGACATTCAAATCTGAATTTTTAAATTTATTTGAATCATATTCAAATCTAAATTTTTAAGTTGAATATGAGATATTCAATTTAATTTAATTATTTATGTTTTATTTAATTGTTAAATAGTGATATGCATAATGGATGATCATGGACTATAAAGACCAATGTGATTGAATTTATTTCTTTTATTTTTCTTTGGGATTGTAAATTAATTAATTTATTTTAATTTATTTTGGGCATGTATTATTAAGTTTGTAATAATTTTTGGGTTGTAATTTCATTTATTTAAATTCTTGTAAATTCGCCTTGGTATGCCAAGGATTACTATGTAATTGGATTGCAAGAAGTTCAAGGAGGTCAAGAGAATTGGTAGGACTAGTGGGAGGAATTCAATATCAAGTATTGATTATATACTCCTTTAGAAACTCTTGTAAAATGAATAAATGAAATGCACCTAGGAATGCCCTGATTCAATTCTTGGTGGCTCAGAATTGAATCCCTTAGAAAGTCCATGATCATACCATATTTACTGCTTATCCATGAATCCATGAGATGTATGGGAATGTATGCACCATGTGATATATGCATGCTAAATGGATAATGTGCAAAGTGAGACCTTAATATAATGGATGACTATAAAATCTTCCAAACAAATGATTAAGTTGGAAATGCTATAATTAAAGTAATTATATCATGGGCCCTCCATTGGGGCAATTATTTTAAGAAATTTTAAATAATTACATAAGATGCAATTAATTTAAGAGATTTTCTTAAGAATAATTGTTAAGCATGAGATGTTATAAATATGTAAATGGTTTGGTGGCCAATATTGTATGTACCTGAGGACATTAAAATTATTTGCATAATTACTGGCTCAATGGGATCAACTTAACTAATGCAAGATAAGTTAATAATGGATGTACCTGAGATTTTGAGCATTAGGGGCTAGGTAAAGTATTAAACCTCACATGAGATGTGATGGGAAAGGAGTTGCTCACTTATAGTTTATTGTAATTCCAATAATGGATGTACCTGAGGATGATCAATAGAATTATAAGAATTCAATCACCCAATAGAAATCCATCCAACTAGGATTTTCGTTTTCTACTTTGGAAGTGTAGGATTCGCTAAGTTAGTGGGAGGACCAATTTGATTAAAAGACCATAATCATTTTGGTTAATTACATGATACATTTACTAATTAATCTAGTTATTTTCTGCAGCTAATTTTCTGATAATAATGAGCACAGAACAACCACCACCATCCAATATCCTTGCAGGCATACTTGATCGCAATAGGTTGATAGGACCTAATCTGTCTGATTGGCTAAGAAATTTGAAACTTGTCCTGAACCTTAGACATATAGGATATGTTATAGATTCAAATGTTCCTGGTCCCTTACCTCCAGAGGCCACCCAAGAGGAACATGAAACTTTGGACAAGTGGAAGGAGCATGATATGAGAGCTAAGTGTTATATGCTTGCTTCCATGAGTAATGAGTTACAGAAGCAGCATGAGAACATGCAGAGTGCGAGTGAGATCCTTCTTCACCTACATGCACATGTAGAACTGGTCATGAGCAGTTGTATAAAGTTTATAATAATATTAGTTTGGATTTTTCTATTATAAATTCTGGATTGCTGAATGTAAATTGTTTTAACTTTAATGAAATTGGGAATGAAATTATTTTGTTTTAACTTGAATGAAATTACTTAGTATTATTTTGGATGATATTGAATTGGAAATTATTGATTTGAATTTTGGAATTTGAGAAATGATGTTGAAATTTGTTGTGGTGGATGTTGAAGTTGTTGAGTCGATGAGATAAATTATTGGAAGTGTTTTTTTTATCAGGTATTTGAAGAACTATTTTATCAAAATACAGACGGCACTCTGCCGAAATTTTTCTATAATTTCTGGAAAAATAAAAAGGGACAAAAATATTAACTAGTTTTCAAACTCTAATTAAATATTTTAACACCTATTAGAAAATGCTCACCACTTCTAAAAAGTAAGAACATGATTTTAAAATCCCTTGTACGTTACTTATTGAGTTATCGATAGGGGAAGTTCGGTAGTTCATTAGGTATTTTACAGGATCATGTTATGCCTTACAAAGGGGTAAGGTGTGATAATTATTCTTTGAAAAATTAAATAGCCAATCTTACCTCTTTTATGAGCCAATTAGTTATAAGTAATATGCAACAAGTTAAAAAGTTTAGAATTTGCTCATTACACAGGCATGCAATTGACATGTGCCCAACATTACAAGATGAGCCAAATAAGCAAGTTAGTGCTATGGGTGGATTTCTTGGATAGCCACAAAGGAGATATGATCCTTACTCTAACACATACAATCTAGGATGGAGAGATCACCCCAATTTGAGTTATGGTCAAGCTCGAAGGAACAACTTTCCTAATTGTCCTCCGGCTTTCCAATAAGCATAACCACAATACCACTGAAGGCAACTAACTGCACCATCTCAGAGCCAAAATATGTTATTCAAGGATATGGTTAAAACTCTTGCATTTAGTTCTTTACAATTCTAAAAAGAGATAAAGACCAAATTCAAAACTTGGAAAATCAAATAAGCCAACTTGTAAATTAGGAGCTAAAGGGTTAGATAAGCTTCCTTCCCAAACTCTTGTCAATCTTAAAGAAAATGCTAGTGCAATTGTGTTGAGGAGTGGTAAAGAGTTGGAAGAACCTCCAAAAAGGACCATAGACAAAGAGAAATCAAAGGAAGTTTAAAAGCAGCTTGAACCATTAAAAGAGGCAAGTGCATCATCTTCATCATCTAAGGTAACACCTCTTACTCGTAATCCTAATTTTAAAGTTCCACCCTCTTTCCCTAGTAGATTTGGAAATTCTAAGAAACGTGAGGAGGAGAAGGAGATTCTTGACATGTTTAGAAAGGTGTAAGTAAACATTCCTCTCTTGGATGATATTAAGCAAGTGCCTGTTAGTAGTATGCCCTAGAGCATATCATTTAGTATGTATCTTGTACATATTTTTAATAATAAAAGGCATTTCCACTTTTCCGTTTACATAATATATTTATGTGTAATAGAAAAGGTCCATTGATATTTTGTTAGAAATATTATTCTTAAGTTGTTAAGAATATGAGTGACAATATTTCTAGCACAAAGTATCATAAATAGGTTCACAATCGAGGATACTTCATAATAAGGACATGACTTATCCAGAAAGATTGTATTCATGTTTGTTCCCAAGTTATTTATATGAGATATAAATAAGATGGAATGGTGAGTCTCATGCCATATAACAAACATGATAGGCACTTATAAATGATAAGTAGGCCGAACCAGTGACACTTATGACAAGCACATGGAGTTTACTCTTGTCAATGTTTTGTCATAAATCATATCAGTGCATATAATCTTTATACCTGAGATAGCACAGTTATCTTGTATATAGGTAGTTTGAGTTTCATCTGCTTTCATACTTGTACTATGTATGGGTATATGGGCATGTGTTGGCTCTGCTAGTTATATATGGAGGTAGGTGTTGATCAAGAAGGAATCTGTTCCTCTAAGTAAATAGAGATAAAATCCTATGTTCATTTAATTGTTCTTGATGTTTCAAGTTCTGGCCAGACAGATAGATTTATTCGTAAAAGAGTTTCGATGAGAAAAATCTTTTAATCAAGAACTGGAATTAAAAGAGAACATAATATTCATAGCAAATGGAGTTTGACATAAACCATGACTCGGCTTGAGTTGGGATTTTGTAACAGAGAGATTCTAGTGCATGGTAACATATGATTATAGGTTCATTTAAGGTAAATCTTATTACTAATTGGGTGGCCATGGCATGCTATGCTAGGTGTTAACCATGGTCTATGAGGTTCATAAAATGATTTAGAGAAATCATTAATGTTAAGAAAGAGTTCGATGATATTAAGAGTTGATATCATGTCTCATTGCCAATTAGTGATGAGCCTAGTAAGTCACACACATACACAAGTTATCACCTATTTAAATATGATTTAATTAATTAATTAAAGAGTTTAATTGATTAATTAAATAGATTTGGTTTGCAATAAAATTGCAAAGTCCCTAGCATGACTTGAAACCAAATCTAGATTATTGGATGTGTAGTATAAATTAAATTTATATTTAAAGTGTTTAAATATGAATTTAATTGATGAGAAATTAATTAATAGAGATTAATTAATTAATTTGTATTTGATATAAATTAATTAGAAGAAGAAAATAATTATTTTGGGTTAAGAACTCAAAATTAAGACATAGGGGCATTTTGGTCATTTTGCAGTGTGACACGTGGCACCATGAGATGGTGACACATGGCATAACACATAAGCTTGCCAAATATTTTTAATCATGTAAGATGATTAAAATCAAGATTAAATATAGGTTTGACACTTGGCACAATGTGATTGGGTCACTTAAACCTAGAGCTAATCAAAAGGTGACATGTGGCTAGGGTTTAATGTGTTAACCTAGCTATTTAAGTGGGGTTATGAAAAGAAAACACAACCAGCAGCCTCTCCTCTCATATGTCACGCCACTTTCAGCCTCTCCAGCTATTTCTCTTCATCTCTCATCAATTCAAAGAGATTAGCCATCAATCTCTTGAATTAAGAACACTAGAAATTGTTTCTAGTGTCCTGTTTGCATCTCTAATCTCTTAAAAGGCAGAACTTGAATTTCTAATTAATAGAAAAGGCTTTAGAAGCTGTTCAAGGGCTGCCATAGGTGTTCTTGGTGTGGACAAGCTAGAGGGACAACATCTGGTGTCCTGAAGACGAATCTCAAAGGCGCAGACACGCTGCAGCACATCAAGAGGTTAGTGTAATCGTTCTTGATTTAATCTAGGGTTCTAAAATTAATCTGATTAATTTTAAAATCTTAAATGGCAAATACAGATCCAAAAACATATTAAAAGTGTTTTAATATATTGTTTATCATTGAAATCAAATAGATAAAAATAAATCTTGCATGGTGCTTGTGACCCTAGGTGAAAATTTTTGAATTCAATGGTATAATCTTGTGTTTTTCACGCTTCCGTTCCTTCAGTGCCTAGGTATGCTAAATTTCTAAAAGAATTGTGCACTTCTAAAAGGAAGTTAAGAGGCAATGAGAAGGTAAGTGTGGGGGAGAATGTTTTAGTTGTTATATAAAAGAAGCTTCCCTAAAAGTGCAAAGATCTAGGTATATTTTCTATTCTTTGCAAGATTGATAACACTAAATTCGATAGAGCTATGTTAGACATAGGTGCATCTATAAATGTCATGCCTAAATCTATATATGCTTCATTGAACTTGGGACCATTGCAAAATACTAGTGTTATCATACAATTGGTTGATAGGTCAAATGCATATCCTGATGGTGTGATTGAGGATGTTTAGTACAAGTGAATGAATTAGTCTTTCCTGCTGATTTTTATGTTTTTGACATGGAAAATGATCATTCTTCTAGTTCATATCCAATTTTGTTATGTAGACCTTTTCTGAAGACATCTAGGACAAAAATAAATGTGCATGATGGTTCACTCACTATGGAATTTGATGGCGAGATTTGTAGGTTTAATATTTTTGATGCCATATAATATCCTATTGATGTGCATTCTATTTGTCATTTAGATGTGATTGATGATTGTGTTGATGAGATTTTTGAGTTAGGTGATGTGGATAGATGAAAGGTGACATTTTGCCATGATATGAAGAAAGAAGACATCACTAACTCAAAGGTGGAGTCTGCCATGAGCAAGGACATGGAAAAGACTGTTATGGAGTTGCACCATTCACCTCGATTAAGGTATGGAGATAAAATTCTTGAATTATCTATTTCTCACACAAAGCTTCTTCCTTCTTTCTTATAGGTGCCTAAACTTGAGTTGAAGCCTTTATCTAATCACTTGAAGTGTAACACCCTCCCGGTAGCAACTCCGTACATTCTACTGTTCCGGTGACCGGTGTCGGTCCGGACAGCTAGAACGTCCGGAAAAATATTTAAACTAAAGTGAGGAACCATAATTAACTCAAATATTGATAAGAAAAATTTAGTAAAAATTTTAGAAATAAAATACAAACAAGTTAAACGAGCCGGTGCCCTAGCGATGGGTAACCACAGGGAAGTTGCGGTTCTCGCAACGAGGAGCCCTAGACCTGAGGGAAAAATTATAAAATAATTTTTGGTACTCCAGAGAAGGGTTATTGAGGTTCCCATGGCATTAGAATGCCAAGAAAATACCTAGAAAAAGTTTTCAATCAGTACAGATAATTTTGACCCGTTCAGCCAAACGGAGGGCATTTTGGTCATTTCGCCTTCAGAGGTGATTTTTGGCCGACTTGTCCAGTTGAGTAAATAATTAATATGACATAAAATATGAATAAACATTACTAAAAATTGAATTGAAATCAAGTAGAAAAGAAAAGAAAAGAAAAATGAAAAAAATGGGACTTTTGACATCACATGATGTCATTAAACTTTCTCTCCACCAATGACAATCAAGCAATTTCATTAAAAAGGGAAAATGAGGCAAAATTGAAACAAAAATTCTATTCTTCTTCCTTCATCAAACGGCAGCCTCTCTCTCCCTCTCTCAACCTCCATTAAACCTCACTTCTCAAGCTTGATTTCTACTTTGTTTCACCATAAAACCCTAATCTCTCTTCATTAAAATTTTACCCCACACCTTAAACAAGCTTTTGGCAGCCAAGAATAGGAAAGAAAGTGAAGTTTAGAGTTGGGAAAAATCTACCCTATTCAAGGTTAGTGCTATACTTTCACTCTCACTCCTTTAATCCTTGTTAGAGCATCATTTTAAGTTAAGAAATTGTAAGAAAATGAAGTAAATTATATATGTTAGGGCATCTTCAAATTTTCGGCAGCCCTAAGGAAGGATGAGTTTGATTGTTTTGATGAATTTAGAGTGGATAGAAATGATGTTTAAGGTATGAATATGCATGGATGTTGAACTAGTGTGCTAATTGAGGTTTATGGGTAAATTGAATGCGGCATTAGGGTTTTGAGAAGTAAAAATTGACTTGACTTATCAAACTGTTAAAGAAAACTCTAATGGTCAATAAGTGACCATTTTAGGTAAGTTGACCACAATTTGGACTGAAAAATAGTCTGGCAAAGTGAAGGTGTAAGCTGCCCTAGGACAGCAGTAATGGACTGAAATTTCAGTCCAATTACACAGCCATAACTTTGGCTGTGTTGGTCCAATTAGTGTTTGGCCAATTGGACATGAAACTAGGCTTATAATGGCACATTTTTGCTGAAGAAAGCATGCCCAAAAGACCAAAGCAAGAGGACCAAAACTTGGCCCCAATCCGGATACCCTGCAACTGATTCTGCAGAATGACCAAATGAACAGTAACTGTTCATTTAGCCATAACTCACTGTAGATTTGGTCAATTGACCTGAAATTTTTACAGCAACACGTTAAGACATAGAAAAACAACTTTCATGAAAGAACCTACCCCAAATTATGGCCAGAACCTAACCCAAATGGCAGTGGCAGTCATTGTTCATGTTACTGTAGATATGATAATTCTGCAGTTTTGGCAATCCGGCCAGTTTGGGTTTTTGGACCATATCTAGAGCTATAAAACTCCAAATGGAGTGATTCAAAAAAGGAAATTCAACTAGACAAAATAAGGAACAACTTTTATGTTTGTCATTTCTTCAAATTCTCACTGCAACAGGGCTTAATGGAACAGTAAACATATGCTTCAAAAACTGAAATTTTCTGCCCTCTTGGTTTTAAGTTAGAAATGGTAATGGTGACCAATTCTAACAAGTTTTAAATGTAAAATGTGGTATGTTGGGAGTGCCAAAGTCAATGTACATATTTTCTATCCAAAAGTCAACATTTTTGTTGACCAATGAGGTGAATAGTGATACCAAAACTTGAAATGCACAAATTGAAGAATTTAAAAGTTTCAAATGCCCTAGTATACCTAACATGATTGGTTTGGATAGTTTGGCATGCCAATAGGGTTCAGTTAGCGATCGCACATGGCAATATGCCATTCAGTGATTTCATGGCTTTTAGCCATTCGACTTTGCATTGAGACTTGGCCTTGTGCTCGAGATTATTCTGACTTGGTAGCCGTTACATTTGCCTGTTGGGAGATGCATATGTGACCGATGGTGTGACGGCCCGAGGTACTAGATACCCAGTGCCAGTTTACCCGTTATCTAGTCCAGTCGTCTAGTGTAGGTTACTTGGGCAACCAAATGAATAAAAGTGAACAAAGTTAATGAAATAAGGGATATACCAATACCAAACAAAGAAAGCATACACACTCTATACATACTTACTTTCGGCTATTTGCTTTTATTATATTATTGCACCACTAAGCATTATTGCTTAACGCGTTGCTTTTGCCACGCGTAGGTACTGGAGATACAGATCGTGAGCCCAGTAGACCATAGACTGGGTGAGTCCATCCTGCAGCTCTGCACAGTGTCCGTGTCACCTCAACTTCTGCAGTGCATTGGTAGGACACTAGGTGTCATTTTGACATTTTGTAACTTAATTTTGATTTTCTAATATGTAATTAAACTTGTGTAATGTATATTGAGGTTTATGTAAATTATGAAAATTGTATTTGTGAATGGAAAAGTAAATGGTTATTTATGATTTATATGTGATCATCACATGTGATGGATGAATGAGAATTTAAATTGAAATGTTGAGATCTTGATATTGAGTTTTGTGATGATATTGGAGTTGAGAATGAATGAATTTGTTTATTGGAAGTATTTTTCACAGGTTCCGAAGAACTGTTTTCTCCATTTTTAGCCAGTACTCTGCCGGATTTTCTTTAAAAATTTTCCGAACCTCAAATAAATAACATTTTTGATAAATGACTTAAATAAAGTTTGTTTCATAAATTATATTCAAAGCATGATGAAAATTAATTAGGGTATATTAGAGTGTGCCGGTACACCGTGTGGCATTACTTACTCGGGTATACTGTACACGGGTACGGGGTGTCACATTTAGTGGTATCAGAGCACGGTTTAGGCGTTTCTGGGCCTAGATTGAGTCCATACCATGCATTGCATTTGTAAGAGTCGAGGTGACACTAATGCAGATCTGTTTGTCTTTCTTATTTTGAATAGGATATGGACCCTTCATCTCAGAGAGCCGTTGAGGAGGAAGTGGAGAGTCATGCTCCACCTGCAGCAGCTGAGACTGGGGGCATGAGAGAATCTGCTCCGCCAGCTCAAGCAGAGCCTGCTCAGCCTCCACAGGCCATGTTCCAACAAATGGCCGACTTCTTTAGACAAATTGCCGGGGTAATGCAAGCAGCACCACCACCAGCTCCACAGCAGAAATCACATCTGGAAAGGCTAAGGAAGTTTGGAGCAGTGGACTTCTATGGCAAGAGAGAAGATGACTCTGTTGCAGTCGAAAATTGGTTGAACAGAACGGGCAGAGTTCTAAAACAACTCCACTGCACTCCAGAGCAAAACCTGGAAGCTGCCATATCTTTGTTGCAAGATGATGCCTACGAGTGGTGGGATACGGTGTCCAGTGAAGTGCAGCCAGAAGCTGTAACTTGGGAATTCTTTCTCTCCGAATTCAAGAAGAAATATGTGGGTACTGTATACCTAGAAGAGAGAAGAAGAGAGTTTATTAACCTGAGGCAGAGACAGCTGTCAGTGGTCGAATATGAGAAGGAATTCGTAAGATTGAGCCGCTATGGAAGGGAGATAGTCCCTAATGAAGCTAAAAGGTGCAAGAGATTTGAAGAGGGACTAAATGACAACATCAAGATCCAGCTCACTGACTTGGGAATCACAGAATTTACCAAGTTAGTGGAAGCTGCAATAAAGGTTGAAAAAGTAAGAATCAGTGAGCAGACTAGAAGGGAAAGACAGCAGAAGAGGGGCCCAGGTCAGTCTAGTTCAGCTCCTGCATTTGGGAAGAAGTTCAAGGGTCCTCCTGCACAGAGTTCAGCTCAGCCACAGGGTCAGGGTCAGTCTCAGGGGCCTAGGCCACAGTTCACCCCTAGGAGAGGTCAGTCCACACCATTAGTGGGCAGCTCTCCAGGGATGGGGTTCAGGGGACCAGCCCCAGCATCTTCTACATGTCCACACTGCCTGAAGTGGCATAAGGGGGAGTGTTGGAGAGTAACTGGTGCCTGCTTGAGGTGTGGGTCAACAGAGCATCAGTTAAGGAACTGTCCACGCAGAACTACTACAGCTGCTCCAACACAAGCGCATGCACTGCTCTGCACTACGAGAGGTAGAAAATCGTAAGTCCGACACGGTGGGACCATCACGCAGGCTCAGATCCGAGCCAGAGAGGCGGATAATGCACCACCGCCGTAAATTATGCCCTGAGAGCTCAGGAGGAGCAAGATGCCCCGGACGTCATCAGGGGTACGTTCTCCCTCTATAATACTCCTGTGCATGCATTAGTAGATCCAGGATCCACTCATTCCTACATTTGCATCAACTTACCCGTAGAAAGGGGGATACTAATAGGGGAGAGTGACCAAGACATTCTGGTCACTAATCCATTGGGTCACAGTGTAGTGGTGAACAAGGTATACAAGGGTTGCCCGTTAAGGATTCAGGGGTATGAATTCTTGGCCAACTTGATTGAGTTACCCTTCCACGAGTTTGACGTGATTTTGGGAATGGACTGGTTGTCACGTCATCAGGCAATAGTTGATTGCAAATTGAAGAGAATTTCTCTAAAAACTTCAGAGGGTAATGAGATCACAGTTGTGGGGGAAAGGACAGATTTCTTGTCCAATGTCATCTCAGCCACAGTTGCAAGAAGAATGATGAGAAAAGGCTGTGAAGCCTACCTAGCACATGTGGTGGATACTAGGCAGGCTAAGCCAAACCTGAGTAGTATACCCACAGTGAGAGACTTCCCAGAGGTATTTCCAGAAGAGTTGCCTGGTTTACCACCAGAAAGGGAAGTCGAGTTTGCTATTGAGACACTGCCGGGTACAGCACCCATTTCCATTGCTCCTTATAGGATGGCACCCACTGAATTGAGGGAGTTGAAAACTCAGTTGCAAGAGTTGCTTGATAAGGGGTTCATACGCCCCAGTGTGTCACCATGGGGAGCTCTAGTGCTGTTTGTGAAAAAGAAGGATGGGACTTTGAGGCTATGCATCGATTACCGGCAATTGAATAAAGTGACTGTGAAGAATAAATATCCGTTGCCTAGAATTGATGATCTGTTTGATCAGTTGAAGGGAGTAGGAGTATTTTCTAAGATTGATCTCAGGTCAGGGTATCATCAGTTGAGGGTGAAGGATGCAGATGTGCCAAAGACTGCATTCAGGACCCGGTATGGGCATTATGAGTTTCTGGTGATGCCCTTTGGCGTAACAAATGCACCAGCGGCATTCATGGACCTTATGAACCGTATCTTCCATCCATACCTAGATCGGTTTGTAGTCGTCTTTATTGATGATATTTTGGTGTATTCCAAGACCAGGGAAGAACATGATGAGCATTTGAGGATTGTTCTGCAAACCCTGAAAGAAAAGGAACTGTATGCTAAGTTGTCCAAGTGTGACTTTTGGCTGAATGAGATTGCATTCCTTGGACACATAGTGTCAGCTGATGGGATTAGGGTGGATCCCAAGAAAATAGAAGCGGTGATGGAATGGAAGCCTCCCAGAAATACAACTGAGGTTAGAAGCTTCTTGGGGCTAGCTGGGTATTACAGAAGATTTGTGAAGGGATTTTCCTTAATAGCTGCTCCAATGACCAAGTTGTTACACAAGAATGTCAGATTTGACTGGAATGACAAGTGTCAGACTAGTTTTGAGAAGTTGAAGGCTATGTTGACAGAGGCACCAGTGTTAACACAGCCAGTGTCAGGAAAAGACTTCGTGGTCTACAGTGATGCCTCTCATAATGGGTTGGGATGTGTATTGATGCAAGAAGGGAAGGTGGTCGCTTATGCTTCTAGGTAGCTAAGGCCACATGAACAGAATTACCCTACCCATGATCTAGAGCTTGCAGCAATTATCTTCGCACTGAAGATATGGAGGCATTACTTGTATGGTGAAAAGTGCTACATTTACACAGACCACAAAAGCCTGAAATATTTGCCAACCCAGAAGGAGCTCAACCTTAGACAGAGGCGATGGATTGAGTTCCTGAAGGACTATGACTATGTAATTGACTACCATCCTGGGAAGGCAAATGTAGTTGCTGATGCCTTGAGCAGAAAATCCATGACAGCTTTGAGATCATTGAATGCCCGTCTAACTTTGGTTCGAGATGGAGCTATTTTGGCTGAGTTGCAAGTGAGGCCAAACTCACACACAGATTTTAGATGGGCGAAGGTAGATGAGAAGCTAATGGCTATTATGAGCAAAATCTCGAGGGAAAAGCAATCGACTATAAGGTGAAGGCGGATGGGTGTCTCAGACATTACAAAGGAAGACTGTGTACCAGATGATGGGGAATTGAAGACCAAGATTCTAAAAGAGGCACACACGGTGTATATGCTATGCACCCAGGAAGTACAAAGATGTATCATGATCTGAAGCTTCAGTATTGGTGGCCTAGTATGAAGAAGGACATAGCTGACTATGTGATTAAATGCTTGACATGTCAGCAAGTCAAGGCAGAACATCAAGTTCCATCAGGTTTGCTACAGCCTATACGCATATCTGAATGGAAATGGGATCGGGTCACCATGGATTTTGTAAGTGGTCTACCTCTCACCTGGAAGAAACAAGATGCAGCATGGGTGATAGTTGATAGATTGACGTCAAGACACTTTCTCGCCGATTAGACCGACTACTCACTAGAGAAGTTAGCAGAATTGTATATCAGTGAGATAGTTAGACTGCATGGAATTCCACTTTCCATCATATCTGATCGAGACCCAAGGTTCACATCGAGATTTTGGAAGAAGTTGCATGAGTCCTTGGGTACACAACTCCATTTCAAAGATGACTTTCCATCCTCAGACGGATGGGCAATCAGAAAGAGTAATCCAGGTAAACAATTGAAACCAATGAAATTGATACAAATATTGAATTAAAACGATAACAATAACATGAAATACTTGTCAGGTCCTTGAGGATATGCTGAGGAGTTGTGTCATTGAGTTTGAGGGAAGTTGGGATAGATACCTCCCACTGGCAGAATTTGCATACAACAATAGCTACCAAGCTAGCATCCAAATGGCCCCATATGAAGCACTGTATGGGAGAAAATGTAGAACTCAGCAGGCCGGACTGAATTGGGCGAAGACAAATCGGTAGGGCTGCACTGTGAAACAGCCGAGGAGAAGGTAAAATCAATCAAAGCCAACTTAAAGGTTGCCTCAGACAGACAAAAATCTTATGCCGACCTGAAGAGAAAAGAAATAGAATATGTGGTTGGCGACAAAGTGTTCCTCAAGGTGTCACTGTGGAAGAAAGTACTGAGGTTTGGAAGAAAAGGTAAGTTAAGCCCTAGGTTCATTGGCCCATATGAAGTCATTGAACGTGTGGGTCCAGTGGCCTATAGGCTAGCTTTACCACCAGAGCTGGATAAGATTCACAATGTGTTTCACGTATCCATGCTCAGAAGATACCGCTCAGACCCTTCACATGTCATCTCCAGGGAAGAAATTGAAATACAGTCGGATTTGACATATGAAGAAGAACCTCTACGGATCCTAGCTCGGGAAGTGAAAGAATTGAGGAACAAGCAGATTCCCCTGGTGAAAGTACTTTAGAGGCACCACAACACCGAGGAGGCACCTTGGGAAAGTGAAGAGACGATGAGGCAACAGTTTCCTCAACTGTTTGCATCAGGTAAATTTCGAGGACGAAATTTAAATTAGAGGGGAAGAGTTGTAACACCCTCCCAGTAGCAACTCCGTACATTCTACTGTTCCGGTGACCGGTGTCGGTCCGGACAGCTAGAACGTCCGGAAAAATATTTAAACTAAAGTGAGGAACCATAATTAACTCAAATATTGATAAGAAAAATTTAGTAAAAATTTTAGAAATAAAATACAAACAAGTTAAACGAGCCGGTGCCCTAGCGATGGGTAACCAGAGGGAAGTTGCGGTTCTCGCAATGAGGAGCCCTAGACCTGAGGGAAAAATTATAAAATAATTTCTGGGACTCCAGAGAAGGGTTATTGAGGTTCCCATGGCATTAGAATGCCAATAAAATACCTAGAAAAATTTTTCAATTGGTACAGACAATTTTGACCCGTTCAGCCAAACGGAGGGCATTTTGGTCATTTCGCCTTCAGAGGTGATTTTTGGCCGACTTGTCCAGTTGAGTAAATAATTAATATGACATAAAATATGAATAAACATTACTAAAAATTGAATTGAAATCAAGTAGAAAAGAAAAGAAAAGAAAAATGAAAAAAATGGGACTTTTGACATCACATGATGTCATTAAACTTTCTCTCCACCAATGACAATCAAGCAATTTCATTAAAAAGGGAAAATGAGGCAAAATTGAAACAAAAATTCTGTTCTTCTTCCTTCATCAAACGGCAGCCTCTCTCTCCCTCTCTCAACCTCCATTAAACCTCACTTCTCAAGCTTGATTTCTACTTTGTTTCACCACAAAACCCTAACCTCTCTTCATTAAAATTTTACCCCACACCTTAAACAAGCTTTTGGCTGCCAAGAAGAGGAAAGAAAGTGAAGTTTAGAGTTGGGAAAAATCTGCCCTATTCAAGGTTAGTGCTATACTTTCACTCTCACTCCTTTAATCCTTGTTAGAGCATCATTTTAAGTTAAGAAATTGTAAGAAAATGAAGTAAATTATATATGTTAGGGCATCTTCAAATTTTCGGCAGCCCTAAGGAAGGATGAGTTTGATTGTTTTGATGAATTTAGAGTGGATAGAAATGATGTTTAAGGTATGAAAATGCATGGATGTTGAACTAGTGTGCTAATTGAGGTTTATGGGTAAATTGAATGGGACATTAGGGTTTTGAGAAGTAAAAATTGACTTGACTTATCAAACTGTTAAAGAACACTCTAATGGTCAATAAGTGACCATTTTAGGTAAGTTGACCACAATTTGGACTGAAAAATAGCATGACAAAGTGAAGGTGTAAGCTGCCCTAGGACAGCAGCAATGGACTGAAATTTCAGTCCAATTACACAGCCATAACTTTGGATGTGTTGGTCCAATTGGTGTTTGGACAATTGGACATGAAACTAGGCTTATAATGGCACATTTTTGCTGAAGAAACCATGCGCAAAAGACCAAAGCAAGAGGACCAAAACTTGGCCCCAATCCGGATACCCTGCAACTGATTCTGCAGAATGACCAAATGAATAGTAACTGTTCATTTGGCCATAACTCACTGTAGATTTGGTCAATTGACCTGAAATTTTTACAGTAACAAGTTAAGACATATAAAAACAACTTTCATGAAGGAACCTACCCCAAATTATGGCCATAAGCTAACCCAAATGGCAGTGGCAGTCACTGTTCATGTTACTATAGATATGGTAATTCTGCAGTTTTGGCAATCCGGTCAGCTTGGGTTTTTGGACCATATCTAGAGCCATAAAACTCCAAATGGAGTGATTCAAAAAAGGAAATTCAACTAGACAAAATAAGGAACAACTTTTATGTTTGTCATTTCTTCAAATTCTCACCGCAACAGGGCTTAATAGAACAGTAAACATATGCTTCAAAAACTGAAATTTTCTGCCCTCTTGGTTTTAAGTTAGAAATGGTAATGGTGACCAATTCTAACAAGTTTTAAATGTAAAATGTGGTATGTTGGGAGTGCCAAAGTCAATGTACATATTTTCTATCCAAAAGTCAACATTTTTGTTGACCAATGAGGTGAATAGTGACACCAAAACTTGAAATGCACAAATTGAAGAATTTAAAAGTTTCAAATGCCCTAGTATACCTAACATGATTGGTTTGGATAGTTTGGCATGCCAATAGGGTTCAATTAGCAGTACTGCACGTGGCAATATGCCATTCTATGATTTCATGGCTTTTAGCCATTCTGACTTTGCATTGAGACTTGGCCTTGTGCCTGAGATTATTCTGACTTGGTAGCATTGCTGCACACCGGGAGATGCATATGTGACCGATGGTGTGACGGCCCGAGGTACTAGATACCAGTGCCAGTTTACCCATTATCCAGTCCAGTAGTCTACTGTAGGTTACTTGGGCAACCAAATGAATAAAAGTGAACAAAGTTAATGAAATAAGGGATATACCAATACCAAACAAAGAAAGCATACACACTCTATACATACTTACTTTCTGCTATTTGCTTTTATTATATTATTGCACCACTAAGCATTATTGCTTAGCGCGTTGCTTTTGCCACGCGTAGGTACTGGAGATACAGATCGTGAGCCCAGTAGACCACAGACTGGGTGAGTCCATCCTGCAGCTCTGCACAGTGTCCGTGTCACCTCAACTTCTGCAGTGCATTGGTAGGACACTAGGTGTCATTTTGACATTTTGTAACTTAATTTTGATTTTCTCATATGTAATTAAACTTGTGTAGTGTATATTGAGGTTTATGTAAATTATGAAAATTGTATTTGTGAATGGAAAAGTAAATGGTTATTTATGATTTATATGTGATCATCACATGTGATGGATGAATGAGAATTTTTGAAATGTTGAGATCTTGATATTGAGTTTTGTGATGATATTGGAGTTGAGAATGAATGAATTTGTTTATTGGAAGTGTTTTTCACAGGTTCCGAAGAACTGTTTTCTCCATTTTTAGCCGGTACTCTGCCGGATTTTCTTTAAAAATTTTTGGAACCTCAAATAAATAACATTTTTAATAAATGACTTAAATAAAGTATGTTTCATAAATTATATTCAAAGCATGATGAAAATTAATTAGGGTATATTAGAGTGTGCCGGTACACCGTGTGGCATTACTTACTCGGGTATACTGTACACGGGTACGGGGTGTCACATGAAGTATGTTTTCTTGGGTGATGGAGAGACACTATTAGTCATCATTGCAAAGAATCTAACTCTATTGCAAGTAGAGAAGCTTATTAGAGTGTTGAAAGACCACAAGAGTGCTATTGGATGGACCATAGCTGACTTCAAAGGCATAAGCCCCTCCACATGAATGCACTGTATCTTACTTAAAAAAAGTACAAAACCATCTAGAGAGGGCCAAGGAAGGCTAAATCTGCCTATGATGGAGGTTGTGAAGAAGGAGATTTTAAAACTACTTGATGCCAGAGTGATCTACCCAATTTTTTATTCCAAGTGGGTGAGTCCAATCCATGTTGTGCCTAAGAAGACTAGCATCACAGTTGTGAAGAATCAAGATAATGAGTTTGTCCCCATAAGAGTTCAAAATGGATAGAGAGTGTGCATTGACTATCACAAGCTTAATGTTACTACTAGGAAGGATCACTTTCCACTACCATTTATGGACCAAATGCTTGAAAGGTTAGCTGCTTATGCTTTTTATTCCTTTCTTGATGGTTATTCTAGTTATAATCAAATTGTCATAGTACCTAAAGACCAAGAGAAAATGACTTTTACTTGTCCTTTTGGTACTTTTGCTTATCGTCATTTGCCTTTTGGTATTTGTAATGCTCTAACTACCTTTCAAAGGTGTATGGTTAACATCTTTTCTTATTTTCTCTTTTCTGATTTTGTTAATCACATCATTGAAGTATTTATGGATAATTTTACTATTTATGGTGACTCACTTGATGCATGTTGCACAACCTTACACTTGTGCTTAAGAGATGTGCTAATGCTAACCTTGTTTTGAACTTTGAAAAGTGTCATTTTATGGTAGATCAAGGTATTGTGTTAGGGCATGTTATTTCATTTAGAGGTATAGAAGTTGATAAAGCTAAGATTGATACCATTGCATCTTTACCTTACCCCACTAATGTGCAAGAAGTGTGTTCTTTTCTTGGTCATGCGAGTTTCTATTGAAGATTTATCAAGGACTTTTCTAAGATTGCTTTGTCCTTATGTAACTTGCATGCAAAAGATTTGGAATTTAATTTTGATGAGGCATGCAAGGTTGCATTCAACAAATTGAAGGAGCTCTTAACTTTAACTCCTGTGATCCAATCACCAAATTAGGACTTGCCCTTTGAAATTATGTGTGATGCTAGCAATCATGCTTTGGGGGCTATTTTTGGGACAAAGAGTGGGTAATGCACCTCATGTGATATACTATGCTTCAAGGTCCTTAGATGATGCCCAATGCAACTACTCTACAATGAAAAAAGAACTCTTTGCTATTGTTTTTGCTTTAAAAAAATTTCTTTCATACTTACTTGATACTAAATTGATTGTATATTCTAACCATGCAGCTCTTAGGTACCTATTGAAGAAAAAGGAAGCAAAGCCAAAGTTGATTAGATGGACACTTGTAACACTCTCACTATAGCAATTCCGCACATTTTACTATTTCGGTGACCGGTGTCAGTCTGGACGGCTAGAACGTCTAGAAAAATATTTAGACTAAAGTGAGGAGTCATAAATAACTTAAATAAATGTAAAAAAAAATTAAGAAAAAATCTTAGAAATAAAATACAACCAAGTTAAATGAGCCGGGGCCCTAGTGATCGGTAACCCAACGAGAAGTTGCGGTTCTCACAACTAAGAGCCCTAAACCTAGCGGAAAATTTATAAAATAATTTTTGGGACTCCAGAGAAGAGTCATTGAGGTTTTTATGGCATTAGAATGCCAAGAAAAGGTTTAGAAAAATTTTTCAATCGGTACAAACAATTTTAGTCTGTTAAGCCAACTAGAGGGCATTTTGGTCATTTCGTCTTTAGAGATGATTTTTGGCCGACTTGTCTAGTTAAGTAAATAATTATTATGATCTAAAATATGAATAAATATTACTAAAAATTAAATTGGAAATGAATAGAGAAGAGAAGAAAAGAAAATGAAAGAAAATGTTAATTATGACATCATATGATGTCATTTAAATTTCCTCCACCAATCACAATTTGTTAAATTCAGTAAAAGAGATAAAAGAGACCAAAAATTGACAAACAATCTGCATCTTCAACCTTTGGGCAGCCAAAAACGTTCAGAGAGAGAGAGAGGAGTTTCCACCATTTTCAAGCTTAAAAGCTTGAATTTCCTCTCCATTTGATTACCAAAATTGCCAAGTCCCTTCACAAAAATTTGATCTTTCACCTAGAAAAAGCTATTGGCAGCCAAAGAAGAAGAGATTAGGGAGGTTTAATCAAGGTTAAGTGAAGCTCAAAAAGGTTAGTGCCTATACTTACTTTCCTCTCTTTTTAATCCTTGTTAGGAAGACTAATTAAATGAGAGTTTGTTGAAAAATTGAACAAAACAATTATATTGAAGTGCGTATGAAAATTTGTAGCCATGGGAGAAGGATGAGATTTGTTGATTTGTATGACTTGAATTGTTTAGAAGTGGTTTGTGATGACAAAACTTGAGTTAGATGTTGGATTATGTGTGTTGGATGTGTTAGATGGCATGATAGCATGAAATGGACACTTGGAAATTAGGGTTTGTGAAAAAAAATTAGGGTTTGCTCATGAAATGGTATATTAACCTTGTAATGGTGAATTAGTGACCATTTGAATGTGTGTGAAGAGGAATTGAAGTGAGTAAGGATGTTGGAGTTGAGCTTAGGCATATTGCCCCTGGTGACCTGTAGGACTGGTTGTGAGTCCAGCAAGTTTGGGCAGCCTTAAATGGAGTTGCATAGGTTCAATTGGTGTAAGGCTAATTGGACATGAAACTAGACATATAATGGCACAACTTTGGTGAAGAAACCCTGCCCAGAAAGCCAAACCAAGTTGACCTAAAAATTGTCCAAATCCAGGTGACTTACATTCTGCCTGGGCAAAATGACTAAATGAACAGTTTTTATTCATTTGGTCATAACTCAGTGTAGAAAGGTCCAATTGACCTGACATTTTACCATCAGAAAGCTGAGACATAGTCCTACAGCTTTCATGAAGAATACAAATCCAAATTCTAGCCATAACCTAGTCAAATTGCCAACCAAACTTAGGTCACCAAATCTGGCAGAACCAAATTGCCCATAAATTCTGGGTACAGGTCACTTCGGCCAGTTATGGTAAAATGACCATAACTTGAGCTACAAAACTCCAAATTGAGTGATTCAAAAAGGGAATTAAAGAAGACACAATAAGGAACAACGTTGATGAAGAAAAGTTAGCCTAGTTTCCACTGTAAAATTGTCCAATGGAATAGTAAACTTAGATAATCAAAACTGAAAATTTAGAAATGCATCTAGGGGACTTTAAATTGCAATTGGCAATTAATGCTAGCAAATGTAAAACTCAAAATGTAGGATCTTGGTGTAATTAGAATTAACATATCCATTAAGTATGAAAAAGTTAACATTTTGGTTGACTAGTAAGGTGAATAGTAATCAAAATGATTAGCAAACTAAGATGAAGACCTAGAACCAATTCTAAGCTTAAATGCTTAGAATTGTATGACAAATGTGGACTATGCATCCTAGTCAAAATTGTTAAAGGGAAATTAAGGCCATAAATTTGAAATCCATGAAATGTTCATGGATTACTTGAAACATGAAAAATAAGTCACCTAATTGATGTTAATAGATAGTTGAGGCTTATATGCCCATCACAAATAGAATTCATAAAATATTAGTAACTCAACTTGAAATATAAAATTTGTAATTACATAAGTATATTTTTTAATGTATAAATGAGAAAGGAAAAATGTTTTGAATACAATGGTACATGTGAACCATTGTTTAGAATTGTGATCAATATGAATAACTTAATGAATGAATAAATGAACCATATTAATGTATGAATGAGACATTAATTCTCATTATTGTAGAAAGAAAAAGTATTTTGAGTACAATGGTATAAAAGGATAATTAATGTGAATTGTTATCATATAAGTGATCAAATGAATGTATAAATTATAATTGAAATTTATCATGAAATAATAAAGTCATAAAATATAATACATTAATATTTAATGATATTATGTGCCCTTGTATTGCGTAGACATGTGTCAGATTGGATAGTTTAGCATGCCAATAGGGTATTGTTTTAGCAGTACTGCGAAAGGCTTTATGCCTGTATTCATGGCTTTGTGCCCATATTCATTGCTTTATGCCCACATTCATGGTATTATGCCAACATTCATGGCTTTTATGCCTGATTATGTGTTATCATGCCTTTTTAGCCATATTGACTGCATACGTTGTTGACGTTTTGCGTCCCATGATATGACGGCCCAAGGCACCGCGGTGTCCAGTGCCAACGACCAGTTATCCAATTTAGTCAGTTTGTCATAGGTTACCTGGGCAGTGAAATTTATTGAAATAAGTTAAGAATATTAGTAATTAAAAATATTAAAAATTAAATAAATGAGTTAGATGACCTAAAATAAATTAGAATAGTTATTTATTAGAAAGAATCGAAATGAACTTGACCGATATTAAAATTTACTTATTATGAAATAAACTGAGACAACCTAGAAAGTATTGAGAAAATGCTAAAAGATTAGCAAAAAAAATTATAAAATACATAAATATTGTAAATGTGACTTACATAATAATATAAGCATAAATTTATTATTTTTAGATTATTTTTCTATGTACACTATTACTGTGACACCCCTTACTTGTCTACAGTATATCCGAGTAAAATATGTCACATAGTGTACCGGAACACTCTATTTTATCTCAATCATTTTTTTTTCTTCCTTAATTTATTTTTATCATAGTTTTGAATATAATTTGTGAAATATAATTCATTTAAGTTATTTATTGAAATTATAATTTATTTAAGGTTCCGAAAATTTTATAAAAAATCCGGCAGAGTACCGGCTAAAAATGGAGAAAATAGTTCTTCGGAACCTGTGAAAAACACTTCCAATATTTTCAATCAATCCCAAACTCTATTTCATCAACAAAATCTCAATACGTTTTTCAACAACATTTCCATTTCTCAATCATTCATCTCATATGATAATCATGTAAAAATCATAAATAAATATTTACTTTTTCATTCATAAACACAATTTCCATTATTTACATTAATACCAAAATACATTACATAAGTTTCAATTACATATGAGAAAATAAAAGTTAATTACAAAATATCAAAATAAAACCTAGTGTCCTACCAATGCACTGATGACGGTGAGGTGACACGGACACTATGCAGAGCTGCAGGAGGTCTCACCCACTCTGTGGTCTACTGGGCTCTCGGTCAGTATCTCCAGAACCTACGCATGGCAAAAGCAACGCGCTAAGCAATAATGCTTAGTGGTGCCAATAATAAGATAAAAAGAAATAACAGAAAGTAAATATGCAGTGAATGTATTGATGTCTCATTGCAAATAAATTTTCGTTGAGTATTTATAGACTTACTTATTTTATACTTATTATATTCATTATTTCATTTAAATTTATCCACTTTCATTTTTGGTTGCCCAAGTAACCTATACTGAACAACTGGACTGGATAAACGGGTAAACTGGCACTGGGTATCAAGTACCTCGGGCCGTTACACCATCGATCACATATGTATCTCCCGGTGTGCAACAAAACAGCTAATAAGCTGTAATAACATTAGGCACAAGGCCAAGTCTCAACACAATGTCAGAATGGCTAAAAGCCATGAAATCACAGAATGGCATAATGCCATGTGCGATCGCTAATCGAACCCTATTGGCATGCCAAGCTATCCAAACCAATCTTGTTAGGTATACTAGGGCATTTCACACTTTTAAGTTTCACAATTTTTGGAATTTAAGTTTTAGTGTTACTATTCCATTCATTGGTCAACAAAAATGTTGACTTTTGCATAGGCAATAGGTACATTGGTTTTAATCTCATCAACATATCACATTTTGCATTCAAAATTTGTTGGTATTGGTTACCAATACCATTTTTAAGCTTAATGTTAGTTGGGCAGAATTTTCAGTTTTTATGCCTTGTTTTTACTGTTCCATTGGTCAATTTTGCAGTGGGAATTTGCAAAATGATCAACATGAAAGTTGTTCCTTATTTTGTCTAGTTGAATTTCCTTTTTTGAATCACTCCATTTGAAGTTTTGTATCTTAAGTTATTGTCCAAAAAACCATAACTGGCCGGATTGAAATTTTTACGGGTGACCATATCTCTGATCGATGAACAGTGACTTCAACTCACTTGTTGGATAGGTTCTGGTCATTATTTGGGTTAGGTTTCTTCATGAAAGTTGTTGGTATATATCTCAGCTTATTTTCGGTAAAATTTCAGGTCAATTGGACCATTCTACACTGAGTTATGGCCAAATGACCAAATACTGTTCATTTGGTCATTCTGCAGAAACAGACTGCAGGTCGCCGGGATTGGGGCAAGCTTTTGGTCCACTTGGTTTGGTCTTATGGGCATGGTTTCTTCACCAAAGTTGTGCCATTATGTGTCTAGTTTCATGTCCAATTGGCAAAACACCAATTGAACCTCTACAATTCATGTTATGGCTGCCCAAACCTGCTAGACTCATGTCCAATTCTGTAGGTCACCTAGGGCAGCCATACTAAACCTAAATCCCATCACTAAACACACTTCATTTCTTGTTTACCAATAACCAAATGGTCACTAATTGACCATTAAAACTCACTTTCATCATTACATGAGCAAACCCTATTGTTGTTAATTGTCCACATTTTCCATGTTCATACATGCCTAAACTTTGTATTTCACTTACACAATTAGGTTCAATTAATCATTTAACACCAAGGGCAGCCTATGAACCACTTTACTTCAAGCAAACTCATCAACCCTAATCAACCCTAAGCTGCCAAAATTATAGGAAATAAATACACATAATTTTTATTTTATTTTTCTTACTTTTTCTACTTTTATCATGGCATTAAGCATGAATTAAGTAAAAATAGTAAGAGTTTGAACACTAACCTTTAATGGAGAAATTTTCAAGCTTGCAAAAGCCCTTCTTTGTCACTTCTTTTTGCTGCCTTAACCTTGCCCAAGGTGCAAAGACAATTTTTTATGAAAGGTTTAAGAGGTTTTATGAGGGAAATTGAAGGAAATCAAAGCTTAAAGAAAGAAAAAGCTATGGAGGAAGAGAAAAGAGTTCGGCAACAAGAGAGGAGGACGAGAAATCAGATTGTTTCTTTCATTTTCTGCCCCATTTATTCATTTTAAATGGGTTATAGCCATGTGTCATCATGTAATTGGGTGAAGGCACACTAATGACATCATGTGATGTCATAAATTCCCATTTAATTCATTTTTTTTTCTTTTCTTTTCTACTCATTTTCAATTAAATTTTTAGTAATATTTATTCACATTTTATGTCATAATAATTATTTACTTAATTGGACAAGTTGGCCAAAAATCACCTCTGAAGGCGAAATGATCAAAATGCCCTCCACTTGGCTTAACGGGCCAAAATTGTCTGTACCGATTGAAAAATTTTCCTAAGTATTTTCTTAGCATTCTAATGCCATAGAAACCTCAATCTCTGGAGTCTCAAAAATTATTTTATAAATTTTTCCCCAGGTCTAGGGCTCCTAGTTGCGAGAACCGCAACTTCCCACTAGGTTACCCATCGCTTGGGCACCGGCTCATTTAACTTAGTTGTATTTTATTTCTAAAATTTTTCCTAAATTTTTCTTATTAATATTTGAGTTAATTATGGTTCCTCACTTTAGTTTAAATATTTTTCCAGACGTTCTAGCTGTCCGGTCCGACACCGGTCACGGGAACAGTAGAAGGTATGGAGTTACTACAGGGAGGGTGTTACAATTACTATACATTGACGAAATAAACACTTCCAAAGAAGACTAAATTAGGATAAAACATATTAAATTTTAGAAACTGCATGTGAAGTATAAATAAATCTTAATTATTTGAATTATGTTTTATTTCTATCTTTATTTGTATATTATTTTCTTGTTATAGTATTGCACCACCAAGCAGCAATGCTTAGCGCGATGGAATTGTTTCCTCGCACAGGTACTGAAGGTAAAGCCCAGATAAAAATATTAAATAGAGATTTTGGAGTTCTGATCTGCAGAAGTGCTTGAAGTATTCAAGGTTGTCACTTCCTCAGCAATGCATGTAGAAAGAGCCCATATAGAACAAATTTTATATTTTGTATAAATTGCTTAGATATTGTATTGTAATGTATATTATGAACAGGTAATTAATAGGAATGCGATGTAAATTAATAAATTAGCTTTTTCATATGTAATTAATTTATATATCATATAAATTATGAAATTTTGTAATTATTTTGTAAATTATATAAATTAAGGAAATTTGAAAATTTTGCTTATGTAATTTGAGAATGTTTACATATGAATTGAGTATGAATCGAAATATATGGAAATGATTATGAAATTGAAATGTATGGATGAGATTTGAAATATGAGAAAATTATAAGAATGATTGATGAGATAATTATGATTAGTATGGATTAGATTTTTAATTTAAAATATTATTAAATTTCAAACAGGTGAATATTGAAATACGCCAAACGATAATAAAATAGGGGAAAGTCCACTGGTTTCTCCATCGAAAAATAATTGATATTAAATTAAACGAATTCAAAATTATTAAAAAAATAAAGTAAGATAAGTTTGGGTGCTCCGGCACCGATTGTAGCACACATTGCTCGGCTACACTATAGTCGGGTGAGGGCTGTTACAACACTATTGCTGCAAGAGTTTGACTTAGAGATCAAAGATAAAAGAAGGGCCAAAAACTTAATGGTCGATCATCTTATTCGTTTGCTATAAGAGAGAGATGCCCTACCCCTACAGAAGTTCTTTCCTGATAAGCAATTATTTGCACTTGTTGCTGATGCACCTTGGTATGTTGATTTGGTGAACTATTTAGTGACCAAGACTTTGGCATAAAAATTGAGTAGAGCTTAAAGGGATAAGATAAAGAGAGTGATGCTAAGTATTATGTGGGAGATGAGCCACACTTATGGAAGCATTGAGTAGATCAAATAGTAAGAAGGTGTATTCCCCAAACTAAATTTCATTCCATTCTTACCTTTTGCCATTCTTATCAAGGTGGAGGACTTGGCCCTAAGAGAATTGTGCATAAGGTACTTGAGTGTGGATTTTTTTGGCTATCCATTTTTAGAGATGCATACCTCTTTTGTAAGACTTGTGCACAATGCCAAAGAACATGTCACACCTTACCCCTCCGTAAGGCATAACATGATCCCGTAGTTTACCTAATGAATTACCAAACTTCGCCTACTGATAACTCATTAAATACACTACAAGGGATTTTTAACCTTTTCTTATTTCTTTTTATAGTGGTGAGAAGTTTTGACAGGTGTTAAAATTGTTTTTAACTGAAGTGAAACCAAATAAAAAATCTTAGTATCAGTAATTTTTGTAAAAATTTCGGCAAAGTGCCGTCTGTATTTTGAATGAAACAGTTTTTCAAAAACCTGCAAAAAAGCACTTCCAATATAATTCTTCAATCCCAAACTCCAATAATAGTTCACCACAATAAATCTCCTCAACATTTGTCAAACTCAGTTAAATATAAATTTTCAGTAGTTCTAAGAGCTGAGATAAAAAATATATATTACAACATTTTTACAGGCCAAAATAATTTATAACTTTAGTTTAAAACTGCTCAAGACCAAATACAATATCTACATACAGTGCACATACATTACAACAATAATTACAAAAATATGGTATACTCAATATACCTAGCGAAATCTCAAAATGTAGCACATGCAGCCTACTCTGCTGCTCTGTCCATCTGTCTACCTACGATAGTAATGAAAAAGCTATCGCTGAGTAAAATTTACTCAATGGTGCACAATAATAATTTAAAATGTGGTATATAAAACTTTTATTGACAATTCACAATTTAAATGATTCACAATTTCATGTCACAATTTTCAAAGCTAATATAACACAAATTTGATCAAACAATTGAATAACACAGTGTTGCCTATCAATAACACAAATTAGGTCATGACACAAACTTTTCCGAACATGTCGTGTTGTACACCACGACAAGGCATACTCACCCCACTAATCGAAATTAATGAGGGAGGTAGCTAGCTAGCTAATGAGAACTCATCCATACTCACCTCAGACTGACAAGTCAAAGAGGGAGGAATATAGTCATACTCACCCCATAAATGGAGGAGGAACATAGTGATATTGCCATGCTAAGTGTGAATAAAAAACAATTCCAAATCACAATATTTAAATATTTCATACAAACCACAAATCACATTTTATTTCAAAATTTCCATTTGCAAAGTAGGCAACACAATAATTTCCAAATAATATTCCCAAAGCCAAAACAATAAAAAAAAAAAACTATTCATAACTCATTTCTCCAAATAAATTTTCTAGTAAAAGCAGTGAATATAAAAAAAAATATTGTGCACAGACTTGATTTGAGTCGCCTTTAGGCCTTGACTTAATGTTCCTTATACTTTTCAATATTCTTTTCAACTGAAACACACAATTTAAAGTGTTTCAGTACTCAGTTAAATTGTTTCTAATAATAAAATCTAATATCTAAATTTTTCTTTGTAACACCCCTATGTTCGGTAGTGCGTTCTACTATTCCGGTGACCAGTGTTGCCTGAACAGCTAGAATGCCTAGAACTACACTTAAATATGGATGAGAAGACATAAAATAATGAAATACAAGAAAATAAAATACAAGAAAAACAAAGAAAAAATAATGGCAATGAAATGTAACCAAGTTAAATGAGCCGAGAACCCTAGCAATGGGTGATTGCACCGGGAAGTTACGGCGTGGACCGTTGACTAGCCCTGGACTGCGAGGAACCCTGGAAAATATTTTTAAGAAATAATTAAAGAATTATTGAAGCATAAATATCATTAGAAATATCAAATAAAAATTAATTAATTGGTACAAAAAAAAACGAGAAATCGAGAAAACGACAAAACTCGGAGTTACCGAAAAATCGAGAATGCAACCCGAACAGGGGCATTGTGGTCATTTGACACTCCGAGTTGTCTTTTGACCTAAATGTCCATTAAAAATAAATGATATTACACTTGAAAAATGTCATGAAAATTAAAATTGAAGTACATAATATAAATGATGGAAGTTTGGGGCATAAAAATGAAAATTTAGAAAGTTAGAATAATTAAACATTAAAATCATGTAAGTGCTCCACTAAGGCAGATTTGGGACCACTATATAAGCTAAATGGACAGCTAAACATCATCTTCAACCTCAAAGATAAGAACCAGCCGAATCCTTTTCCTCTCTCAAATTCATCCATGGCCGTCCATGGCCAAGCTCTCTCTCTCACCATGATCCAAGCCAATTTTCTTCCACTATCCTTCACTAAAGTTGTTCTACACAACTTGGGCAGTAGATAGGCAGCAAGAAATTTAAGTTTTGGAGAGGTTTTGAAGAATTTCAAAAGTGGTAAGCATGTATTTTTTATTCTTGTTTCATTAAACCTTGAATGGATGTTATGGGTAGTTGATTTGTGGAAGAATTTTTGAAGTTTGACGAGTTAAGGTGTCACACCCTATCCCTCTGTAAGGCATAACATGATCCCGTAGTATACCTAAAGAATTACCAACTTCGTCTACAGATAACCCATTAAATATACTACAAGGGATTTTAAAACTTTTCTTACTTCTTTTTACAGTGGTGAACACTATTTACAGGTGTTAAAAAATTTTTTGAACTAAAGGGAAACAACTAACACATTTGAATTATTTGTAATTTCTGTAAAAATTTTGGTAGAGTGTCATCTATATTTTGAATAAAATAGTTCTTCAAAAACCTATAAAAAGCACTTCAAATATATTTCTCAATCTCAAATTCCAACATTTAATCAACATAATATGTTTCTCATTTCAAATCCACAATAAATTTTCAGTATTTTCAAAGACTGAGATAAAAGAAATATATCATAATATTTACAAACCAAAATAATTTACAATTTATTTTGCAACTTCAATGTACAATTTTAATTTATAACTGCTCAAAACCAAGAACACTATGTACATACAGTGAACATACATTACAATACAAAATGCAGAATATGGTATACTAAATATACCATATGATCTCTCAGTGTACTACTAGCAGCCTAGACTACTGCCCTGTCAGTCAGTCTACCTGCGACGGCAATGAAAAGCTATCGCTGAGACAATGTCTCAGTGGTGCACAACATTAACCAAATACAACTTTAAATCACAAATCATAAGTCATATAAAGAGTGGATACTTAAACCATAGTTAAATTCAAAGACAATGAACGTCATAAAGAATTTAAACTCCATTTCACAATATCACAATAAATCTCAATAAATCAAAATATGGTTAAATTCAAAAGACAGTGAATGTCAATAAGAATTTAAACTCCATTTCACAATCTCATAATGCATATCAATAAATCACACACAGCTTAATCATGTTCCAAAGTTCAATTCGTGCCAAAAGTCGATGGCCAGTGAGGAATTCAATTCATCCCAAAAGCCGATGGCTAATGAGGAATAACATAGCTAGCTAGCAAAAATATGAGTACTCATTCTATTTGTCCTCCACATGTATACACCTCAACACTTCAGCCAGAGAGGGAATTCAATTCGTCCCACTAGACAAGCTAGCGAGGAATTCAATCAATATACATGATAGCTGTGGTTTCAAACCCTTTACAATGCTTTTCAATCAATAAGTATCCATCAAATATCATTCAAACAATCTTTCACAATTTCAAACCATTTACAATGCTTTTCAAGCAATAAGTATCCATTCAAACACATTTCCACAATTTAAAACAATAATATACAAATAGTCATAATTTATTTCAATTGAAAAATTCAAAAGAAATAACTGTTGTGCACAAACCTCTGATAACTATCTCTTGGCTCTGACTCAGTGTTTCCTTCCCTTTCCCTGAGTCTTTGCTAACTGAGAAACACAATTTGAAGTGTTTCAGTACTCATTTAAATCGCTTCTAACAATAAGGCTTAATACTTAATTTATTGAATTCTATTAGTTCCTTAGTCAACTTAAAATATTGACCCTCGATGCACTCTAGGTGAATTAAGTTTTAATGTTACCAATATGTCATATTTGTAGCCTTTTAGTATTAGTACCTGTTACCAAATTCATTTCCATGTATTGTGCATTTTATTGCAATTTGTCGGATCCCGGTATACTAATTTGACCTAGTCGGATGGCCTAGTTCCCTCAGTTTTCGGGTTTCGGCCAAAACTACAAACTTGTAGATCTATGTCTTATTGCACGCACGGCAAAATTTTAGGTCATTCTGAGTTTAGCAGACCATGTTATGGTCATTATACTATTGCTGGTTAGAATGTACCAAAATTGGTCACTTTAGGTCATTTTTAGGTCAATTTTGGTTCGGCCAGTTTTTGGACCCGAACTTGTGCAAGCTATTTGACTTGCTTATGGTCATTTTTGTTTTGTACCATAACATAAACACATTTCACAAAACATTGTTGGTCATTTTGGCAGCTTATAACCACACTTAATATGCACATTATAGTATAGAATTTACCAAGTCCAATTTACAAACAATTTAGCCACATAACCTAGCTCATTTACATGTCCAAACTCACACCTTTATACATATATACAAGCTGCCATAACAAGCACCATAATTCAACAATAAAATTCCATAAACCAAACCATGAAACAACATTTTTTTGGTCCACACTTCAAATTGCCGATTCATACACCTCTCTCAATTAACTTCCAAGCTTCCAAAATCAAGTGTACATTCACATACATTTAGTATACATCACCCATTTTATTCCTACACACATAAACACTT
Source organism: Hevea brasiliensis (assembly GCF_030052815.1). Taxonomy (NCBI): domain Eukaryota; kingdom Viridiplantae; phylum Streptophyta; class Magnoliopsida; order Malpighiales; family Euphorbiaceae; genus Hevea; species Hevea brasiliensis. The sequence goes on along the minus strand of NC_079509.1, from coordinate 29,793,186 downwards.
CATCAACACTTTAATCTACCATTTACATGCAAAGATAAACTGTTCTTATGGAGTTTCCATGGTTGCCAAAAATATACATCTCCCTTAAAACATCAAACTCTAAAAATCTTTCCACAATTCAACTACCCATAACACCCGCACAAACTTTAATGAAGCAAGCATCAAAAATACCTACTTACCACTTTGGAAACTCTTTAAAACCTTGACTAAACTTGATCTTCTTACTACCTATCTACTGCCTAAGTGGTGTAGAGCAATTTTAGTGAAGGTAGCTAGTGGAAAAATGGTTTGGATCATGCTTGCATAAAGGTTCTTCAACTTCGGCCGTGGAAGGATTTCTCTCTTCCATTTTCGGCTGGATTTTGAGAGATTGAAGAAGGTGAATTTCTGCTGTCCAAAATGAAGATTAATGGTCCACTTTAGGTGTTAGTGGACCACTAAGTGGAGATTTAAGTATTTAATATTCTAAAGATTTCAAATTCCACATTTAACTCCCAATTTTTGCTATTTAAACTATGTACCACCAATTTAATTTTTCATGACATTTTCCAAGTGTAATATCATGTATTTTTAATGGACATTTAGGTCAAAAGACAACTCGGTGTGTCAAATGACCACAATGCCCCTGTTCGGGTTGCATTCCCGATTTTTCGGTAACACTGGGTTTTGTCATTTTCTCGATTTCTCACTTTTTTTTGTACTAATTAATTAATTTTTCTTTGATATTTCTAATGGTATTTATACATCAATAGACATTTATTTAGGTCCTAAAAATATTTTTCAAGGTTCCCCGGGTCCAGGGCTAGTCAACGGTGCACGTCGCAATTTCCCGGTGCAGTCTCCCATCGCTAGGGTTCTCGGCTCGTTTAACTTGGTTACATTTCATTGCTATTATTTTTCCTTTGTTTCTCTTATATTTTCTTTTCTTGTATTTCATTATTTTATGTCTCCTCACTCATATCTAAGTGTAGTTCTAGGCATCCTAGCTGTCCGAACAACACTAGTCACCGGAACAGTAGAACGCACTACCAAACATAGGGGTGTTACGATTCTCCCCCCCTTAAAATAAATTTTGTCTCAAAATTTTACCTAGCATTAGTCTCTGAACAGTTGTGGGTGCTGTCTCCACATGTCCTCTTCACGTTCCCAAGTAGCTTACTAGCCTGAATGATGGTTCCAAAGCACTTTAACCAGGTGTATCTGTTTATTCCTAGCTGTTTTACCTCATAAGCTAGAATTTATATGGGTTCTTCCCCATATAAGGGGTTTGAATTTACCTCAATCTCTTCAACTTATAGTACATGAGATGGGTCAGATCTGTACCTCCTTAACATGGACACATGGAAGACACTGTGTATCCTTTATAGCTCTAGAGGTAATGCCAACCGATATGCCAAAGGACCCACTCTTTCCAGAACCTCATATGTTCCGACGAAACGAGGACTCAGTTTCCCCTTTCTGCCAAATCTCATAATCCTCTTCCAAGGAGAAACTTTGAGGAATACCTTATCACCTGCTGCATATTCAATGTCTCTTCTCTCCAAATCAACATAGGACTTCTGACGGTCTGATGCAACCTTGAGTCTATCTCTGATCAATCTGATCTTTTCCTCTGTCTGCTAAACAATTTATGGCCCAATCATCTTTCTTTCACCAACTTCATCCCAACATAAGGGAGTTCTGCATTTTCTACCATACAAAGCTTCATATGGAGGCATCCCAATGCTTGATTGGTAGCTGTTGTTATAAGCAAACTCAATCAAAGGCAAGTGTGTATCCCAACTACCTTCAAACTCAATCACACAAGCCCGTAGCATATCCTCCAATATCTGAATTACCCTTTCAGGCTAGCCATCTGTCTGTGGGGGGAATGCAGTGCTGAAGTTCAATCTAGTTCCTAGGGCTCTCTGAAAATTACCCCAGAATCTAGAAGTGAACCTAGGATCTCTGTCAGATACAATCGATACTGGCACTCCATGCAATTTTACAATTTCATATATGTACAATCTGGCCAATCTTTCCAGGCTATAGTCCATCCGGACTGGTAAAAAGTGAGCAGACTTGGTTAGTCTTTCAACTATAACCCATACTGCATCATGACTATTCTGTATCCTTGGAAGTCCCGTAATAAAATCCATAGTTATCCGTTCCCATTTCCACTCTGGTACTGGTAAGGGATGTAACAAACCAGCTGGAACTTGATGTTCTGCCTTTACTTGCTGACAAGTTAGGCATTTGGAAATAAACTCAGCTATATCCCTCTTTATACCCATCCACCAGTAATGCTCTTTCAACCCTCTGTACATTTTAGTTCACCAGGGTGCATAGCAAAAGGAGACTCATGTGCTTCCTTCATAATGATCTGTCTCAATTCAACATCATTAGGAATGCACATTCTGCCCTGATGTAGCAATAAACCATCATCTCTCACATAGAATTTAGGTTTCTTGCCTTGCTAGACTTCTTTCAGTAGCTTCTAATATTTATCATCACTCTGAGCAGCCATTCTGATATAATCAATCAACACTGGTTGTACATGCCATGCAGCTACTGTCTGTCCCTCATCATCAATCTCTAAACTGGCATGCTGTGCTTTCAATTCATATACCATAGATAAAGGAGAAACTCTGAGACTTGCCATAGTCTTGCGACTTAAGGCATCAGCCACCACATTTTCTTTCCCTGGCTGATAGTCTATTAAGCAATCATAGTCTTTAATGAGTTCTAACCATCTCCTCTGCCTCAAATTCAATTCATTCTGGGTGCCCAAATACTTTAAGCTCTTGCAATCTGTGTAAATGTAACATTTCTTCCCATACAAATAGTGTCTCCAGATCTTAAGAGCAAAAACAATAACTGCTAACTCCAAATCATGTGTTGGGTAGTTCCTCTCATGCGGTTTCAGCTGGCGTGATGCATAAGCAATGACATTCCGATTGTCACACCCTACCCCTCTGTAAGGCATAACATGATCCTGTAGTATACCTAATGAATTACCAACTCCGTCTACTGATAACCCATTAAATACACTACAAGGGATTTTAAAAACTTTTCTTACTTCTTTTACAGTGGTGAGCACTATTTACAGGTGTTAAAAACCTTTTTGAACTGAAGTGATAGAACTAACACATTTGAATTATTTGGAATTTCTGTAAAAATTTTGGCAGAGTGCCATCTGTATTTTGGATAAAACAGTTCTTCAGAAAACCTGTAAAAAGCACTTCAATATATATTTCCAAATCTCAACTCCAACATGTTTCTCAACACAACATATTTCTCAACTCAAATCCATAGTAATTTTTCAAAGACTGAGATAAGGAAATACAGTACAATTTTTACAAGTCAAAATAACTCATAATTTACTTTACAACTTCAATGTACAATTTTAATTTACAACTGCTCAAAACCAAGATCAATATGTACATACAGTGATCATACATTTACAGTACAAAATGCAAAATGTGGTATACTCATTAGACTCGATAATCTCTCGCTGGATGTACTAGCAGCCTAGTCTACTGCCCTGTCCGTCTGTCTACCTGCAACAGCAATGAAAAGCTATCGCTGAGACAATGTCTCAGTGGTGCACAACATTAACGAAATACAACTTTAAATCACAATTCATAAATCATTTAAATGATGGATACGTAAAATCATGGTTAAATTCAAGACAATGAATGTTAGAAGGAATTTAACACAATATCACAATAAATCTCAGTAATCAAAACATAGTTAAATTCAAAAGACAGTGAATGTCAATAAGACTTTAAACTCCATTTGTCAATATCACAATCTCACAATACATATCAATAAATCACACACAGCTTGAAATCATGTTTCAAAATTCAATTCATCCCAAAAACCGATGGCTAATGAGGTATCCAATTTGTCCCAAAAGTCAATGACTAATGAGGAATAACATAGCTAGCTAGCAAAAATATGAGTACTGATTCTATTCGTCCTTAACAGGCATACACCTCAACACTTCAGCCAGAGAGGAAATTCAATTCATCCCACTAGACAAGCTAGCGAGGAATACAATCAATGTACATGATAGCTGTGGTTTCAAACCATTTACAGTGCTTTTCAATCAATAAGTATCCATCAAATATCATTCAAACAATTTTTCACAGTTTCACCATTTAAAACAATAATATACAAATAGTTATAATTTATTTTAATTAAAAATAATTCAAAAGAAATAGCTGTTGTGCACAAACCTCTGATTACTATCTCCTGGTCTTGACTCAGTGTTTCCTTCCCTTTCCTTGAGTCTTTGCTAACTGAGAAACACAATTTGAAGTGTTTCAGTACTTAATTAAATTGTCTCTAATGATAATGTTTGATAATTAATTCACTAAATTCTAATATTTGCTTAGTCAACCTAATATATCGACCCTCGATGCATTTTAGGTAAATTAGATTTTAATGTTAGTAACATGTCACATTTGATAGTCTTTTAGGGTTGGTACATGTTACCAAGTTCATTTCCGTGTATACTGCATTTTCTTGCAAATTGCTGGATTCCAGGATACTAGTTTGACCTAGCCGGACTACCTATTTCCCTCATTTTTCGGGTTTTGGTCAAAACTACAAACTTGTAGATCTATGTCTTATGGAACGCGGGGCAAAATTTCAGGTCATTCTGAGTTATGTAGACCAAGTTATGGTCATTTTATTATTGCTGGTCAAATTGCATCAAAATTGGTCATTTTAGGTCATTTTAGGTTCGGCCAGTTTTTGGACGCGAACTTGTGCAAGCTGTTTGACTTGCTTATGGTCATTTCCGGGCTTTAGTGTCTTTATAAGACTTGTAGATATGGGTCTTAACTATTCATGGTTAAAATTTCAGGTCAATTGGACCTGTTTTGAGTGAGTTATGGCCTAAACACTAACTGCTGCCCAAATGGTCAATTTTCAAGCCTCAATTGCACTTAATCCGGATTTGGTCATTTTTCAAGCTACTTTGCAAGAAGAATTTTGGCAAGCTTCCTTCATGAAAGTTGGCACATTTTGTGCCTAGTTTCACCTCCAATTGGTCTCATACCAATTGGAGCCACACACTTAAAGTTATAGGCCTAAAACACAAACTGCCTTATTGCATTTCTTGCATACACATCAAGGATCACCTTTAACACTTACCAAACTCAACATTCAAACCAATTCTGGTTGTACCACAATCTAAACATAATTCACAACATATTATAGGTCATTTTGGCAGCTTACAATTACATTCAATGTGCACCAACAAGTGCAGAATTTGTCCAACTCAATTTACAATAATTCAATCACCAATTCATGCTCATTTACATGTCCAACTTCACACCATCATACATACACTCAAACTGCCATAACAACCAACACATTTTAACATCATTATTCCATAAACCAAGCATGAATTCCAGCATTCTTCAAGAGTTAACAAACTGCCACAATGGTACATTTACATTCCATTAATTTCCAAGCTTTAAATTTAATTTCACATTTACATATACTAAGTATACATCACCCAAACAATTTCCTACACAATATACACTTAATCAATCATTTAATTCACCATTTACAAGCACAAATAAACTGCCTTCAAGGTGTTTCCATGGCTGTCAAAAGTACATATTCCCATTCAACATCAAACCTTAAAAATTTCTCCATAAATCAAACACCCATAACATCCTTACAAACTTTAACAAAGCAACAATCAAAACCTCAAACTTACCTATTGTTGGGACTTGCTAAATCTTCACTAATCTCCCTTGATTTTGGTATCTACTTCTTCCTTGTGAAGTGGGGATCAAAATTAATGAAGAAGCTTTGGTGTTTGGAGGTGAAATGGAGGAGATGATGAAGCTTCACTCAAATTCGGCAATGGAGGTTTTTAAGGCTTTCATTTCGGCAATGGTGGTCTTCAAAGGTTGAAGATGAAGTTTTAGTGGAGCAATCTGCCCACTTAATGCATATTATAATCCTTATTAGTCCACTCATATAAAATCAATTATATTATATGTTTAAATATGTTAATTACCTAATTTGAACCCCATTTTTGCTATTTACATTAGGTACCACTAAATTAATTTTTCATGACATTTTCCAAATATAATATCATGTATTTTCAATGGACATTTAGGTCAAAAGACAACTCGGGGTGTCAAATGACCACAATACCTCTGTTAGGGTTGCATTCCCGATTTTTTGGTAACACCGAGTTTTGTCCGTTTTTTGATTTCTCACTTTTCTTTGTACTAATTAATTAATTTTTCTTTGATATTTCTAATGATATTTATACTTCAATTGATGTCTCTTTAAGTCCAAAAAATATTTTCTAGGGTTCCCCGCGGTCCAAGGCTAGTCAACAGTCCACGCCGTGACTTCCCAGTGCGGTCACCCATCTCTAGGGTTCTTGGCTCGCTTAACTTGGTTACATTTCTTTGCTATTATTTTTTCTTTGTTTTTCTTGTATTTTCTTTTCTTGTATTTCATTATTTTATGTCTCCTCACTCATATCGAAGTGTAGTTCTAGGCATCCTAGCTGTCCGGACAACACTGGTCACTGGAACAGTAGAACGCACTACCGAACATAGGGGTGTTACACCGATCTTGCATCAGTACACAGCCTAACCCATTGTGAGAAGCATCACTATAAGTTGTGTATTCTTTACCCGGTGTAGGTAAAGTAAGGACTGGAGCTTCAGTCAAACACTTCTTCAACTCATCAAAACTCTGCTAAAATTTATCTGTCCACTGAAATTTTACATCTTTCCGAAGCAACTTGGTCAGTGGAGAAGATAACATGGAAAACCCCTTCACAAATCGACGGTAATATCTAGCTAAACGCAGAAAACTGTGAATTTCTGTGATATACCTGGGTGGCTTCCAATTAAGGATAGCTTCTACCTTGCTGGAATCTACCTTGATCCCTTTAGCTGACACAACATGTCCCAAGAAGGAGATTTCTTTTAGCCAAAATTCACATATCGATAATTTGTCATATAGCTGTTTCTCCCTTAAGGTCTACAGTACAATCCGCAGATGTCTGTCATGCTCCTCTACATTCCTCGAATATATCAAAATATCATCAATAAATACCACCACAAATTGGTCGAGATATGGTCTGAAGATAGTGTTCACCAGATCCATAAAAGTAGCTGGAGCATTAGTTAACCCGAATGGCATTACCAGAAACTCATAGTGGCCATACCGAGTTCTGAAAGTAGTTTTTGGAATACTCTGCTCTTGCACCTTCAACTGATAATAACCGGATCGCAAATCAATTTTGGAGAATACAGCTGCACCCTTCAACTAATCAAATAGATCATCAATGTGAGGTAATGGATATATGTTCTTTATTATCACCTTATTCAACTGTCGATAGTCAATACATAAGCGAAAAGTGCCATCCTTCTTCTTAACAAATAATACTGGCGCTCCCCAAGGTGACACACTAGGGCGGATAAAGCCCTTTTCAAGTAGTTCTTACATCTGTACCTTTAACTCCTTCAACTCTGCTGGTGCCATTCTGTATGGTGTTATGAAGATTGGATCCACACCAGGCATAATATTAATTTCAAACTGCACCTCTCTTTCCGGAGGTAATCCTGGCAATTCATCAGGAAACACATCTGAAAAGTCATATACTATAGGGATGTCCCTCAATGTTGGACTCCCCACTTGGGTGTCTACCACATGTGCCAAGTATGCTTCACACCCTTTTCTGATCATTTTTCTGGCTAGTGCAGCCGAAATGATGTTTGATGACAACAGCTGCCTCTCCCCATGTATTACCACATCACTATACTGAGGGAGATCAAAAGTGACTGTCTTCAGTCTACAGTCAATCATGGCGTGATGCCTGGCTAACCAATCCATGCCCAAGATGATATCATATTCTCTGAAGGGCATTTCAATGAGATCAGATAGAAAAGTGTGTCCTTGGATCACCAAAGGACAATCCCTATACATTCTATTAACCCTGACCTCTTGTCCTAATTGACTTGTTACTAGCACCTCAAAGTCCATTTTTGTACATGGAACAACAATGCAATCAATGATGCTAGCACTCACATAAGAATGGGTAGAACCCGGATCAAATAACACAAACACATCTTGATTAAAAGTTAAGAAGGTACTAGCCACAACATCAGATGTCTCGGCCTCTTCTCTCATCTCATTGCATAGACTCTGACTGGAGCATTGCCTTGCTCTAATTGTTTCACTGTGCCTTGGCTGCCTGCTGGGCTACCTCTACCCCTGCCTCTACCTTTGCTGGGTGGTTGTGAACCTCTGGTGACAGGGCTCTAACTAACCCTTCTGCAGTAGTAGGAGGTGGTCCAACTCTGCGAGTACTGGTGCAGTCCTTCGCAAAGTGCCCTGTGCCTCCACAGTTATAACAGGCTCCAATAGCCTTGTAGCACACCCCACCATGATTTCTTCCACAAGTTTCACATTAGCGGGGAGGGTAGGAACCTCTGGTACTCTGCTGACCAGATAGAGGAGGTTTTTGTTCTAAATATCTTCTCCTACCAGACTTCTTACCACCTCTGCTGTATCTGCCATGGTTCTTCCTCTTTCTAGTAGGACTACTGAAACTTTGTTCTACTGATTTTCCCTCTTTTTCTGTCTTCTCTGATTTCTTTTTCTCAGGGGTCACTTCAGATTCAATTCTTTCTAACTCTAGTGCTTGAGAAACAAGTTCAGAGAAGTTGTTATGTTTGAATCCAACCACTTGTAATCTGATACTGGGCTTCAAGCCAGTTTCAAACCCCTTACATCTCTCCCTGCTGGTAGCAAGTAGACTTACTGCATAATGGCTTAGGCGGGAAAATTCCCTTTCATATTCAGCCACTGATCTACTCCCCTGTTTCAGATTTAGGAACTCTTGCAGCTTCTGGTCCACATAAGCATCAGAGACATATTTTTGTCTGAACTCCCGTAGAAAATCACTCCATTTTAGCACTGCAAGTTCTGCCAGACTGTGGGGAATGGTTTTCCACCAGTCATATGTATCCCCCTGTAGCAGAGATACTGAATATTCAAACCTGAGCTCCTCTATACAATATAGCTTCTTGAACACCCTATCAATTCTTTCTAACCACTGTTCTGCCTCTAGAGGATCTACTGTCTCCTTGAACTCTGTAGCCCCATATTTCATTAATTTGTCATACTGCCTAGTAGAAGACTGTGGTTGTACCATTGGTGTCGATAGTGGGACTTGAGTAGGCATATTACCAGCCATTTGTTGAAACATTGTAGCCATCTGCTGAGCGAACTGAGCAGGAAACTATGGTACTGAGGGGGCTAGTGTTGCTGATCCACTGACATTGTGTAAGGCTGGGCATCCCCTTGCACCTCAGCCTCTATAGATTGATCGATTGAACGATCACCCTCTTCTATAGTCAATGCGAGGATTTTAGACCTCCTGAAAAATTAACACAAGGAGATTTCCTCCCGTTAGTGCATATTTATAATGTAATGTACTGTATGTATCAAATAATGACATTGAGTAGTTGTACTATGAAGAAAGAATAGTCAAATTACAAGTGAAAACAGAATTTAAAAACTAGCTCTGATACCACTAAAACATGTCACTCCCTATCCCTCTATAAGGCATAGCATGATCCCGTAGTATACCTAATGAAATACTAACTTCGTCTACAGATAACCCATTAAATATACTACAAGGAATTTTAAAACTTTTTTTACTTCTTTTTACAGTTGTGAGCACTATTTACAGGTGTTAAAAAAATTTTTTGAACTGAAGGGAAACAGCTAACACATTTGAATTATTAGTAATTTCTATAAAAATTTTAGTGGAGTGCAATCTATATTTTGAATAAAACAGTTCTTCAAAAACCAGTAAAAAGCACTTCAAATATATTTCTAAATCTCAAATTCCAACATTTAATCAACATAATATGTTTCTCATTTCAAATCCACAATAATTTTTCAGTATTTTCAAAGACTGAGATAAAAGAAATATATCACAATATTTATAAACCAAAATAATTTACAATTTCTTTTACAACTTCAATGTACAATTTTAATTTACAGCTGCTCAAAACCAAGAACATTATATACATACAGTGAACATACATTACAATACAAAATGCAGAATATGGTATACTCAATATACCAGATGATTTCTCAGTGTAGTACTAGCAGCCTAGTCTGCTGCCCTGTCAGTCTGTCTACCTGCAACAGCAATGAAAAGCTATCTCCGAGTCAATGTCTCTGTGGTGCACAACATTAACCAAATACAACTTTAAATCACCAATCATAAGTCATATAAAGAGTGGATACTTAAACCATAGTTAAATTCAAAGACAATGAATGTCATAAAGAATTTAAACTCCATTTTACAATCTCACAATAAATCTCAATAAATCAAAACATGGTTAAATTCAAAAGACAGTTAATGTCAATAAGAATTTAAACTCCATTTCACAATCTCATAATACATATCAATAAATCACACACAGCTTAATCATGTTCCAAAGTTCAATTCGTCCCAAAAGCCGATGGCTAGTGAGGAATTCAATTCGTCCCAAAAGTCAATGGCTAATGAGGAATAACATAGCTAGCAAGTAAAAATATGAGTGCTCATTCTGTTCATCCTCAACAGGCACACACCTCAACACTTCAGCCAGAGAGGGAATTCAATTCGTCCCACTAGACAAGCTAGCGAGGAATTCAATCAATATACATGATAGCTGTGGTTTCAAACCCTTTATAATGCTTTTCAATCAATAAGTATCCATCAAATATCATTCAAACAATCTTTCACAATTTCAAACCATTTACAATGCTTTTCAAGCAATAAGTATCCATTCAAACACATTTCCACAATTTAAAACAATAATATACAAATAGTCATAATTTATTTCAATTGAAAAATTCAAAAGAAATAACTGTTGTGCACAAACCTCTGATAACTGTCTCTTGGCTCTGACTCAGTGTTTCCTTCCCTTTCCTTGAGTCTTTGCTAACTGAGAAACACAATTTGAAGTGTTTCAGTACTCATTTAAACCGCTTCTAACAATAAGGCTTAATACTTAATTTATTGAATTCTATTAGTTCCTTAGTCAACTTAATATGTTGACCCTCGATGCACTCTAGGTGAATTAGGTTTTAATGTTACCAATATGTCATATTTGTAGCCTTTTAGTATTAGTACCTGTTACCAAATTCATTTCCATGTATAGTGCATTTTATTGCAATTTGTCGGATCCCGGTATACTAATTTGACCTAGCCGGATGACCTAGTTCCCTCAGTTTTCGGGTTTCGGCCAAAACTACAAACTTGTATATCTATGTCTTATTGCACGCTGGGCAAAATTTTAGGTCATTCTGAGTTTAGTAGACCAAGTTATGGTCATTATACTATTGCTGGTTAGAATGTACCAAAATTGGTCACTTTAGGTCATTTTTAGGTCAATTTTGGTTCGGCCAGTTTTTGGACCGGAACTTTTGCAAGCTATTTGACTTGCTTATGATCATTTCTATTTTGTACCATAACATAAACACATTTCACAACACATTTGTCACACCTTACCCCTCTGTAAGGCATAACATGATCCCGTAGTATACCTAATGAATTACCAACTCCGTCTACTGATAACCCATTAAATACACTACAAGGGATTTTAAAAACTTTTCTTACTTCTTTTACAGTGGTGAGCACTATTTACAGGTGTTAAAAACTTTGGTGAACTGAGGTGAAACAACTAACTCATTTGATTTATTTAGAATTTCTGTAAAATTTTTGGCAAAGTGCCCTCTGTATTTTGGATAAAACAGTTCTTCAGAAAACCTGTAAAAGCACTTCTATAATTTTCCAAATCTCAACTTCAATACATTTCTCAACACAACAATTCATCAACTCAATTCCATAGAAATTTTTCAAAGTCTGAGATAAGGAAATATAATACAACTTTTACAATCCAAAACACTCATAATTAATTTACAACTTCAAGTACAATTTAATTTACAACTGCTCAAAACCAAATACAATATGTACATACAGTGTCATACATTCTGATTACAAAAAGCAAAAGCGGTATACTCAATATACTGTAATCCCTCATTTGGATGTATATGCGGCCTAGTCTGCACTGTCTATCTCTCTACTGCGACAAAGAATAAAGCTATCACGAGACAATGTCTCGATGGTGCACAACATTAACCAAATCCAATTTAAATCACAATTCATAAGTCATGTAAATCGTGGATACTTAAAATCATAATTAAATTCAAGACAATAATTGTCAACAAGAATTTAAACTCCATTTCTCAATATCACAATAATTTTCCATAAGTCAGATCGGTTTGAATTCAAAAGACAGTATATGTCAATGAGAGTTTAAATCCATTTCACAATCTCACAATACACATCAATAAATCACACAGCTTAATCATGATCCATAATTCAATTCATCCCAAAAGCCGATGGCTAATGAGGTATTCAATTCATCCCAAAAGTCGATGACTAATGAGGAATAACATGGCTAGCTAGCAAAAATATGAGTACTCATCCAATTCGTCCTCAACAGGCACACACCTCAACACTTCAGCCAGAGAGGGAATTCAATTCATCCCACTAGACAAGCTAGAGAGGAATACAATCAATATACATGATAGCTGTGGTTTCAAACCATTTCTAATGCTTTTTAATCAATAAGTATCCATCAATGTCATTCAAACCATTTTTCACAGTTTCAAACTATTCACAATATTTTTCAATCAATAAATATTCCTCAAACACATTTCCACAATTTAAAATAATGATATACAAATAATCAATATTTATTTCCATTGAAAATAATTCAAAAGAAACAGTTGTTGTGCACAAACACAATTTAAAACAATAATATACAAATATTCAATATTTATTTCAATTGAAAAATTCAAAAGCAATAGTCGTTGTGCACAAACCTCTGATATTTGTCTCCTGGTCTTGACTCAGTATTTCTTTCCCTTTTGCTGAGTCCTTGTTAACTGAGAAACACAATTTGAAGTGTTTCAGTACCAAATTAAACTGTCTCTATCGATGGGGTTTGGTAAATAATGCACTGAACTCAATTATTCACTTAATCACCTAATAAACCGACCCTCGTTGCGTTTTAGGTAAATTAGGTTTTAGTGTCGTTAATATGTCACACTCGATAGGGCTTTAGGTTTGGTATGTTTTACCAAAGTCATTTCCTCGCTTAGTGCATTTTAATGCAAATTGCTGGATTCCGGAACACTGGTTTGACCTAACCGGACGATCTAGTTCCCTCGGTTTTCGGGTCTCGATCAAAACTACAAACTTGTAGATCTAGGTCTTATTGCACGCGGTGCAAAATTTCAGGTCAATCCGAGTTAAGTAGACCAAGTTATGGTCATTACACTATTGCTGGTCAAGTAGTACCATTTTAGGTCAATTTTAGGTCAAATTGGTCAATTCTGGTTCGGCCAGTTTTTGGACCCGAACTTGTGCAAGTTGTTTGACTTGCTTATGGTCATTTCTGGGCTTTTGTGTCTTCATAAGACTTGTAGGTATGGGTCTTAACTGTTCTTGGTCAAAATTTCAGGTCAATTGGACCTGGTTTGAGTGAGTTATGGCCTAAACACTCACTGCTGCCCAATTGGTCATTTTTCAGGTCCTAATTGCACCTAATCCGAATTGGTCATTTTTTTAGGTCACCTTGCAAGCAGAATTTTGGCATGGTTTCTCAATGAAAGTTGGCACATTTTGTGCCTAGTTTCACCTCAAATTGGTCTCATACCAATTGAGGTTACACATTCAAGGTTATAGGCTAAAATATACACTGCCCTCAATATGCAATTCACACCCCAACTTCAAACACATTATTTACCTTGCAAGGTTTACTTCCATACCCTATCAAACTGTTTTGGCACATTACCAAAAACATTTTCTACATTACATAAGCATTATTTTGGGCAGATTCCAATCACCCTCAACACACCAAATAGCATTCACAATTACAATTTCTAATTACCATTACAAACACACCTAAACATTACAAACCTTACATACACTTTACAACATTAATTTACATACATATCATCAATCCTTTTAGGTCAATATTCTGCCCACACTTCCTTCAATATACACCATCACTCAAGTATCCACAAGCTGCCACAAACCATTCTTCAACATTACATTGCCGTACCAATATACAATTTCCCATCCAAGTGCATAAATCACCATATAAACATGAAGTAAATCACTAGGTTACTAAATCACCATGATCAACATTATTTCTCATCAATTATATGCATATTAAATCATCAAAAACGTGACCCCATGGCTGTCCAAAATGGAAACAACAATAACCCTTCAAACTCAAAATTTTCCTTCACCAAACTAACACCCATAACATAAACATGAACTTTAACAAAGGATTTCTCAAAAATGCAAACTTACCTTTATTTGTAACTTGCTAAACCTTCACCAAACTTCCCAAAATTGGTATCAATATCTTCCTTGTGGTGTGTAGACCATTTTTCATGAAAGAACCTAAGAGAATGGAGTTGAAATGGAGAGAGGAATGAAGCTCAAAGAAAAACGTCAATGGAGTTTCAAGGTTTCTTCAATTCGGCCATTTGAGAGAATTTTGAGGAAGATGGAATTTCAGATGGTGAGTGGACCATATCAGCCATATTTCAATGATAAATTAATCCTATAGTGGTCCACTAACAAGAATTAAATCATATATTAAGTTAACTTTCCCATAATCCACATTTAACCCATGATTTCCACTATTTATTTTAGGTACCACCAAATTAATTTTTCATTTCATTTTCTAAGTGTAATACTATTTATTTTTAATGGACATTTAGGTCAAAAGACACTTCGGGATGTCAAATGACCATAATGCCCCTGTTCGGGTGGCTTTCCCGATTTTTCGGTAACACCGTATTTTGTCTGTTTTTCGATTTCTCACTTTTCTTTGTACTAATTATTTAATTTTTCTTTGATCTTTCTAATGATATTTACTCTTCAACAATGGTCTATTTAAGTCCTAAAAATGTTTCCCGTGGGTTCCCATGATCCGAGCTAGTCAACGGTCCACGCCGTGACTTCCCGGTGCGGTCACCCATCGCTAGGTTTCCCGGCTCACTTACTCGGTTACATTTCTTTGCTATGATTTTTCCTTTGTTTTTCTTTTCTTGTATTTCATTATTTTATGTCTCCTCACTCATATTAAAGTACGGTTCTAGGCATCCTAGCTGTCCGGACAGCACTGGTCACCGGAACAGCAGAACGCACTACCGAACTTAGGGGTGTTACAACATTGTTGGTCATTTTGGCAGCTTATAACCACACTCAATATGCACCTTATAGTACAGAATTTACCAAGTCCAATTTACAAACAATTTAGCCACATAGCCTAGCTTATTTACATGTCCAAACTCACACCTTTATACATATATACAAGCTGCTATAACAAGCACCATAATTCAAAAATAAAATTCCATAAACCAAACCATGAAACAACATTTTTTTGGTCCACACTTCAAATTGTCGATTCATACATCTCTCTCAATTAACTTCCAAGCTTCCAAAATCAAGTGTACATTCACATACATTTAGTATACATCACCCAATTTATTCCTACACACATAAACACTTCATCAACACTTTAATCTACCATTTACATGCAAAGATAAACTGTTCTTATGGCGTTTCCATGGCTGCCAAATATATACATCTCTTTTAAAACATTAAACTCCAAAAACCTTTCCATAATTCAACTACCTATAACACCCACACAAACTTTAATGAAGCAAGCATCAAAAATACCTACTTACCACTTTGAAAACTCTTTAAAACCTTGACTAAACTTGATCTTATTGCTGCCTATCTACTGCCCAAGTAGTGTAGAGCAATTTTAGTGAAGGGAGCTAGTGGAAAAATGGCTTGGATCATGCTTGCATAAAGGTTCTTCAACTTCGACCATGGAGGAATTTCTCTCTTCCATTTTCGGCTAGATTTTGAGAGGTTGAAGAAGGTGAATTTCTGCTATCCAAAATGAAGATTAATGGTCCACTATAGGTGTTAGTGGACCACTAAGTGGAGATTTAAGTATTTAATATTCTAAAGATTTCAAATTCCACATTTAACTCCAAATTTTTGCTATTTAAGCTATGTACCACCAATTTAATTTTTCATGTCATTTTCTAAGTGTAATATCATGTATTTTTAATGGGCATTTAGGTCAAAAGAAAACTTGGGGTGTTAAATGACCACAATGCCCCTGTTCGGGTTGCATTCCCGATTTTTCGTTAACCCCAGGTTTTATCGTTTTCTCGATTTCTCACTTTTTTTTGTACTAATTGATTAATTTTTCTTTGATATTTCTAATGGTATTTATACTTCAATAGACATTTATTTGAGTCCAAAATATATTTTCCAGGGTTCCCCGTGATGCAGGGCTAGTCAACGGTCCACGCCGCAACTTCCCGGTGCAGTCACCCATCGCTAGGGTTTTCGGCTCGTTTAACTTTATTACATTTCATTGCTATTATTTTTCCTTTGTTTTTCTTGTATTTCATTATTTTATGTCTCCTCACTCATATCTAAGTGTAGTTCTAGGCATCCTAGCTGTCCGGACAATACTAGTCACCGGAACAGTAGAACGCACTACCGAACATAGGGGTGTTACAATTCTCCCCCCCTTAAAATAAATTTCGTCTCGAAATTTTACTTCGCATTAGTCTCTGAATAGTTGTGGGTGCTGTCTCCTCATGTCCTCTTCACATTCCCAAGTAGCTTCCTGGCCTGAATGATGGTTCCACAGCACTTTAACTAGGTGTATCTGTTTATTCCTCAGCTACATCACCTCATAAGCCAAAATTTCTATAGGTTCTTCCTCATATGAGAGGTCTGGATTTACCTCAATCTCTTCAACTTATAGTACATGAGATGGGTCAGATCTGTACCTCCTTAACATGGACACATGGAAGACACTGTGTATCCTTTCTAGCTCTGAAGGTAATGCCAACCGATATGCCAAAGGACCCACTCTTTCTAGAACCTCATATAGTCCGATGAAACAAGGACTCAATTTCCCCTTTCTGCCAAATCTCATAATCCTCTTCCAAGGAGAAACTTTGAGGAATACCTTATCACCCACTGCATATTCAATGTCACTTCTCTTTAAATCAACATAGGACTTCTGACGGTCTGATGCAGCCTTGAGTCTATCTCTGATCAATCTGATCTTTTCCTCTGTCTGCTGAACAATTTCTGGCCCAATCATCTTTCTTTCACCAACTTCATCCCAAAATGGGAGTTCTGCACTTTCTACCATACAAAGCTTCATATGGCGGCATCCCAATGCTTGATTGGTAGCTGTGGTTATAAGCAAACTCAATCAAAGACAAGTGTGTATCCCAATTACCTTCAAACTCAATCACATAAGCCCGTAGCATATCCTCCAATATCTGAATTACCCTTTCAAACTAGCCATCTGTCTGTGGGGGGAATGCTGTGCTGAAGTTCAATCTAGTTCCTAGGGCTCTCTGAAGACTACCCCAAAATCTAGAAGTGAACCTAGGATCTCTGTTAGATACAATCGATACTGGCACTCCATGCAGTTTTACAATTTCATATATGTACAATCTGGCCAATCTTTCCAGGCTATAGTCCATCCGGACTGGCAAAAATTGAGCACACTTGGTTAGTCTGTCAACTATAACCCATGCTGCATCATGACTATTATGTGTCCTTGGAAGTCCCGTAACAAAATCCATAGTTATCCGTTCCCATTTCCACTCTGGTACTGGCAAAGGATGTAACAAACCAGCTGGAACTTGATGTTCTGCCTTTACTTGCTGACAAGTTAGGCATTTGGAAACAAATTCAGCTATATCCCTCTTCATACCCATCCACCAGTAATGCTCTTTTAGCACTCTGTACATTTTAGTTCCACCAGGATGCAGAGCAAAAGCAGGCTCATGTGCTTCCTTCATAATGCTCTGTCTCAATTCAACATCATTAGGAATGCACATTCTACCCTGATGTAGGAATAAACCATCATCTCTCACAGAGAATTCAGGTTTCTTGCCTTGCTGGACTTCTTTTAGTAGCTTTTGATATTTATCATCACTTTGAGCAGCCATTCTGATCTGATCAATCAACACTGGATGTACATGCCATGCAACTACTGTCTGTCCCTCATCATCAATCTCTAAACTGGCATGTTGTGCTTTCAATTCATGTACCATGGACAAGGGAGAAACTCTAAGACTTGCCATAGTCTTGCAACTTAAGGCGTCAGCCACCACATTTGCTTTCCCTGGCTGATAGTCTATTAAGCAATCATAGTCTTTAATGAGTTCTAACCATCTCCTCTGCCTCAAATTCAATTCCTTCTGGGTGCCCAAATACTTCAAGCTCTTGTGATCTGTGTAAATGTAACATTTCTCCCCATACAAATAGTGTCTCCAGATCTTAAGAGCAAAAACAATAGCTGCTAGCTCCAAATCATGTGTTGGGTAGTTCCTCTCATGCGATTTTCAGCTGGCATGATGCATAAGTAATGATATTCCGATCTTGGATCAGTACACAGCCTAACCCATTGTGAGAAGCATCACTATAAACTGTGTGTTCTTTACCCGGTGTAGGTAAGTAAGGACTGAAGCTTCAGTCAAACACTTCTTTAACTCATCAAAACTCTACTGACTTTTATCTGTCCACTGAAATTTTACATCTTTTCGAAGCAACTTGGTCAGCGAAGAAGATAACATAGAAAACCCCTTCACAAATCGACGGTAATATCCAGCTAAACCTAGAAAACTGCGAATTTCTGTGATATTCCTGGGCGGCTTCCAATTAAGGATAGCTTCTACCTTGCTACAATCTACCTTGATCCCTTCAGCTGACACAACATGTCCCAAGAAGGAGATTTCTTTTAGCCAAAATTCACATATCGACAATTTGGCGTATAGCTGTTTCTCCCTTATGGTCTGCAGTACAATCCACTGATGTCTGTCATGCTCCTCTGCATTCCTCGAATATATCAAAATATCATCAATAAATACCATCACAAATTGGTCGAGATATGGTCTAAAAATAGTGTTCATCATATCCATAAAAGTAGCTGGAGCATTAGTTAACCCGAATGGCATTACCAGAAACTCATAGTGGCCATACCGAGTTCTGAAAGCAGCTTTTGGAATACTCTACTCTTGCACCTTCAACTGATAATAACTAGATCACAAATCAATTTTGGAGAATACAGCTGCACCTTTCAATTGATCAAACAGATCATCAATACAAGGTAATGGATATCTGTTCTTTATTGTCACCTTATTTAACTGTCGATAGTCAATACATAAGTGAAGAGTGCCATCCTTCTCCTTAACAAACAATATCGGCGCTCCCCAAGGTGACACACTAGGGAGGATAAAGCCCTTTTCAAGTAGTTCTTGCAACTATACCTTCAACTTCTTCAACTCTGCTGGTGCCATTCTGTATGGTGTTATGGAGATTGGATCCATACCAGGCATAATATTAATTTCAAACTGGACCTCTCTTTCCGGAGGTAATCCTGGCAATTCATCAGGAAACACATCTGAAAAGTCATATACTGTAGCGATGTCCCTCAATGTTGGACTCCCCACTTGGGTGTCTACCACATGTGCCAAGTATGCTTCACACCCCTTTCTGATCATTTTTCTGGCTAGTGCAGCCAAAATGATATTTGATGGTAATAGCTGCCTCTCCCCATGTATTACCACATCACTGTACTGAGGGAGACCAAAAGTGACTATCTTCAGTCTACAATCAATCATGGCATGATGCCTGGCTAACCAATCCATGCCCAAGATGATATCATAATCTCTGAAGGGCATTTCAATGAGATCAGATAGAAAAGTGTGTCCTTGGATCACCAAAGGACAATCCCTATACATTCTATTAACCCTGACCTCTTGTCCTAATGGACTTGTTACTAGCACTTCAAAGTCCATTTTTGTACATGGAACAGCAATGCAATCAATGATGCTAGCACTCACATAAGAATGGGTAGAACCCGGATCAAATAACACAAACACATCTTGATTAAAAGTTAAGGAGGTACCAGCCACAACATCATGTGTCTCGGCCTCTTCTCTCTATCTCATTACATAGACTCTGACTGGAGCACTGCCTTGCTCTGATTGTTTCACTGTGCCTTGGCTGCCTGCTGGGCTACCTCTACCCCTGCCTCTACCTCAGCTGGGTGGTTGTGAACCTATGGTAACAGGGCTCTGAAATGACCCTTCTCCTGTAATAGGAGGTGGTCCAACTCTGTGAGTACTGGTGCAGTCCTTGGTAAAGTGCCCTGTGCCTCCACAGTTATAACAGGCTCAAATAGCCTTATAGCACACCCCACCATGATTTCTTCCACAAGTTTCATATTGGCAGGGAGGGTAGGAACCTCTGGTACTCTGCTGACCAGATAGAGGAGGTTTCTGTCCTGAATATCCTCCCCTACCAGACTTCTTACCACCTCAGCTGTGTCCCCCATGGTTCTTCCTCTTTCCAGTAGGACTATTAGAACTCTGTTCTACTGATTTTCCCTCTTTGTCTGTCTTCTCTGATTTCTTTTTCTCAGGGGCCACTTCAGATTCAATTCTTTCTAACTCTAGTTCTTGAGAAACAAGTTCAGAGAAGTTGTTATGTTTGAATCCGACCACTTGTAATCTGATACTGGGCTTCAAGTCGGTTTCAAACCACTTACATCTCTCCCTACTGGTAGCAAGTAGACTTACTATGTAATGGCTTAGGCGGGAAAATTCCCTTTCATATTCAGCCACTGATCTACTCCCCTATTTCAGATTTAGGAACTCTTACGGCTTCTGGTCAACATAAGCATCAGGGACATATTTTTGTCTGAACTCCCGTAGAAAATCACTCCATGTTAGCACTGCAGGTTCTACCAGACTGTGGGGAATGGTTTTCCACCAGTCATATGCATCCCCCTGTAGTAGAGATACTGAATATTCAAACTTGAGCTCCTCTGTACAATGTAGCTTCCTGAACACCCTATCCATTCTTTCTAACCACTGTTCTGCATCTAGAGGATCTACTGTCCCCTTGAACTCTGTAGCCCCATATTTCATTAATTTGTCATACTGCCTAGTAGAAGACTGTGGTTGTACCACTAGTGTCTGTATTGGGACTTGAGTAGGCATATTACCAGCCATTCGTTGAAACATTACAGCCATCTGCTAAGTGAACTAAGCAGGAAACTATGGTGCTGAAGGCGCTGGTGCTACTAATCGACTGACATTGTGTAAGGCTGGGGCATCCTCTTGCACCTCAGTCTCTATAGATTGATCGACTGAATGATCACCCTCTTCCATAGTCAATGCGAGGATCTTAGACCTCCTGAACAATTAACACAAGGAGATTTCCTCCAGTTAGTGCATATTTATAATGTAATGTACTTTTTGTATCAAACAATGACATTGAGCAGTTGTACTATGAAGAAAGAATAGTCAAATTACAGGTGAAAACAAAATTTAAAAACTAGCTCTGATACCACTAAAACATGTCACACCCTACCCTGTGTAAGGCATAACATGATCCTGTAGTATACCTAATAAATTACTAACTTCGTCTACAGATAACCCATTAAATATACTACAAGGGATTTTAAAACTTTTCTTACTTCTTTTTACAGTGGTGAGCACTATTTACAAGTTTTAAAAATATTTTTTGAACTGAAGGGAAACAGATAACACATTTGAATTATCAGTAATTTCTGTAAAAATTTTGGTGGAGTGCCATCCGTATTTTGAATAAAACAGTTCTTCAAAAACCTGTAAAAAGTACTTCAAATATATTTCTCAATCTCAAATTCCAACATTTAATCAACACAATATGTTTCTCATTTCAAATCCACAATAATTTTTCAGTATTTTCAAAGACTGATATAAAAGAAATATATCACAATATTTACAAACCAAAATAATTTGCAATTTATTTTACAACTTCAATGTACAAATTTAATTTACAATTGCTCAAAACCAAGAACACTATGTACATACAGTGAATATACATTATAATACAAAATGCAGAATACGGTATACTCAATATACCAGATGATCTCTCAGTGTAGTACTAGCAGCCAAGTCTACTGCCCTGTCAGTCTGTCTACCTGCGACAGCAATGAAAAGCTATCACTGAGACAATGTCTCAGTGGTGCACAACATTAACTAAATATAACTTTAAATCACAAATCATAAGTCATATAAAGAGTGGATACTTAAACCATAGTTAAATTCAAAGATAATGAATATCATAAAGAATTTAAACTCCATTTCACAATATCACAATAAGTCTCAATAAATCAAAACATGGTTAAATTCAAAAGACAGTGAATGTCAATAAGAATTTAAATTCCATTTCACAATCTCATAATACATATCAATAAATCACACACAGCTTAATTATGTTCCAAAGTTCAATTCATCCCAAAAGCCGATGGCTAGTGAGGAATTCAATTCATCCCAAAAGCCGATGGCTAATGAGGAATAACATAGCTAGCTAGCAAAAATATGAGTACTCATTCTATTCATCCTCAACAGGCACACACCTCATCACTGCAGCCAGAGAGGGAATTCAGTTCGTCCCACTAGATAAGCTAGCGAGGAGTTCAATCAATATATATGATAGCTATGGTTTCAAACCCTTTACAATGCTTTTTAATCAATAAGTATCCATCAAATATCATTCAAACAATCTTTCACAATTTCAAACCATTTATAATGCTTTTCAAGCAATAAGTATCCATTCAAACACATTTCCACAATTTAAAACAATAATATACAAATAATTATAATTTATTTCAATTGAAAAATTCAAAAGAAATAACTGTTGTGCACAAACCTCTAATAACTGTCTCTTGGCTCTGACTCAGTGTTTCCTTCCCTTTCCCTGAGTCTTTGCTAACTAAGAAACACAATTTGAAGTGTTTCAGTACTCATTTAAACCGTTTCTAACAATAAGGCTTAATACTTAATTTATTGAATTATATTATTTCCTTAGTCAACCTAAAATGTTGACCCTCGATGCACTCTAGGTGAATTAGGTTTTTAATGTTGCCAATATGTCATATTTATAGCCATTTAGTATTGGTACCTATTACCAAATTCATTTCCATGTATAGTGCATTTTATTGCAATTTATCGAATCTCGGTATACTAATTTTACCTAGCCGGATGACCTAGTTCCCTCGATTTTCAGGTTTTGGTCAAAACTACAAACTTGTAGATCTATGTCTTATTGAACGCGGGGCAAAATTTTAGGTCATTCTGAGTTTAGTAGACCAAGTTATGGTCATTTTACTATTGCTGATTAGAATGTACTAAAATTGGTTACTTTAGGTCATTTTTAGGTCAATTTTGGTTTGGCTAGTTTTTGGACCCGAACTTGTGCAAGCTATTTGACTTGCTTATGGTCATTTCTATTTTGTACCATAACATAAACACATTTCACAACACATTGTTGATCATTTTGGCAACTTATAACCACACTCAATATTCACCTTATAGTATAAAATTTACCAAGTCCAATTTACAATCAATTTAGCCACATAACCTAGCTCATTTACATGTCCAAACTCACACCTTTTGTAACACCCCTATGTTCGGTAGTGCGTTCTACTGTTCTGGTGACCAGTGTTATCCGGACAGCTAGGATACCTAGAACTACACTTCGTTATGAGTGAGGAGACATAAAATAATGAAATACAAGAAGAGAAAACACAAGAAAAATAAAGGAAAAATAATAGCAAAGAAATGTAACCAAGTTAAGCGAGCCGAGAACCCTAGCGATGGATGATTGCACCGGGAAGTCACGGCGTGGATCGTTGACTAGCCCTGGACTGCGGGGAACCCTGGAAAATATTTTTAGGACTTAAATAGACCCTTATTGAAGAATAAATATCATTAAAAAGATCAAAGAAAAATTAAATAATTAGTACAAAGAAAAGTGAGAAATCGAAAAACAAACAAAACCCGGTGTTACCGAAAAATTGGGAATGCAACCTGAACAGGGGCATTATGGTCATTTGACATCCCGAATTGTCTTTTTACCTAAATGTCCATTAAAAATAAATAATATTACACTTAGAAAAATGAAATGAAAAATTAATTTGGTGGTACCTAAAGTAAATAGTAAGAATTAAGCTTATTAAATGATTAAATGTGTGAGTGGGCCACTAATGATTTAATTAAACAATAAAATGTGCTGATGTAAGTCCACCATACCCAGCAGAAACTTCATCTTCTCCATTTTCCCAACCTAGCCGAATTGAAGAAGTGAGGAAACCACCATTGCCGTTTTGCATGAGCTCTCTTAACTCCTCCATTTTAACTCCAATCACTTAGGGTTCTTCATGAAAGTTTGTCTACACATCGTAAGGAAGAGCTTGATACCAAATTTAAGAAGTTTAATCAAGGTTTGGAAAGTTCCAACCATAAGGTAAGTTTACATTTTTGAAGATTGCTTTGTTAAACTTTGTGTACATGTTATGGGTGTTGGTTTTGTGAAGAAAATTTTTAAGGTTGAAGAGTTATTGAGATGTTCATTTTGGACAGCCATGGAGTTATGTATTTGATGAAATATTTGTACATATATTTGATGAGGAATTATGTTGGTTATAGTGATTCAATATCCTAGTAAATTATTCCATATGTATATGGTGATTTTAGCACTTGGATGGAAATTGATGAATTGTAGGATACTTTGGTGTTGAGGAAGTTTTCGGCAGCCTTGAGATTCTTGGATAAATGTATATGTTCATGAAAGTATTGGCAGAATATTGACCTTGAGAATTGATGGATATATGTATAGATTGATTGTGTAAGTGTATGTAAAAATTTGTAATGTTTAGGGTACATGTGATTGTACTTAGAACTTGTAAATGTGAGTTTAATTGGTGTATTGAGGATAATTGCAATCTGTCAAAAGTGACATTTAAGTGAAGTGGAATATGGTTTTTGGTAATGTACCAAAACAGAAATTGTAAGGGGAGTGGACATATAGCAATTAAATGTGTAATGGATACATGTATAAGCAAAGTAATTAAAGGCATTATGCATTTTAGTCAATAACTTTAAATGTATAACCTCAATTGGTATGAGACCAATTGGAGGTGAAACTAGGCACAAAATGTGCCAACTTTCATTGAGAAAGCATACCAAAATTCTACTTGCAAGGTGATATGAAAAATGACCAATTCGGATTGAGTACATTTGAGGCCTGAAATTTGACCAATTGGGCAGCAGTTAGTGTTTAGGCCATAACTCACTCAAAACATGTCCAATTGACCTGAAATTTTAACCATGAATAGCTAAGACCCATACCTACAAGTATTATGAAGACACCAAAGCCCAGAAATCACCAGAAGTAAGTCAAAAAGCTTGCACAAGTTCGGGTCCAAAAACTGGCCGAACCAAAGTTGACCAAATTGACCTAAAATTGACCTAATTTGATGCCATTTGACCAGCAATAGTATAATGACCATAACTTGGTCTACATAACTCGGATTGACCTGAAATTTTTCCCCGCGTGCAATAAGACATAGATCTACAAGTTTGTAGTTTTGACCGAAACTCGAAAACCGAGGGAACTAGGTCGTCCGGCTAGGTCAAACTAGTATCCCGGAATCCAGCAAGTTGCATTAAAATGCACTAAACAAAGAAATGAGTTTGGTAAAACGTACCAACCCTAAAACCCTATCGAATGTGACATATTAATGACACTAAAACCTAATTTACCAAAAACGCATCGATGGTCGGTATATTAGGTGATTGAGCAAATAATAGCCTTCAGTGAATTACTTATCGAACATTATCGTTAGAGACAGTTTAATTTAGTACTGAAACACTTCAAATTGTGTTTCTCAGTTACCAAAGACTCAGGGGAAGGGAAGGAAACACTGAGTCCAGACCAGGAGACAGTCATCAGAGGTTTGTGCACAACAACTATTTCTTTTGAATTTTTCAATTGAAATAAATTATGACTATTTGTACATTATTGTTTTAAATTGTGGAAATTGTGTTTGAATGGATATTTATTGCTTGAAAAGCATTGTAAATGGTTTGAAACTGTGTAAAATTGTTTGAATGATATTGATAGATACTTATTGATTGAAAAGTATTGGAAATGGTTTGAAACCACAGCTATCATGTATATTGATTGTATTCCTCGCTAGCTTGTCTAGTGGGACGAATTGAATTCCCTCTCTGGCTGAAGTGTTGAGGTGTGTGCACATTGGGGCGAATTGGATGAGTACTCATATTTTTGCTAGCTAGCTATGTTATTCCTCATTAGTCATTGACTTTTGGGATGAATTGAATACCTCATTAGCCATCGGCTTTTGGGATGAATTGAACTTGGGAACATGATTAAAGCTGTGTGTAATTTATTGATATGTATTGTGAGATTGTGAAATGAATTTAAACTCTTATTGACATATACTGTCTCTTGAATTCAATCATGATCGTTATTGAAATTTATTGTGATATTGAGAAATGGAGTTTAAATTCTGATTGACAATTATTGTCTTGAAATTAACTATGGTTTTAAGTATCCACTATTTATATGACTTATGAATTGTGATTTAAATTGTATTTGGTTAATGTTGTGCACCACTGAGACATTGTCTCAGCGATAGCTTTTTGTTGCTGTCGCAGGTAGACAGACTGACAGGGCAGCTGATTAGGCTGCTAGTACCTCCACCGAGAGATTACCGGGTATAATGAGTGTACCAATATTTTGCATTTTCTACTGTAATGTATGACCACTGTATGTACATATTGTTTTTGGTTTTGAGCAGTTGTAAATTAAAATTGTACATTGAAGTTGTAAGGTAAATTATGAGTTATTTTGACTTGTAAAAATTGTATTATATTTCTTGTATCTCAGTCTTTGAAAAATCACTTTGGATTTGAGTTGAGAAATATGTTATGTTGAGATGTTGGAGTTGAGATTTGTAAAAATATTGAAGTGCTTTTTACAGGTTTTTCTAAAGAACTGTTTATCCAAAATACAGATGGCACTCTGCCAAAATTTTTACAGAAATTCCAAATAATTCAAATGTGTTAGTTGTATCACTTCAGTTCAAAAAGGTTTTTAACACCTGTAAATAGTGCTCACCATTGTAAAAGAAGTAAGAAAAGTTTTTAAAATCCCTTGTAGTGAATTTAATGGGTTATCAGTAGACGGAGTTGGTAATTCATTAGGTATACTACGGGATCATGTTATGCCTTACAGAAGGGTAGGGTGTGACATGTTTTAGTGGTATCAGAGCACAGTTTTTAAATTATGTTTTCACCTGTTAATTGAATATTCTTTCTTCATAGTACAACTGCTCAATATCATTGTTTGATACATACAGTACATTACATTATAAATATGCACTAGCGGGAGGAAATCTCCTTGTGTTATTTGTTCAGGAGATCTAAAATCCTCGCATTGAATATGGAAGAGGGTGATCGTTCAGTCGATCAATCTATTGAGGCTGAGGTGCAAGGGGATGCCCCAGGCCTACATAATGTTAGTGGTTAAGTGACAGCCCTGCGATGCAGCGATTTCTGCTCGATTCGCTCGTGAGATGGTCGCAATGTTCCAACAAATGGCTGGTAATGTGCCTACTCAAGTCCCAATACAGACATCAGTGGTACAACCACAGTCTCCTACCAGGCAGTATGATAAATTGATGAAATATGGGGCTACAGAGTTCAAGGGGATAGTAGATCCTCTAGAAGCTAAACAGTGGTTAGAGAGGATGGATAGGGTATTCAAGAAACTGCATTGCACAGAGGAGCTCAGATTTTAATACTCAGTATCTTTGCTCTGGGGATGCTTATGGTGGTGGAAAACCATTCCCCACGATGCAGTAGAACCAGTGATATTAACATGGAATGACTTTCTCAGGGAATTCAGACCTACATATGTCCCTGATGCTTATGTAGACCAGAACCTGCAAGAGTTCCTAAGTGCAAAGCAGGGCGGATCGGTGGTGAGTATGAAAGAGAATTTTCCCGCCTTAGCCATTATGCAGTGAGTCTACTCTCTACCAGCAGGGAGAGATGCAAGAGGTTTGAAACTGGCTTGAAGCCCAGTATCAGAGTACAAGTAGTCGGCTTCAAACACACTAACTTCTCTGAACTTATTTCTCAAGCCCTAGACTTGGAAAGAATTGAGATTGAGGCGCTCTGAGAAAAGAAATCGGAGAAGGCAGATAAAGAGGGAAAGTCGGTGAAACGAGTTCCGGTGGTCATCTTGGGAAGAGGAAGAACCATGGGGACATGGCAGAGGTGGCAAGAAATCTAGTAGGGAAGATATTCGGAATGAGACCTCCCTATCCAGTCGTGATGCAGAAGTTCCTACCCTCCCCGCCAATGTGAAACTTGTGGAAAAAATCATGGTGGGATATGCTATAAGGCTATTGGAGCCTGTTATAACTGTGGAGGCACAGGACACTTTGCCAAGGATTGCACCAGTAGTCGCAGAGTTGGATCACCTCCTACTACTGCAGAAGGGTCAGTTCAAAGCCCTGTCACTAGAATTTCACAACCACCCAGCAGAGGTAGAGGCAGGGGTAGAGGTAGCCCAGCAGGCAGCCAAGGCACAGTGAAACAATCAGAGCAAGACAGTGCTCTAATCAGAATGTATGCAATGAGACAGAGGGAAGAGGCCGAGACATCTGATGTTATGGCTGGTACCTTCTCAACTTTTAACCAAAATGTGTTTGTGTTATTTGATCCGGGCTCTACCTATTCTTATGTGAGTGCTAGCATCATTGATTGCATTGCTGTTCCATGTACAAAAATGGACTTTGAGGTGCTAGTAACAAGTTCGTTAGGACAGGAGGTCAGGGTTAATAGAATGTATAGAGATTGTCCTTTGGTGATCCAAGGACACACTTTTCTATCTGATTTCATTGAAATGCCCTTCGGAGATTATGATATCATCTTGGGCATGGATTGGTTAGCTAGGCATCATGCCATGATTGACTGTAAGCTGAAGACAGTCACTTTTGGCCTTCCTCAGTACAGTGATGTGGTAATACATGGGGAAAGGCTATTATTGCCATCAAACATCATTTCGGCTGTACTAGCCAGAAAAATGATCAGAAAGGGGTGTGAAGCCTACTTGGCACATGTGGTAGACACCCAAGTGGGGAGTCCAGCATTGAAGGACATCCCTACAGTACATGACTTTCGGATGTGTTTCTGATGAATTGCCGGATTACCTCGGAAAGAAGTGCGATTTGAAATTAATGTTATGCAGTGTGGATCCAATCTCCATAACGCCATACGAGAATGGCACCAGTGAGTTGAAGGAGTTGAAGATACAATTGCAAGAACTACTTGAAAAGGGCTTCATCCGCCCTAGTGTGTCACCTTGGGGAGCACCAGTGTTGTTTGTTAAGAAGAAGGATGGTACTCTCCGCTTATGCATTGACTACCGGCAGTTGAATAAGGTGACAATAAAGAACAGATATCCATTGCCTCGCATTGATGATCTGTTTGATCAGTTGAAGGGTGCAACTATATTCTCCAAAATTGATTTGCGATCTGGTTATTATCAGTTGAAGGTGCAAGAGCAGAGTATTCCAAAAACTGCTTTTAGAACTCGGTATGGCCACTATGAGTTTCTAGTGATGCCATTCGGGTTAACAAATGCTCCAGCTGCTTTTATGGATCTGATGAACACTATCTTCAAACCATATCTTGATCAAATTGTGGTGGTGTTTATTGATGACATTTTGCTATATTCAAGGAATGCAGAAGAGCATGACAGACATCTGCGGATTGTACTGCAGACTTTAAGGGAGAAACAGCTATACGCCAAGTTGTCGAAATGTGAATTTTGGCTGAAAGAAATCTCCTTTTTGGGACATGTTGTGTCAATTTGAAGGGATCAAGGTAGATTCGGCAAGGTAGAAGCTATCCTTAATTGGAAAGCCGGGAATATCACGAGAAATTCACGATTTTAGGTTTAGCTAGATATTACCGTCGGTTTGTGAAGGGGTTTTCTATGTTATCTTCTCCACTGACCAAACTGCTTCGGAAAGATGTAAAATTTTAGTGGACTGATAAATGCCAGCAAAGTTTTGATGAGTTGAAGAGGTGTTTGACTGAAGCTCTAGTCCTCACTTTACCTACTCCGGGTAAAGAATACACAGTTTATAGTGATGCTTCTCACAATGGGTTAGGCTGTGTACTGATGCATGATCGGAATGTCATTGCTTATGCATCACGCCAGCTGAAACCGCATGAAAGGAACTACCCAACACATGATCTGGAGCTAGCAGCTATTATTTTTGCTCTGAAGATCTGGAGACACTATTTGTATGGGAAGAAATGTTATATTTACACAGATCACAAGAGCTTGAAGTATTTGGGCACCCAGAAGGAATTGAATTTGAGGCAGAGGAGATGGTTAGAACTCATCAAAGATTATGATTGCTTAATAGACTATCAGCCAGGGAAAGCAAATGTGGTGGCTGACGCCTTAAGTCACAAGACTATGGCAAGTCTCAGAGTTTCTCCTTTATCCATGGTATGTGAATTGAAAGCACAGCATGCCAGTTTAGAGATTAATGATGAGGGACAGATAGTAGTTGCTTGGCATGTATAGCCAGTGTTGATTGATCAGATCAGAATGGCTGCTCAGAGTGATGAAAAATATCAGAAGCTATTAAAAGTAAGTCCAGCAGGGCAAGAAACCTGAATTTTCTGTAAGAAATGATGGTTTATTGCTACATCAGGGCAGAATGTGCGTTCCTAGTGATGTGGAATTGAGACAAATCATTATGAAGGAAGCACATGAGTCTCCATTTGCTATGCACCATAGTGGAACTAAAATGTACAGAGGGCTGAAAGAGCATTACTAGTGGATGGGTATGAAGAGAGATATAGCTGAATTTGTTTCCAAATGCCTAACTTGTCAGGAAGTAAAGGCAGAACATTAAGTTCCAGCCGGTTTGTTACATCCTTTGTCAGTACCAGAGTGGAAATGGGAATGAATAACTATGGATTTTGTTACAGGACTTCCAAGGACACAGAGTAGTCATAATGCAGTATGGGTTATAGTTGATAGATTGACCAAGTCTGCTCATTTTTTGCCAGTTCGGATGGACTATAGCCTGGAAAGATTGGCCAGATTGTACATATATGAGATTGTAAAATTGCATGGAGTGCCAGTATCAATTGTATCTGACAGAGATCCTAGGTTCACTTCTAGATTCTGGGGTAGTCTTCAGAGAGCCCTAGAAACTAAATTGAACTTCAGCACAGCATTCCACCCACAGACAGATGGCCAGGCTGAGAGGGTTATTCAGATATTGGAGGATATGCTACGGGCTTGTGTGATTGAATTTGAAGGTAGTTGGGATACACACTTGCCTTTGATTGAGTTTACTTATAACAACAGCTACCAATCAAGCATTGGGATGCCTCCATGTGAAGCTTTGTATGGCAGAAAGTTCAGAACTCCCTTATGTTGGGATGAAGTAGGTGAAAGGAAGATGATTGGGCCAGAAATTGTTCAGCAGACAGAGGAAAAGATCAGATTGATTAGAGATAAACTCAAGGCTGCATCAGACCATCAGAAGTCCTATGTTGATTTGAAAAGAAGAGGTATTGAATATGCAGTGGGTGATAAGGTATTCCTCAAAGTTTCTCCTTGGAAGAGGATTATGAGATTTGGCAGAAAGGGGAAACTGAGTCCTCGTTTCATCGGACCATATGAGGTTCTGGAAAGAGTGGGTCCTTTGGCATATCAGTTGGCATTACCTCCAGAGCTAGCAAGGATACACAGTGTCTTCCATGTGTCCATGTTAAGGAGGTACAGATCTGACCCATCTCATGTACTATCAGTTGAAGAGATTGAGGTAAATCCAGACCTCTCATATGAGGAAGAACCCATAAAAATTCTGGCACATGAGGTGAAGTAGCTGAGGAACAAACAGATACACCTGGTTAAAGTGCTGTGGAACCATCATTCAGGCCAAGAAGCTACTTGGGAACGTGAAGAGGATATGAGGAGACAGCACCCACAGCTGTTCAGAGACTAATGCCAGGTAAAATTTTGAGACGAAATTTATTTTAAGGGGGGGAGAATTGTAACACCCCTATGTTCGGTAGTGCGTTCTCTTTGCTCGGTGACGGTGTTATCCGGACAGCTAGGATACCTAGAACTACACTTCGTTATGAGTGAGGAGACATAAAATAATGAAATACAAGAAGAGAAAACACAAGAAAAATAAAGGAAAAATAATAGCAAAGAAATGTAACCAAGTTAAGCGAGCCGAGAACCCTAGCGATGGGTGACTGCACCGGGAAGTCACGGCGTGGACCGTTGACTAGCCCTGGACTGCGGGGAACCCTGAAAAATATTTTAGGACTTAAATAGACCCTTATTGAAGAATAAATATCATTAGAAAGATCAAAGAAAAATTAAATAATTAGTACAAAGAAAAGTGAGAAATCGAAGAACAGACAAAACCCGGTGTTACCGAAAAATCGGGAATGCAACCCGAACAGGGGCATTATGGTCATTTGACATCCCGAATTGTCTTTTGACCTAAATGTCCATTAAAAATAAATAATATTACGCTTAGAAAATAAAATGAAAAATTAATTTGGTGGTACCTAAAGTAAATAGTAAGAATTAAGGGTTTAATGTGGAATAAGTGAGAATTAAGCTTATTAAATGATTAAATGTGTGAGTGGGCCACTAATGATTTAATTAAACAATAAAATGTGCTTATGTAAGTCCACTATACCCAGCAGAAACTTCATCTTCCCCATTTTCCCAACCTAGCCGAATTGAAGAAGTGAGGAAACCACCATTGCCGTTTTGCATGAGCCCTCTTAACTCCTCCATTTTAACTCCAATCACTTAGGGTTCTCCACGAAAGTTTGTCTACACATCATAAGGAAGAGCTTGATACCAAATTTAAGAAGTTTAATCAAGGTTTGGAAAGTTCCAACCATAAGGTAAGTTTACATTTTTGAAGATTGCTTTGTTAAACTTTGTGTACATGTTATGGGTGTTGGTTTTGTGAAGAAAATTTTTAAGTTTGAAGAGTTATTGAGATGTTCATTTTGGACAGCCATGGAGTTATGTATTTGATGAAATATTTGTACATATATTTGATGAGGAATTATGTTGGTTATAGTGATTCAATATCCTAGTAAATTATTCCATATGTATATGGTGATTTTTGCACTTAGATGGAAATTGATGAATTGTAGGATACTTTGGTGTTGAGGAAGTTTTCGGCAGCCTTGAGATTCTTGGATAAATTTATATGTTCATGAAAGTATTGGCAGAATATTGACCTTGAGAATTGATGGATATGTGTATAGATTGATTGTGTAAGTGTATGTAAAAATTTGTAATGTTTAGGGTATATGTGATTGTACTTAGAACTTGTAAATGTGAGTTTAATTGGTGTATTGAGGATAATTGCAATCTGCCCAAAGTGACATTTAAGTGAAGTGGAATATGGTTTTTGGTAATGTACCAAAACAGAAATTGTAAGGGGAGTGGACATATAGCAATTAAATGTGTAATGGATACATGTATAAGCAAAGTAATTAAAGGCAGTATGCATTTTAGTCAATAGCTTTAAATGCGTAACCTCAATTGGTATGAGACCAATTGGAGGTGAAACTAGGCACAAAATGTGCCAACTTTCATTGAGAAAGCATACCAAAATTCTGCTTGCAAGGTGATATGAAAAATGACCAATTCGGATTGAGTACATTTGAGGCCTGAAATTTGACCAATTGGGCAGCAGTTAGTGTTTAGGCCATAACTCACTCAAAACAGGTCCAATTGACCTGAAATTTTAACCATGAATAGCTAAGACCCATACCTACAAGTATTATGAAGACACCAAAGCCCAGAAATGACCAGAAGTAAGTCAAAAAGCTTGCACAAGTTCGGGTCCAAAAACTGGCCGAACCAAAGTTGACCAAATTGACCTAAAATTGACCTAATTTGATGCCAACTGACCAGCAATAGTATAATGACCATAACTTGGTCTACATAACTCGGATTGACCTGAAATTTTGCCCCGCGTGCAATAAGACATAGATCTACAAGTTTGTAGTTTTGACCGAAACCCGAAAACTGAGGAAACTAGGTAGTCCGGCTAGGTCAAACTAGTATCCCGGAATCCAGCAAGTTGCATTAAAATGCACTAAACAAAGAAATGAGTTTGGTAAAACGTACCAACCCTAAAACCCTATCGAATGTGACATATTAATGACACTAAAACCTAATTTACCAAAAACGCATCGATGGTCGGTATATTAGGTGATTGAACAAATAATAGCCTTCAGTGAATTACTTATCGAACATTATCGTTAGAGACAGTTTAATTTAGTACTGAAACACTTCAAATTGTGTTTCTCAGTTACCAAAGACTCAGGGAAAGGGAAGGAAACACTGAGTCCAGACCAGGAGACAGTCATCAGAGGTTTGTGCACAACAACTATTTCTTTGGAATTTTTCAATTGAAATAAATTATGACTATTTGTACATTATTGTTTTAAATTGTGGAAATTGTGTTTGAATGGATATTTATTGCTTGAAAAGCATTGTAAATGGTTTGAAACTGTGTAAAATTGTTTGAATGATATTGATGGATACTTATTGATTGAAAAGTATTGGAAATGGTTTGAAACCACAGCTATCATGTATATTGATTGTATTCCTCGCTAGCTTGTCTAGTGGGACGAATTGAATTCCCTCTCTGGCTGAAGTGTTGAGGTGTGTGCCTGTTGAGGACGAATTGGATGAGTACTCATATTTTTGCTAGCTAGCTATGTTATTCCTCATTAGTTATTGACTTTTGGGATGAATTGAATACCTCATTAGCCATCGGCTTTTGGGATGAATTGAACTTGGGAACATGATTAAAGCTGTAAGTAATTTATTGATATGTATTGTGAGATTGTGTAATGAATTTAAACTCTTATTGACATATACTGTCTCTTGAATTCAATCATGATCTGACTTATTGAAATTTATTGTGATATTGAGAAATGGAGTTTAAATTCTGATTGACAATTATTGTCTTGAAATTAACTATGGTTTTAAGTATCCACTATTTATATGACTTATGAATTGTGATTTAAATTGTATTTGGTTAATGTTGTACTGCTGAGACATTGTCTCGTGATAGCTTTATTCTTTATCGCAGTAGACAGACCAAGCGAGCGTGATTAAGTCGCTAGTACCTCCAGCGAGAGATTACCGGGTATAATGAGTATACCAACATTTTGCATTTTCTACTGTAATGTATGACCACTGTATGTACATATTGTTTTTGGTTTTGAGCAGTTGTAAATTAAAATTGTACATTGAAGTTGTAAGGTAAATTATGAGTTATTTTGACTTGTAAAAATTGTATTATATTTCTTGTATCTCAGTCTTTGAAAAATCACTTTGGATTTGAGTTGAGAAATATGTTGTGTTGAGATGTTGGAGTTGAGATTTGGAAAAATATTGAAGTGCTTTTTACAGGTTTTTCTGAAGAACTGTTTATCCAAAATATAGATGGCACTCTACCAAAATTTTTACAGAAATTCCAAATAATTCAAATGTGTTAGTTGTATCACTTCAGTTCAAAAAGGTTTTTAACACCTGTAAATAGTGCTCACCGTTGTAAAAGAAGTAAGAAAAGTTTTTAAAATCCCTTGTAGTGTATTTAATGGGTTATCAGTAGACGGAGTTGGTAATTCATTAGGTATACTACGGGATCATGTTATGCCTTACAGAAGGGTAGGGTGTGACACCTTTATACATATATGCAAGCTGCCATAACAAGCACCATAATTCAACAATAAAATTCCATAAACTAAACCATGAAACAATATTTTTTTGGTCCACACTTCAAATTGTCGATTCATACATCTCTCTGAATTAACTTTTAAGCTTCCAAAATCAAGTGTACATTCACATACATTTAGTATACATCACCCAATTTATTCCTACACATATAAACACTTCATCAACACTTTAATCTACCATTTACATGCAAATATAAACTGTTCTTATGGAGTTTCCATGGCTGCCAAAAATATACATCTCCCTTAAAACATCAAACTCCAAAAATCTTTCCATAATTCAACTACCCATAACACCCACACAAACTTTAATGAAGCAAGCATCAAAAATACCGACTTACCACATTAGAAACTCTTTAAAACCTTGACTAAACTTGATCTTCTTGCTGCCTATCTACTACCCAAGTGGTGCAGAGCAATTTTAGTGAAGGGAGCTAGTGGAAAAATGGCTTGGATCATGCTTGCATGAAGGTTCTTCAACTTTGGCCATGGAGGAATTTCTCTCTTCCATTTTTGGCTGGATTTTGAGAGGTTGAAGAAGGTGAATTTCTGCTGTCCAAAATGAAGATTAATGGTCCACTTTAGGTGTTAGTGGACCACTAAGTGGAGATTTAAGTATTTAATATTCTAAAGATTTCAAATTCCACATTTAACTCCCAATTTTTGCTATTTAAACTATGTACCACCAATTTAATTTTTCATGACATTTTCCAAGTGTAATATCATGTATTTTTAATGGAAATTTAGGTCAAAAGACAACTTGGGGTGTCAAATGACCACAATGCTCTTGTTCGTGTTGCATTCCCGATTTTTTGGTAACCCCAAGTTTTGTCATTTTCTCGATTTCTCACTTTTCTTTGTACTAATTGATTAATTTTTCTTTGATATTTCTAAAGATATTTATACTTCAATAGACATTTATTTAAGTCCTAAAAATATTTTCTAGGATTCCCCACGGTCCAAAATGAAGGAACGGAAGCGTGAAAAACACAAGTTTATACCATTGAATTCAAAAATTTTCACCTAGGGTCACATGCATCATGCAAGATTTATTTTTATCTATTTGATTTCAATGATAAAAAACATATTAAAACTCTTTTAATAAGTTTTTGGATCTGTATTTTCCATTTAAGATTTTAAAATTAATCAGATTAATTTTAGAACCCTAGATTAAATCAAGAACGATTACACTAACCCCTTGATGCACTGCAGCGTGTCTGCGCCTTTGAGATTCGTCTTCAGGACACCAGATGTTGTCCTTCTAGCTTGTCCACACCAAGAACACCTATGGCAGCACTTGAATAGCTTCTAAAGCTTTTTCTATTAATTAGAAAATCAAGTTCTACCTTTTAAGAGATTAAAGATGTAAACAGGACACTAGAAACAATTTCTAGTGTTCTTAATTCAAGAGATTGATGACTAATCTCTTTGAATTGATAAGAGATGAAGAAGAAGAGATAAAAACCCTCAAAGTGGCGTGACAAAGGAGTGTGGCTGCTGGTTGTGTTTTATTTTCTCATAACAACACTTAAATAGCTAGGTTAACACATTAAACCCTTGCCACATGTCACCCTTTGATTAGCTCTAGGTTTAAGTGACCCAATCACATTGTGCCAAGTGTCAAACCTATATTTAATCTTGATTTTAATCATCTTACATGATTAAAAAAAACATTTGGCAAGCTTATGTGTTATGCCATGTGTCACCATCTCATGGTGCCACGTGTCACACTGCAAAATGACCAAAATGCCCCTGTGTCTTAATTTTGAGTTCTTAACCCAAAATAATTATTTTCTTCTTCTAATTAATTTATATCAAATATAAATTAATTAATTAATCTCTATTAATTAATTTCTCATTAATTAAATTCATATTTAAACACTTTAAATATAAATTTAACTTATATTATACATCCAATAATCTAGATTTGGTTTCAAGTCATGCTAGGGACTTTGCAATCTAATTGCAAACCAAACCTATTTAATTAATCAATTAAACTTTTTAATTAATTAATTAAATCATATTTAAATAGGTGATAACTTGTGTATGTGTGTGACTTACTAGGCTCATCACTAATAGGCAATGAGACATGATATCAACTCTTAATATCATTAGAACTCTTTCTTACCATAAATGATTTCTCTAAATCATTTTATGAACCTCATAGACCATGGTTAACACCTAGCATAGCATGCCATGGCCACCCAATTAGTAATAAGGTTTACCTTAAATGAACCTATAATTATATGTTACCATGCACTAGAATCTCTCTGTTACAAAATCCCAACTCAAGCTGGAGTCATGGTTTATGTCAAACTCCATTTGCTATGAATATTATGTTCTCTTTTAATTCCAGTTCTTGATTAAAAAGATTTTCTCATCAGAAACTCTTTTCTGAATAAATCTATCTGTCCTGGCCAGGAACTTGAAACATCAAGAACAATTAAATGAACATAGGATTTTATAACTATTTACTTAGAGGAACAGATTCCATCTTGATCAACACCTACCTCCATATATAACTAGTAGGAGCCAACACATGCCCATATACCCATACACAGTACATGTATGAAAGCAGTATCAAACTCAAACTACCTATATACAAGATAACTGTGCTATCTCAGGTCTAAAGATTATATGCACTGATATGATTTATGACAAAACATTGACAAGAGTAAACTCCATGTGCTTATCATAAGTGTCACTGGTTCGGCCTACTTATCATTTATAAGTGCCTGTCATGTTTGTCATATGGCATGAGACTCACCATTCCATCTTATTTATATCTCATATAAATAACTTGGGAACAAACATGAATACAATCTTTCTGGATAAGTCATGTCCTTATTATGAAGTATCCTCGATTGTGAACCTATTTATGATACTTTGTGCTAGAAATATTGTCACTCATATTCTTAACAACTTAAGAATAATATTTCTAACAAAATATCAATGGACCTTTTCTATTACACATAAATATATTATGTAAACGGAAAAGTGGAAATGCCTTTTATTAATAAAAATATATACAAGATACAAACTAAATGATATACTCTAGGGCATACTACTAACAATCTCCCACTAGCACTAGATCCATTCATTACAATACCTTAGACCCATCTTCTCAAGATGTCAGTCTAACTGAGCTTGTGACAAAGGCTTAGTGCATGGATCAGCTGAATTTTTTCAGCTGATGTTATTTTTCTGCATGGCTATATCGCCTTTGCCCAACTATATGTCTGATAATGTGGTAGTGCCTTTCTATGTGTTTGGATTTTGGGTGAGACCTTAGTTCCTTAGCCTGTATGACTGCTCCATTGTTGTCACAGTGTAGTGGAACTGCTGACTCAATGGAAGGAACTCTTGTAAGTTACATCACGAACTTCTTTATCCAAATGACTTCCTTTGCGACATCGATGCGACAATATACTCAGCCTCTGTAGTGGAATCTGCAGTCGTGC
This sequence comes from Hevea brasiliensis, assembly GCF_030052815.1. NCBI lineage: Eukaryota > Viridiplantae > Streptophyta > Magnoliopsida > Malpighiales > Euphorbiaceae > Hevea > Hevea brasiliensis. Next base: position 29,753,854 of record NC_079509.1, on the reverse strand, counting down.
TCTGTTTGGAACTCTTCCAACTGACTGCACCTCCATTACAAATGAACACATATCTAGAGGTAGACTTTCTATCATCAATATCTTATTGGAAATCAGAATCAGTATAACCATCCAATTGCAAGTCTCCACCTCCATAAATTAAGAATAAATCCTTAGTTCTTCTCAAGTACTTAAGGATATTCTTGTGACTATCGATGTTCCAAACTGGATTGGATTGATACCTGCTAGTCAAACTAACAGCATATGCGATATCCGGCCTAGTACACAACATTGCATACATTATACTTCCAATAGCCGAAGCATATGGAATCCTGGCCATCTTATCTCTTTCTTCAGGTGTCTCTGGAGACATCTCTTTAGAAAGATGGATACCATGTCTCACTGGTAACAATCCTCTCTTGGAATCAAGCATGTTAAACCTCTTTAACACCTTTTTCCAAGTATAGACTTTGGGATAAACCAATTATTCGTTTCGCTCTATCTCTATAGATGCGAATCCCAAGAATATAGGTTGCTCCCCTAAGTCTTTCATGGAGAATGTATTTGACAACCATACCTTTATAGTCGTCAACATACTGTGTCATTACCCATCAACAGTATGTCATCCACATATAAGACAAGGAAAGTGATAGCACTGTCACTAACCTTCTTATATACACATGGCTCATCCTCATTTTTGATAAAACCAAAGGATTTAATGGCTTCATCAAAACGGATGTTCCAACTCCTCGAAGCTTGTTTCAACCCATAAATGGATCGCTTTAGCTTGCATACCTTGGAACCATTTTGGGATTCAAAACCCTTAGGTTGTTCCATGAAAATGTTTTCTTCAATGTATCCATTGAGAAAAGCTGTTTTGACATCCATCTGCCAAATCTCATAATCATAGTACGCAGCTATTGCTAATAAAATCCTAATTGATTTAAGCATGGCAACAGGCGAGAAAGTCTCCTCATAGTCGATTCCTTGCCTTTGGCGAAACCCTTTCGCTACTAGCCTTGCTTTATAGGTCTCTACCTTTCCATCAGAACCAATTTTCTTCTTGAAAACCCATTTGTTCCCTATAGGTACAATACCTTCAGGTGGGTCAACAAGATCCCAAACTTGATTCTTATACATGGAATCAATCTCGGATTTCATAGCATCAATCCATTTTGAAGAGTCTATATCTGATATAGCTTCTTCATAGGTAAGTGGATCATCTCCATGATCTACTTCTTCATGAGTAGACAACTCTTGTTCTTCTTCATGAAGAAAACCATATCTCACTGGTGGGTGAGATACCCTGGTTGTTCTACGAGGAACAGCTGTAGATGTTTCATCAACGGGTATAGGTTGACTAGATGGATCTATATCCATCTGATCTGTTGGTTGGTCAGAATTCTCCAATTCTAACTCTATTTGCCTTCCTTTGCCTCCTTCTTGGACAAATTGTTGTTCAAGAAATGTGGCATCTCTACTTATCACAACTTTTGTGAAGTAGGCAAATAAAATAATATCCAAAACTATCTTTTGGATATCCAACAAATCGACCTTTTTCTGATCTGGTCTCCAATTTATCAGTGTTCAGCTTTTTGATATGTGGACAACCCCAAATCTTAACATGCTTAATACTTGGTTTTCTTCCATGCCATATCTCATAAGGTGTGGAAGAAAGCGATTTTGATGGAATCCTATTGAATATACAAAGTTGATTCTAATGCAAATCCCCAAAGGAGATTGGCATATCGGTATAGCTCATCATACTACGTACCATATCCAATAAGTACGATTTCTCCTTCAGATACACCATTCATTTGTGGCTTTCTGGAGAGTCGGTGAGAAACAATGCCATGCTCTCTCAAGTATTCATCAAATTCAGTACTCAAATATTCACCTCCACGATCTGATCGAAGAGCTTTAATATTCTTTCCTGTTTGATTTTCTACTTCAGATTAAATTCTTTGAACTTTTCAAAAGATTCATGTTTGTATTTCATCAAATACAAATACCCAAACCTTGATTTATCATCAGTAAAGGTAATAAAATAATGAAAGCCCCCTCTAGCCATTTCTTTAAATGGACCACATACATCACTATGTATTAGCTCCAAAATATTTTTAGCTCTTAGCCCCTGTCCAACAAAGGGTGATCTAGTCATTTTGCCCTGAAGGCAAGATTCACAAGTTAGAGTAGGCTCAGAGTCCAATAAGGATAGAATCCCCATTCTCTCCAATTTTGTAATCCTATCTTCTACAACATGACATAACCTTAAGTGCCAAATATATTTTGAACTTGAGTTGTTTTTCACCACGGTGTCGCAAGGGATTTTGCGGTCGCCTGGACGATCACTCATCGAAGTGGGAAAGAGTGAGGAGTCGCCACCTTAGTTTTGAGGGTAACTAAAGAAAACCATTTGTGGAAATAAATTGAAATAAAACCACTTCAAAACAGAGATTCTAGGTTCGGGGTCCGTAAACGGGTGGGGAAGGTGTTAGGCACCCCACCTCGTCCCTTGATGAGGGTAAGTAGATTTAATTTTGCATTAGTTAGGAGGGCTTGAATGGGTATGTTAATCCTTTTGACTAAAGGAACATTTGATTTTTCACTAAATTTGGATCACCCAGATACATAAGTAAATGAGACAACCTTAGTGAGTTGACGTCGTGAATCATTTTTGGTTTTGGGATTATCTCGCGTACAGGTTAAGATTTGGTGTGAGAATTGGATAAGAACTCTCCTCCGATCTCTCTTGGGGTATTTAAAATTTAGCATTGAGAATCGGATAAGAACTCTCCCCCGATCTCTTTTAAGTATTCATAAAAATTTTAGCTTAGGGGTCGGATAAGAATTTTCCCTCGATCTCTATTTAATATTTTATTACAATTTTGAGTTGAGACTGGATAAGAACTCTCCTCCGATCTCTATTTAATGTTTCATTAAAAAAATTTTTTTTGAGACCGGGTAAGAACTCTCCTCCGATCTCTATTTGATGCTTATTAAAATTTTGAGTTGAGACCGGATAAGAACTCTCTTCCGATCTCTTTTAAGTATTCATAAAAATTTTAGCTTAGGGGTCGGATAAGAATTTTCCCTCGATCTCTATTTAATATTTTATTAAAATTTTGAGTTGAGACCGGATAAGAACTCTCCTCCGATCTCTTTTAATTAAAGTTTTAAGTCGGGAATCGGATAAGAACCCTCTTCCGATCTCCTTTAAATTAACAGGAACCTTAATGGGATCATTACGATCTCCCAAATTTAATTTCAGCTACAAGTCATAAGGTCCTAAAGCTAGAGATTCTGGCGTTCCAAGGTGCTGAGGATAAGGCTTCTTTTAACTAATTGATACTTTGTGACTAAATAAGAAAAGCTGGAATAAATTTTGCTGACCTCCCCTAAAGTCACTTTACCAGTACCTATTAATGTCCGATCTGTTCTGTTTCATTTACTCTGGTTTTATCCTACTCTATGGCATCTTGCCGAATTGCCGTTTACGTCAGCCTAATATTGTGGCTATTTTCCTGACATGTTATTCAGACTCTCTCTCTCTTAAAAGAGACGCGTAAGTTGCAGTTATCTATATTTTACCCAACCACTTACACGCTACTAGAAGCTAAAAACTTGCATTCAAAAATAATGAAGATTAATAAAATGATAGACTGATCACTAAAGAAATAAACTCGAGAGTAACATTCTTTAAGGTTCTTTGGCACTAAATGAACTTGGAGAAAATCACATGCATAAAAAAAGAGCAAAGAAAATGCGAAAAGTAAACATAAACACTTAACAAACGGCAATATGAGCTCTTACTGTAGGAGCCAAATCTATTGAAATAACTACGAGGTGACAAATAGTAATAAGACAATGATCGACTAGCTTGAGGGCTAATGTTCTTTGTGAACTGAAGGGTGCTTAGCTAAAATGCAATAAGATTAAGATGAAAACCGAGTGAAATGAAGTTGAGCTTGGATAATGGGAATGAAGACAGATATGATAAAGTGAGTGAGAGTCGTAGGATAATGAACAAACTGAAAATGTAGAGTTCCAGTATTCAGAATCCTTTTTCAAGAAAACACTTCAGAAAACTAGTTTCAAAAGTCTTTCTAATTAAAACTTCAAATTAGCAGAGTAACAAACTTAATCAAGTTTCAGAGTTCTTCCGCTATAATAACTACCTCTCTTTTTTTGCCCGTCCCTTAAACAGTTTTTCATGCAGGTATTTATAGGAATCGGGTGCTCCCCATGAAGGGTCAGGATTTATTTTGAGGGAGATGGAGGGTCTGGATTTCGAAGGACATGATCGGATGTTCAGGAATTAAAGAGAATCAAAATGAATGGCTGAGATCACTCTTCAGAATTTTTGTCCTTTTCTTCTTTCAATCTGACGGTCCCAAATCTTCTCGTCTGGAACGATCTGAGGGCTAAGAGCGAAAGACGCTGGTATTGTCATCTTCTCTCTTGATCCAAGGGTTCCGGGTTTGTCCTTACAAGTGAGATCAACGGTGGGGATTGGGATGTACAGGACTGTCATGACATACCCTGGCACCTGTCAGCATTGCGGGCGATTCTTAGGCGTGCGGTGGAGATCTCGTCTGCAACGCTTTAACTACCTCGGCTCTGATTCTGACGACGGTTATTTGGGATTTGTCTTATTCTTTTTGTCATCCGATCCCTCTTCTTGACACGCTCCTATGCTAATCTCCCGTCTTCCGATCTATTATTCCGATCTCTCCCTTTCTCTGATCCGGTCTGTTCAAAGCATTAATTTCCCCTCGATTCCCGAGTTGTTCGCTTCGTTTTCTGCTCAACAATAAATGCCCGTTTTCCCCCTATATATACCCCTGACGACAGAGACATTTCCTTCATCTGATTTTTCTCTCTTCCTTCTTTCTTTTCCAGTTCTAGCTACTCGTGATCGTTAAGCCATGATTGTGGTTTTTGATCCCTCTCCGATGGACTTCCTTATTCCTCGACTGAAGATTTACGACCCCGGTGATCGCATAACCTTGTCTGATGCTCCGCTGACCCTTGGCGGTTGCTTCCTCAAGTTCATTCGGCTTCTCTCCACATTGAGTGTTCCGACAGTGGTTTCCTCCCACATTGGGTGTTCCGACAGCGAATTAAGCTCTGATCGGCGACACCCTCGGGATCAGTTATATACCTGGGACTCTTTAGATAGGATGTCCCGCCGGTCTCTAGAGATCGCCTAAATGATGTAATCCTTCAATGTAATCAGATCTCTAGGGATGGCCCAGATGATGTAGTTAGACCTTTATTGTAATCCGATCCCTAGAGATTGCCCAAATGATGTAATCCGATTTCTTGGAAATAAAAATCTTGTTTCTCCAATTATTGATTATTTTCCGATCTCTGATATATTCGTCCGATCTAGTTCCTAAAACGACTCTTAACTAATCCTTCATTCAAGATATTCAACTTATTATGCCGATCTCCATTTAACCGATCTCTTTGGAATGTTCGAATATTTGAGAGAAGTGTCAGAACAGCTGGCGAGTCCCACCAATCGATGCGTTGCCTAGAGCCTCGTGAGCATTAAATGCTCGGACTAGTATAAATAGGGGTGGGGGGGTTAGCCAGTTGTTCTCTCATTCTATTTTCAGTCCCCTGCTCACAACTTCGAAGTTCTCTCGTTTTCTCAAGTTCTTCCGACGTCGATCAGACTCCGGTAAGGGCTTTGATCTTCTTTTTAGTTTAAGTTCTTTATTTCTTTTGAAAATGAGCGGTGCCGAAGGTCAAAGAGCGGTGAGTCCTCCCTCCATTCAGTTCTCGTGGTCGTCTGACGAAGAAGAAGTGGTTGGGCCAAGCGCGCAAACAGAACCTCCTAGGGCCTCTGTTCCGGCTCGGGGGCGGGTCGGACTATCAAGGCACGTACCTTCTTCAGGGAGGGAGAATCTCCCTATGGACGAGCTGCCATCGATCTTATAAGAGTCCGATCTACAATCGTTTAGCCAGGAGTACAATATTCGCCCTGATTCGTAGGAACTTATCCGGTGCCACGGCGATCACCGAGCCGATCACTTCTTTGAAGAAAATGACCTGGTTATGGTATACGAGGAACAGTTAAAGGCCGGTTTTCGGTTCCCTCTGGACGACTTCTTCAAGGAGGTCCTAAAACTTCACCGGGTGTGCATTGCTCAAATTCACCCTAACTTGTGGCAGATCTTAGTAGCTTTCTGAGGTCTATGCCGATCTAAGGGAATCAGACCTACGGCTAAGGTGTTCGCCTAACTGCACAGGCTAACTCGCAGAAAGGATGACAAGCACTGGTTCTTTCAGGCGAAGCCTCATTGCGGGCTCTTCACCGACCAACCCTCCTCCCTTAAAAATTGGAAGAACCGCTTCTTCATTCTGAGGAGTAAAAATCCGACCTGCTTTGAGGACTTCCCTCGTAGCTGGTGGCACCAGGGACCTTTGCTTCCGAAGCGCATTAACCTGAACCAGGAGGAAAGCTTAATAGTGATGGATCTGAAAAATCAGGCTGCCACCCAAAAGTATTCCTGTTTAGACGCAGTGACTGCCGAGCTTCACCATTGGACCATACAGCTGCTCACCGGCCAAGATCGCGAACTTTCGCTCTCTGACCTCGGCACTGGTATTTTCTAAATCTCAGATCTCAGGACCTTAGCGATCTCACTGACCTCTCCTTTGTGCAGGTATGGCGGGTGATGAGGGTTATAGGAAGCGGAAGAAGGAAAGAGAGATCTCCCGGAAAGTAAAGGAGATGAAGCGTTCGGAGATGCTTCGAACTCCCGGCCATGAACCAGGGGAAACGCAAGGAGGCCCGTCCCGACCTTCGGGGCCGCCGATCACTGAGGCTGTCCGATCTCCTCCTCAACAAGAAGAGCCGGCTCCACCCCCTCCAGTTGCTCCAAGCACAGAAAGGGGTCCTTCTCAATCTTCTATGAGATCCTCTTCTCGTGGCGCTCAAACGTTGATGGAGTCCCTGAAGAATAACCGGACTGTTCGGGAGAACCCCGGTTTTGCCAAAGTCTTGGGATCTTCCATCTGCCTTTGGGAGGATCGGGAAAGGCTATCCCCGGACAGCCTTGACGATATCTTGACTCGCGCCATGAGCCTGAACGTGGAATGCCTAGTGAACCAGACCATAGTTCGAGAAAAGGCTCATCGCCTGGGCAAGGAGATCGAGAAGAAGAATCAGGAAATGGCTTCCCTCCGATCCCAACTCGCATCCGCTCAGGATTACATATCTCAAGTTGAGGGGCGGGCGAAGTTCTACGAAGACAAAGTGGCCGAACAGAATCATGTTCTGGCTGAAAGGGATCGGGCTCTCAGGGAAGTCGAGGCGCTTCGGGCCAACGAAGCTTCTCAGGTCGCCCAGCTTATCGAGGAGCTTAAGGCGAAAGACGAGGAAATGGTGACGGGGATAGCTGGTGCCTATGTGAATGCTCACAAGGACCTCTTGGCCGAGCTCCAAAAGCGTTACCCAGAGGGGGACTTCTCTTGGATGGCCGACCTGGCTCCCGAAGGTGAGGAGGAAAGCGAAGAGGGGGCCGAGGGTGAGAGAGAAAATGAGCCAAATGTAGATCACCCCCAGCCGAATGACTTGTAAAAAATTTTTGAAATGAAATGAAGTGGAATGCCCTTTTTGTTCAATGAATGGTTATGATCGGAAAATTTATAAATTATTAAGCACTTGATTGTCTGAGTATGTTGAAATAAATGAAGATGATTATTAACCTAAGTGTGAGAGATCGGAAAACACAATGATCATGAGATCGGTAGGGAAGAAATGCTGAACAGGACTTGATTAAAATTGGAAATTTGATTTGAACACCTAAGTTCGAAATCTTCATTAAACTGGACCAAAGCCTTAACTCTTAAACTTTTGAAAGGGAGATTGGCAATAAAACTGGTAAGAAAAGATCTAGTTCAATTTGTTTATACTACAACGGGTCGGAGAGATCGGTGAGCGATTTAATAGACTGGTAAGGCTCTGACTGATGTGAGGACCTAGCATTGATTTAATTCTCTGTGGGGAGAGATCGGAAATGTGACTGTCTATCAAAGAGAGATCGGAAATGTGATTAGCTGTCAAAAGGAGACTTAGTACTGAGGTCAGTTCCAAAGTTTTATTGATTTTGGGGATCGGCCAAAATATGGTGTCGACAGCTGCCCCTCTTTACATAATTTCTATTAAAGGGAAAATTTCCCATGTAGGAATTATGTAAAGATTCAGACTCATATTTTGGACGATTAAGTGCTCGAAGTTAGGGAACTAAAGCATACCTAAACCAGTGACCTAGAGATAGGCAACAGAAGTTTAAAAGACTTAGAAAATTAAAATCAACTTTGATCAAGGAACCAGAAGTCGACAACAGAAAATGTAAATTGCTAGAAATTAAAATCGACTTAGATCAAGGAACCAGAGGTTGATAACATGAAATTTAAATTGCAAGAAATTAAAATCAACTTAGATCAAGGAACCAGAGGTTGATAATAGGAAATTTAAATTGCAAGAAATTAAAATCAACTTAGATCAAGGAACCAGAGGTTGATAACAGGAAATTTAAATTGCAAGAAATTAAAATCAACTTAGATCAAGGAACCAGAGGTTGATAACAGGAAATTGCAAGAAATTAAAATCAACTTAGATCAAGGAACCAGAGGTTGATAACAGGAAATTTAAATTGCACTCACAAAACAAGTCTAATCCGAACGCAAGAAGTTCTTCCCCAATGAAGTGTACTTAACAGAATCCCGAAGACCAATGACGAATGGAGGACGAGTTGCAAGACTTGACCTATGGCCTTGTTTCTTGAAATGCCCCATTTTGTTTTTCATATTTTTCTGAAAAGCATCCTCGGAGGTTTTCACTTCCCCTTCGTCTATATGACTAGAAGCGCCCTTTCAGGTTTTCACCTCTAGTTTTTTTTTTTTGGTCATTCCCTGCAAATCTCATAGTAAAGTATGTGAGGTTATCAATTATTAAATCCTAATCTTATGGCAAAAATTTTAACTGATTTAAATAGCACATTAAATAACGAGATTGCAGAAAGATAAATATAAGGGAAAGAATATGAGGGAAAGATAGAAGCATAGGGAATGAAGTGCGATTTTATTACGGTTTAATATAAACAAAGAAGAAGTTTCAAAGAAGAAGGGTACAAGGATAGATCTCACATATTCCTTGTGGCTGGCTTTGGAATCCCTTAACTGCCATTATTTCAAGTTCTCTGAAGCATCATGCCGTGACAGTTTCCTCTTCATCCTGGTTTCATGCCCCCCATTCCTTATTCCTCCCTTTTGTTCTCGGGATGCCCTTTCGGGTTTTCACCCCTAGATTTTTTTAAAATTATTATTATTATTATTATTATTATTTTTAGATAACTCACTTTTCAGGATGCCCTTTCGGGTTTTCATCCTTCACTCATTTTGCAGAAAGCGCCCCTTTGGGGTTTTTGCCTTCTTTCACACATTTTGCTAGGAGCGCCCTTTCGGGTTTTCACTTCTACTCCTTTTTTTTTTTTTTTAGCCATAGTATTTCTTGACGGTGTCGGCATTCACAGGTCTCGAAAACTCTTCACCGTCCATGTGGGTCAAGATCAAGGCTCCTCCAGAAAATACCCTTTTAACCACATAAGGTCCCTCGTAGGTTGGTGACCATTTGCCCCGGGGATCATTTTGATTCGGCAGTACTTTCTTCAGAACTAAGTCCCCGGGTTGGAATTCGCGCGGGCGAACGCTTTTATCAAATGCTCTAGCCATCCTCATCTGGTATAACTGCCCATGACATGCTGCTGCTAACCTTTTCTCATCAAGCTAGTTTAACTGATCCAATCTTGACCGGATCCATTCCGACTCATCAATTCCTGACTCCTTCAGAATCCTCAGGGAAGGAATTTCAACTTCAGTAGGCAATACTGCTTCCATGCCGTAAACCAGCGAGTATGGAGTTGCCCCGGTCGAGGTTCTCACGGAAGTTCGGTATGCGTGAAGAGCGTAGGGAAGCATATCATGCCAATCCCTATACGTGACCGTCATTTTCCGGATTATCCTCTTGAGGTTTTTGTTCGTAGCTTCCACCGCTCCATTCATCTGGGGACGGTATGGGGAGGAATTGCGGTGCCGGATTTTGTATTGATCACACAATTTTTGGATCTTTGGACCATTCAGATTCTTAGCGTTATCAGTGACGATTTCATTAGGGAGGCCATGCCGTGGATGATGTTATCCGAGGAATCGAAGCGATTCGTGTGATGTGCACATAGGATGTTGCTTCGACCCACTTGGAGAAATAGTCGATGGCCACAAGGATGAATCTGTGCCCATTGGATGCCTTGGGATTTATGGGACCAATCACATCGATGCCCCACATTGCGAAAGGCCATGGTGAGACGAGGTTGAACAACTTGTGAGGTGGCACATTGATTGGATCAGCATAGATTTGACACTTATGGCATTTTCGGAAATACTCGACGTAATCCTTTTCCATTGTGGTCCAAAAACACCCACGTCGCATGATTTGCTTAGCCATCATGTGCCCATTGGCATGGGTTGCACAATTTCCCTCATGAGTCTCAAAAAGGATTTTCTTTGCCTCCTTTGCATCCACACATCTCAATAATTCGCCGTTGGAGCTCCTCTTGTATAGGGTCTCTCCACTGGGGAAGTATCCCAATGCTAATCTCCGAATCATCTTCTTTTCATTTTTGCTTGCCCCCAAAGGGAATTCTCTGGTTCTCTGATGACCAGGATGTCATGATACCAAGGCTTTCTATCGGGCTCTTCTTCAATCATGAAGCAATATGCTGGCTCACTTCTTGCTTTAATCTTCAATGTCTGAGCCATCTGACCCTCTTTGATTTGAGCCATAACAGCTAGAGTAGCTAAGGCATTAGCAAATTGATTCTTGTCCCTACTAAGGTGAGCGAAAGAGATTTCTTCGAATTTCTTGATCAGCTCCAATAGGTACTTCTGATACGAGATTAGCTTGGAATCCTTGGTTTGCCATTCTCCCTTGACTTGATAAATAATCAGGGCTGAGTCTCCGTATACCTCCAGCTTCCTGATTTTCATTTCGATGGCGGCCTGTAGACCTATCACACAAGCTTCATATTCCGCGACGTTGTTGGTGCAGTCGAAACTCAGATTAACGGCTATCGGGAAGTGCTTTCCATCTGGGGATATTAATACAGCTCCAATTCCATTCCCGGACAAATTGACAGCTCCGTCAAAGTACATTTCCCATACATCGGCTGGCCCCTCTTCTTCGCGGTCTACTTTATTAATATGCTCATCAGGGAACTCAAAATCCAGAGCTTCATAATCCTGGATAGGATTTTCTGCTAGGAGTTCGGCAATCATGCTACCTTTTACCGCTTTCCGGGTCATATAGATTATGTCATACTGGGAGAGTATAACCTGCCACTTGGCTATCCTACCTGGCACGAATGGGCTTTCGAATACATATTTGATAGGATCCATCCTGGAGATGAGCCACGTCTTGTGGTTCAACATGTAGTGCTTGAGGCGATTTGCTGTCCAGGCTAACGCGCAGCAAGTCTTTTCTAAGAAAGAGTACCTTGACTCACAATCATTGAACTTCTTACTCAGGTAATAAATAGCCCTCTCTTTTCGGCCGTCATCATCATGTTGTCCCAAAACACATCCCATCGAGTTCTGGTGGACTGCCATATACAAGATAAGAGGCCTTTCTGCCACGGGTGGGACTAATACTGGTGGGTTTGACAGATACTGCTTGATCTTCTCAAAAGCCTCTTGGCAAACTGAATCCCATTGGGTGGAGTTGTTCTTCCGGAGTAGCCTGAAAATTGGCTCAGCTTTGGCAGTGAGATTGGAAATAAATCTTGAAATGTAGTTCAACTTTCCCAGAAAACTGTGCACCTCCCTTTCTGTTCTTGGGGATGGCATCTCTTGAATAGCTCGAACTTTGTCTGGATCAACCTCTATTCCCCTCTCGCTTACTATGAATCCCAACAACTTCCCCGATCTAGCTCCGAATATACATTTGGTAGGGTTCAGTTTCAACTGGTATTTCCTGAGCCTCTCGAATACTTTTCTCAGTACCTGCACATGACTTTCTTCTCCCCGGGATTTGATGATCATATCATCCACATACACTTCCACCTCTTTGTGCATCATATCATGGAATAAGGTGACCATTGGACGCTGGTAGGTAGCACCAGCATTCTTTAACCCGAAGGGCATGACCCGATAGCAAAATACTCCCCATTGAGTGATGAAAGCAGTTTTATCCTTATCTTCTTCGTCCATCGGAATCTGATTATACCCTGATGCCCCATCAATACACGAACTCCTGCCCAATCCCACAGCATTGTCAACTAACACATCAATGTGAGGGAGAGGGAAATCGTCTTTCAAGCTCGCTTTATTGAGATCCACATGTCGGCGCACCCGAACTCTCCCATCCTTCTTCATTACCGGGACCACATTAGCTATCCATTGGGGATATTTGACCACTTCCAGGAACCCAGCGTCATACTGTTTCTTGACTTCATCCCGAACTTTGAGCAGTGTGTCGGGATTCATTCTCCTTAACCACGCTCTGCAGGTGTCCACGGAATTAGGGGAATTTTGTGCGTCACTATCTGGGGGTCCAAACCCACCATATCATCATAGCTCCAGGAAAATACGTCGAGGAATTCTTTAAGCAGATTGATCATATCTCCCAATTCTTCGCTCTCCACTACCTTGAGTTCCCTTTTTATTTCTTCTGTGCCTAAATTTATGGTGCGCGTTTCGTCTCCACAAGGCACGAGGGAGGGCTCATCCTCTTCACTGTCTTCTTGTGTAGGGTCTTCCTCAGAATCATTTGAAGTAATGGTAGTTATGGGGATTTCGAAATTAACCAGAGGAATTTCTGAGTCTATTGGATTATTAGGTGTTAATTGATGAATGGTCCTGAATGAATAAAAAAATATATATTATAAGGATGGAATTCAAAAGAAAGAGAGAATTGGATTTAAAATGCACTATTAATTCATTAACGTTTGTGCCATAAGAAAAAGGTCCATTTACAGTATTACACTTGTCACTATGGACAAAATGATCAAGTGTAGATAACCAAAGGTACTTTACTCGAAATTGAGTACAGGGATGTCCTCTGCCGTCCAGTTGTCCAATTCCTGCCCCTCAGCTATTGGCGAGACTAGGGCCTCATACAAAGAATCCAGTTGGATGACATCTATGGATGGATCATCGGGCGATTCTTCTGTATTTGCCGGATGTTGAATGACCGGTTTCGTGAAGATCTCCCTGATTCTCGGGACTACCCTTCCTTTGCCCATTTTCTGATCGAACCTCTGATCCCGAAGTATTTTCCTCATCCAGAATCGCCCATCCATGAGGGCATCCTCCTCATATCCCAAACCACAATGGCCTACCTTCTGAATAGCCGGTATGGGTTCAACAATTCCTTACAAGGCAGTTCCTAGGCCTTTTCCCTCCTGATATCCATTCCTTGACATTACTTTGGCCACCATAGCCATAGCCCCTTCATTTCTGGTTTCTTGTAACTCAAGGGCCTGGAAAGAACTTTCCAACGACTCCTCGACCGCTTCTACGTAAGGAAGTGATTGTGGCTTGGTGACTAATATGGCTTCTTCTCCTCTCACCGTGATGATTCTGCCGTCCATGATGTATTTTATTCTCTGGTGCAGAGTTGAGGGAACGGCGTTGGCAGAATGGATCCAAGGCCTCCCCAACAACATAGTGTAGGCCGGCTCTATATTCATCACCTGGAATGTGACGCTGAAAGTGCATGCGCCAATCTGAAGTGGCAAGTCAATATCTCCCAACACTTCTCTCCTGGTACCGTCAAAGGCTCTTGCCACCATAGCACTTTGACATATATCCGATTGGTCAACTGGCAACCTAGCTAAGGTAGCGCTAGGGAGTACGTTGAGGGCTGACCCGTTATCAATAAGTACCTTAGCTACTATACAACCCTTACACTTCACTGTTATATGTAGAGCCTTAGTGTGCCTTAAACCCGCAGGGTCTATCTCGTCCTCCGAGAAAGTAACAAAGCTGGATGCCTGGATTTGTCCCACTATCTTCTTGAACTGCCCCGGAGTAATGTCGGGGTTTACAAAGGCCTGATCCAGAATTTTCTGCAGGGCTTGACGGTGCACCTCCGAGCTCAAGATCAGTGACAGCAGTGAAATCCGTGCAGGCGTTTTCCTCAACTGTTCCACCACATCATACTCACTTTGTTTCATTATTTGGAGTAACAACTCCTCCTCTGCTTTATGCTCAGCAGGCTCTGCTTCCTCCGTCTTCTCAACCTCCTCATCTGCATTCTTCCATGACTCTCCCACCTTTACTTTCCCTTTTCTCTTTTCTTTTTCTTCGTTACTGTAACACCTCCCACTTCGAGTTATGAACTCGACCTCTTGCTCAAGGGAGGAGGGCTTCGTGGCAGCGATGGGTTGGGGATCATCCTGGGGAGTAGCACTGGTGGCAGGTCTGGCATAAGTCATTTTAAAATGTTCATGCGGGGTAAAGCATGGTTTTGGTGGTGCTGGAGGTGAGGCCATATTAGGAGCTGATGTACTGCTTGATGTTCCTTGGGTGAAGACTTGGAAATTGTAGTTCCAAGGTATGGCGTGGGTGTTGTGCAGGCCGAGGAGGAGTTCGGATAACAGTTACTGGTGGTGAGGCTATTGGTGGAGAGAAGGTGATTCTGGGTTTGGAGGTAGAAGTGTTCTGATTGTATCTAGTGGTATTCACTCCCTCTTCCATCATTGACCTCGTCTGGCATCTCAGAACCTTGAGAGACAATAAGTTCCGAACCTCTTGCCTGAATCCCTCACAGCCCTGCAACTCGTGATCAACTGCCCCTTCATGATAAGGACACCCCGTACTCTCTTCCAATCCCGCTACCTGAGGGCAGAGGTAACCTTCCCTTATTGCTAGAGCAAAAATTTCCTTAAAGTAAGGAACCAGCTTGTCTACTTCCAGCATTGATCCCCCTTCATCAGGCTCTATCATATTTACACCACTGCCTGCATTATGGTTAGGCAATGGGTTCGAGGTAACATTGGGGAGGGAACCATTTCCCTCAATCTTCAACCACCCGTTTCGGATTAAAGTGTGCACTCTCCCCCTGAGTGCACTGCAGTTGTCAGTTGAATGCCCTTGTGCCCCTCCATGGTACTCACAACGGGCAGTGGCATCATACCACCTGGGGTATGGAGGCTGAATTGGGTCTAGGGAGACTGGTACAATTTGGTTGATACTGACAAGGTATCGGTATATTTCACTGAGTGGGAGGGGAAGAGGTGGATCAGGGTTTCTTGGGGGTCTTGGGTTGTTTTGTGGTAGTCTTGGTTGAGCAGGAGGAGGAGATGGTCTTGGTTGGTAATTTGTAGGTGGGGGATATTGTGGGCGCGGGTGTGGATAATTAGGGAAAGGAGGTGGAATGTTTGCTACTGTTTGGCCATGAGAGGAAGAATATGGCCGGTCGTTATTTTGGAGAAGTGGGGAGTAATTATTCTGACGGGTGACGGAATGCACATCACCCTCCTTTTTCTTGCCAAAGCTGGCAGTCTTCTTTGCAGGATTCTCAGCCAACTCCTGCAATCGTCCCATTCTTAGGTTGGCCTCTATCCTTTCGCCAGCCTGTATGATGTCAGAGAAGCTGTTGGAGGTGTTCCCAATCATCAAGTTGAAGTAAGGGGCCTTCAAAGTTTCGATGAACAGAGAGCATAGCTCATTGTCGGTCCAGGGGATGCATACGCGCCTTTTCCCTCCATCTCTGGGCATATTCCTTGAAGCTTTCTCTGTCTTTCTGTACCAGGTTCTGGAGGTCCCTTCTCGTGGGGGCCACATCACAATTGAATTTGTATTGCTTCAAGAAGGTATCAGCTAAATCCTTCCAGGAGTGTAGCTTGCTCCTGTCCAATTATATGCACCATCTCAGAGCTGCTCCGGAGAGGC
Source organism: Hevea brasiliensis (assembly GCF_030052815.1). Taxonomy (NCBI): domain Eukaryota; kingdom Viridiplantae; phylum Streptophyta; class Magnoliopsida; order Malpighiales; family Euphorbiaceae; genus Hevea; species Hevea brasiliensis. The sequence goes on along the minus strand of NC_079509.1, from coordinate 29,737,909 downwards.
TCTCGTGAAAGAAGTGAATGAGAAGTCTGTCATTTTCTGTTAGGGCAGACATTTTGGCAATGTAGGTTGCCAGGTGGATGCGGGGATCTGAGTTCCCGGTGTACTTGTCGAAATCCGGAACCTTGAATTTGGGTGGCACCACCACATCTGGAACCAATCTAAGCGATGCCACGTCGACTGAACCATACATATTCAGCCCTTCAATTGCTCTCAATCTCTCCTCTAGGGCAGATAGTTTCTCACTTTCTTTTGACTTATTTTCTCCTCCCACTGCGTGGAATACTCCCCCAGTTGGGAGATGAGGGGTGAAGTGAATGGGAGGGATTATATTTGAAGGGTATGGGTCGGTGTTTGGAACGGTTGGGTAATGAGAGTAAGGGAGGTCATTATTTATGGTAACCGGATTGACAGTGATTGTCGGGTCCGGGATGGGAGACTGAAAGGTATAAGAAGTTGAAGCTTGGTGAGGATCATTTGTTGGAGGTGGTGGAGGAGGTAATGGTAGGCTAGGCTCTGCTGTGGGTTTATTCTGGGACATTTCCCTCATTAGTCTCATAAGTTCTGAGACCTGATCTTTCAATTCGGAAACTTGCCCCTGTAGGTTCAGTACTTGTTCCTGGTCTTCCATTAGTTTTCTTGTTCGAGATCTTGTTAAGTACACTCGCTGGGGTTGAATCGCGTGCTTGGTCAGACTTGCCTTGTTCGAAGCAATATTGATTTCCTGTAGGGAGTAAAAAAAGAAAATTTTAAATGAACTTTGAATTTTGCAAAGGAATTAAAAGTCCTGGTCTGGACAAAGGATACAGTGGCATTTGAGAGCCAGGTTGAAATCTGTAAAAGGATAATCGCACCAATTTTTTCATGGCATCGTTCGATAGTCTGACTGTGAATGACTGGATTGAGTGCGCATTTATGATACCTGTCCATTTAGCGCATTCAATTTTTCACATAACCCTAGCGAGGAAGTTCCCACGGGAGTCATATTATTCATTCACAAATTTACTAAACAATGGTCCAGAAATCATTTCATTAACTGAATAATTTGTACACCGTGTTCTTTACATCGGTCTAGGTTCTGGGAGGTTTTTTATAATGAGATGACATTTCCTGAGATACTCATATAACCTTTCTTCTTGTTTGGCAGGATCGAATGTTTTCAGAGCATACTCGGATTCAGGTAAGAGTTCTTGCTTTCCCTGTGCTATTGCTCTTTCCAGCTGGTCAACATTCTCTTTCAGTCCTTGATAGAGAGCAGCTTGTTTTTCTTTCTCTTTCCTTTCCTTAGCACACTCTTTCAAGATATCGTTAATGAGTAGTGCCTGTTCTTTTAATTCGAGCTTCTTCTTTTTGTTTTCCTGTTTATACTCTTCAATGAGCACCTCTTGGTATTTCATCTTTTCCTGAAGCTTACTATTCTGTACTTTCGATTCTTTTTCCTCAGCTTGGAAAGAGTCTTTTTCCTTTTCCCACTGTTCCTCTTGCTCTTCGAACCCCATCCTTTCGGCCCTTGTCTCTTCCTTGAGCCTTCTTACTTTTCTTTTAAGTTTTTGTTGTTGGTCCTCCAACTGTTTTATTTGTTCTTGCAGTTGTGAGTTCTCGGTGTTTGCTTTTCGTAGTGAGTCGAGCAGACGATTATCAGCTTCTTCTAATAGGATGTTTTGGCGAGGGTTATTGTCCTCAAATTCTGTAATTGAGTGTTCTCGGTCCCTGTCAGTTCTCCATTTAAGATAATCGCCCGAGGCACTTGGGCCCTTAGGCGATCTCTCCATCAAAGTAATGTTTTCCCAAGACTTGCGAGCCAGTTTCAATCCTTCGTCTTCCTTGAGCTCATGGTAGAAATGACTTTGGTGATATTCTTCAATGTCGATTCTGGACTGTGTTGAGCCAAACTGCCTCATTACCAAGGCCGGAGTGTAACTTGTATATCCGGTTACTCCGATTAGGGATACCGACTGATTACCTCCTGTACCGATCAAAACGGGTTGGCCTGGCGTCCACAGCTTCCTCCAACAGTAATCATGGCTATTGAAACTCAAAATCCGTTCCCACCACTGCTGTTCATTCTTCTGACCGACATTAACCGGTCATCTTCTCGATGGGAGGCTGGTCAAGGTACCAAGTTAATCCCTTTGTCTCCACAGGACATATGTGACTGATAATCCAGAGGTATAGCAACTGAGAACAACACTTAATGGAACCTTTCCCCTGTTGTTTGCAGTAGGTTAGGGTTAACAAGGTTTCCACAAGAATAGCCGGTATCGGATTGATCTCCTGCCTTTCTACCGTCCAGAATGCTTCCACCGCACTGCAAGTTATGATTCCCAATGGTCCCGGGAACAAAATCAGACCATAGATTCCCAAGGCGAAAAGCATCAAGCTTGATTCCACTATTTCTCTTGGAGATACTGCTCTAACCACTTCTGGAGATACGTCCAATACCAACCGTGTGTGTTTCCTTTGACAGTTTCTTTTGACTTTGCTTCCTCCGAAGGGATGCCCAACAAATGTGTTAATCGTTTCTAGGTTTGCCTATGCTCAAGGTGTAGGTAGATCCGATTCTGTGTTGAATAAGGGACCCCTAGTAATGCCTGATATTCTTCCATAGTGGGAACTGTATCAATATCATTAAAAGAGAATACCCCGTACTTGGGGTTCCAAACTGACAACATGGCTTTTAATGCCGGGATTTGGACCTTGACTCGCATTAAGGTTGCAATCCTCCCGTACTTCTCTTCAAATCGTGCCTTGACCTGATCGGGAAGCGACCTCCATCCATTAGACAGACTCTCGAGGCCGTTCATTCTGACTTCAATACCATTCAGATCTAATGAAAGTAGTAAGCTAGCATGTGCCTTGGAAACATCATTTTGTGGGGGTACTGGAGTATGAATCGATTTGGAGCAAAGTTTAGCATTCTGAACTTCTTCTGCCGACTGACTCGAGGATGCCATGATAAATATGATGCCTATCCTTTTACAGACTCTTGGTTTGGTAACGCCTACGGGAAAATTCGTTAGAAAGATAAATTAGGGTAATTTTGAATCATACTGTACACATCTATCAAAGTAGGAAAATGCGTAAGTGTTTCAGTAAAATTCAAAATTACCCTCTCAAAAATGAACAAAAGGAAATTAAAGCAGAAAAGGATGAGAGTAAGTATGCCCCTTTTGTCCTATAATAGGGAGACTCCTGATATCGGACGAGCGCTACCTAGTTGGGTAGTTCTATCTTACAAGGTAGCTTACTACGGCTTTCAGCGATCGTGATAGTTTAGCTCAGGGTCTAATTTTCTAAAAGCCACAGGTTCCCAAATTGCCCCTACTGTAAACAGTAGAGCCCCATTATACCCCCATGATATTATCGGGAAAATTCCACGGGTATCACAGTGAATAGAACGAGTTTCAATTTGAACAGAAGCCTTCACGGATACTAACGGGGTAAAACCCACGGGTACCGCTACATAACCCCCTCCTATTTTCCTAAAAGGGTAAGAAAGCCCGGGTATAGGGCCAAAGTGTGTGAGGACATCGTGTGAGTGTTCAGTGTGGGAAGGGACACCTTTACCTCTTCCCATTTCAGGGGGATTTTATTTTTCCCTTTTTTCTTTTTCCTTTTTTTTGAAACGAAGAACACTGTAGGAAATAAGACTGTAAAACAAGCAAAATAGTTAGCAGCAATAATGTATAAAACATCGCTGAATGAGCCCATCTAACTATAATTTGATTGTACAAAATTAAATCTACTCTTGGACCACTAGACCGGGGTTAAGTCAGTCTTGGGATACTGTCCCCAGTGGAGTCGCCAAGCTGTCGCAAGGGATTTTGCGATCGCCTGGACGATCACTCACCGAAGTGGGAAAGAGTGAGGAGTCGCCACCTTAGTTTTAAGGGTAACTAAAGAAAACCATTTGTGGAAATAAATTGAAATAAAACCACTTCAAAACAGAGATTCTAGGTTCAGGGTCCGTAAACGGGTGGGGAAGGTGTTAGGCACCCCACCTCGTCCAGGAGGGCTTGAATGGGTATGTTAATCCTTTTGACTAAAGGAACATTTGATTTTTCACTAAATTTGGATCACCCAGATACATAAGTAAATGAGACAACCTTAGTGAGTTGACGTCGTGAATCATTTTTGGTTTTGGGATTATCTCGCGTACAGGTTAAGATTTGGTGTGAGAATTGGATAAGAACTCTCCTCCGATCTCTCTTGGGGTATTTAAAATTTAGGATTGAGAATCAGATAAGAACTCTCCTCCGATCTCTTTTAAGTATTCATAAAAATTTTAGCTTAGTGGTCGGATAAGAATTTTCCCTCGATCTCTATTTAATATTTTATTACAATTTTGAGTTGAGACTGGATAAGAACTCTCCTCCGATCTCTATTTAATGTTTCATTAAATTTTTTTTTTTGAGACCGGGTAAGAACTCTCCTCCGATCTCTATTTGATGCTTATTAAAATTTTGAGTTGAGACCGGATAAGAACTCTCCTCTGATCTCTTTTAAGTATTCATAAAAATTTTAGCTTAGGGGTCGGATAAGAATTTTCCCTCGATCTCTATTTAATATTTTATTAAAATTTTGAGTTGAGACCGGATAAGAACTCTCCTCCGATCTCTTTTAATTAAAGTTTTAAGTCGGGAATCGGATAAGAACCCTCTTCCGATCTCCTTTAAATTAACAGGAACCTTAATGGGATCATTACGATCTCCCAAATTTAATTTCAGCTACAAGTCATAAGGTCCTAAAGCTAGAGATTCTGGCGTTCCAAGGTGCTGAGGATAAGGCTTCTTTTAACTAATTGATACTTTGTGACTAAATAAGAAAAGCTGGAATAAATTTTGCTGACCTCCCCTAAAGTCACTTTACCAGTACCTATTAATGTCCGATCTGTTCTGTTTCATTTACTCTGGTTTTATCCTACTCTATGGCATCTTGCCGAATTGCCGTTTACGTCAGCCTAATATTGTGGCTATTTTCCTGACGTGTTATTCAGACTCTCTCTCTCTTAAAAGAGACGCGTAAGTTGCAGTTATCTATATTTTACCCAACCACTTACACGCTACTAGGAGCTAAAAACTTGCATTCAAAAATAACGAAGATTAATAAAATGATAGACTGATCACTAAAGAAATAAACTCGAGAGTAACATTCTTTAAGGTTCTTTGGCACTAAATGAACTTGGAGAAAATCACATGCATAAAAAAAGAGCAAAGAAAATGCGAAAAGTAAACATAAACACTTAACAAACGGCAATATGAGCTCTTACCTGTAGGGAGCCAAATCTATTGAAATAACTACGAGGTGACAAATAGTAATAAGACAGCAGACTGACTAGCTTGAGGGTTGATGTTCTTTGTGAACTGAAGGGTGCTTAGCTAAAATGCAATAAGATTAAGATGAAAACCGAGTGAAATGAAGTTGAGCTTGGATAATGGGAATGAAGACAGATATGATAAAGGCTGAGAGTGAGAGTGTGACCGGATAATGAACAAACTGAAAATGTAGAGTTCCAGTATTCAGAATCCTTTTTCAAGAAAACACTTCAGAAAACTAGTTTCAAAAGTCTTTCTAATCAAAACTTCAAATTAGCAGAGTAACAAACTGAATCAAGTTTTGCCCGTCCCTTGAATAGTTTTTCATGCAGGTATTTATAGGAATCGGGTGCTCCCCATGAAGGGTCAGGATTTATTTTGAGGGAGATGGAGGGTCTGGATTTCGAAGGACATGATCGGATGTTCAGGAATTAAAGAGAATCAAAATGAATGGCTGAGATCACTCTTCAGAATTTTTGTCCTTTTCTTCTTTCAATCTGACGATCCCAAATCTTCTCGTCCGGAACGATCTGAGGGCTAAGAGCGAAAGACGCTGGTATTGTCGTCTTCTCTCTTGATCCAAGGGTTCCGGGTTTGTCCTTACAAGTGAGATCAACGGTGGGGATTGGGATGTATAGGACTGTCATGACATACCCTGGCACCTGTCAGCATTGCGGGCGATTCTTAGGCGTGCGGTGGAGATCTCGTCTGCAACGCTTTAACTACCTCGGCTCTGATTCTGACGACGGTTATTTGGGATTTGTCTTATTCCTTTTGTCTTCCGATCCGTCTTATTGACACGCTCCTATGCTAATCTCCCGTCTTCCGATCTATTATTCCGATCTCTCCCTTTCTCTGATCCGGTCTGTTCAAAGCATTAATTTCCCCTCGATTCCCGAGGCGTTCGCTTCGTTTTCTGCTCAGCAATAAATGCCCGTTTTCGCCCTATATATACCCCTGACGACAGAGACATTTCCTTCATCTGATTTTTCTCTCTTCCTTTTTTCTTTTCCAGTTCTAGCTACTCCGGCTGTCGTTCCGGCCATGATTGTGGTTTTTGATCCCTCTCCGATGGACTTCCTTATTCCTCGACTGAAGATTTACGACCCCGGTGATCGCATAACCTTGTCTGATGCTCCGCTGACCCTTGGCGGTTGCTTCCTCAAGTTCATTCAGCTTCTCTCCACATTGAGTGTTCCGACAACGGTTTCCTCCCACATTGGGTGTTCCGACAGCGGATTAAGCTCCGATCGGCGACACCCTTGGGATCAGTTATAAACCTGGGACTCTTTAGATAGGATGTCCCGCCGGTCTCTAGAGATCGCCTAAATGATGTAATCCTTCAATGTAATCAGATCTCTAGGGATGGCCCAGATGATGTAGTTAGACCTTTATTGTAATCCGATCCCTAGAGATCGCCCAAATGATGTAATCCGATTTCTTGGAAATAAAAATCTTGTTTCTCCAATTATTGATTATTTTCCGATCTCTGATATATTTGTCCGATCTAGTTCCTAAAATGACTCTTAACTAATCCTTCATTCAAGATATTCAACTTATTATGCCGATCTCCATTTAACCGATCTCTTTGGAATGTTCGAATATTTGAGAGAAGTGTCAGAACAGCTGGCGAGTCCCACCAATCGATGCGTTGCCTAGAGCCTCGTGAGCATTAAATGCTTGGACTAGTATAAATAGGGGTGGGGGGGGGGTTAGCCAGTTGTTCTCTCATTCTATTTTCTGTCCCCTGCTCACAACTTCGAAGTTCTCTCGTTTTCTCAAGTTCTTCCGACGCCGATCAGACTCCGGTAAGGGCTTTGATCTTCTTTTTAGTTTAAGTTCTTTATTTCTTTTGAAAATGAGTGGTGCCGAAGGTCAAAGAGCGGCGAGTCCTCCCTCCATTCAGTTCTCGTGGTCGTTTGACGAAGAAGAAGTGGTTGGGCCAAGCGCGCAAACAGAACCTCCTAGGGCCTCTGTTCCGGCTCGAGGGCGGGTCGGACTATCAAGGCACGTACCTTCTTCAGGGAGGGAGAATCTCCCTATGGACGAGCTGCCATCGATCTTACAAGAGTCTGATCTACAATCGTTTAGCCAGGAGTACAATATTCTCCCTGATTCGTACGAACTTATCCTGTGCCACGGCGATCACCGAGCCGATCACTTCTTTGAAGAAAATGACCTGGTTATGGTATACGAGGAACAATTAAAGGCCGGTCTTCGGTTCCCTCTGGACGACTTCTTCAAGGAGGTTCTAAAACTTCACCGGGTGTGCATTGGTCAAATTCACCCTAACTTGTGGCGGATCTTAGTAGCTTTCCGAGGTCTATGCCGATCTAAGGGAATCAGACCTACGGCTAAGGTGTTCGCCGAACTGCACAGGCTAACTCGCCGAAAGGACGACGAGCACTGGTTCTTTCAGGCGAAGCCTCATTGCGGGCTCTTCACCGACCTGCCCTCCTCCCTTAAAAATTGGAAGAACCGCTTCTTCATTCTGAGGAGTAAAAATCCGACCTGCTTTGAGGACTTCCCTCGTAGCTGGTGGCACCAGGGACCTTTGCTTCCGAAGCCCATTAACCTGAACCAGGAGGAAAGCTTAATAGTGATGGATCTGAAAAATCAGGCTGCCACCCAAAAGTATTCCTGTTTAGACGCAGTGACTGCCGATCTTCACCATTGGACCATACAGCTGCTCACCGGCCAAGATCGCGAACTTCCGCTCTCTGACCTCGGCACTGGTATTTTCTAAATCTCATATCTCAGGACCTTAGCGATCTCACTGACCTCTCCTTTGTGCAGGTATGGCGAGTGATGAGGGTTCTAGGAAGCTGAAGAAGGAAAGAGAGATCTCCCGGAAAGTAAAAGAGATGAAGCGTTCGGAGATGCTTCGAACTCCCGACCATGAACCAGGGGAAACGCAAGGAGGCCCGTCCCGACCTTCGGGGCCGCCGATCACTGAGGCTGTCCGATCTCCTCCTCAACAAGAAGAGCCGGCTCCACCCCCTCCAGTTGCTCCAAGCACAGAAAGGGGTCTTTCTCAATCTTCTGTGAGATCCTCTTCTCGTGGCGCTCAAACGTTGATGGAGTCCCTGAAGAATAACCGGACTGTTCGGGAGAACCCCGGTTTTGCCAAAGTCTTGGGATCTTCCATCTGCCTTTGGGAGGATCGGGAAAGGCTATCCCCGGACAGCCTTGACGATATCTTGACTCGCGCCATGAGCCTGAACGTGGAATGCCTGGTGAACCAGACCATAGTTTGGGAAAAGGCTCATCGCCTGGGCAAGGAGATCGAGAAGAATAATCAGGAAATGGCTTCCCTCCGATCCCAACTCGCATCCGCTCAGGATTACATATCTCAAGTTGAGGGGCGGGCGAAGTTCTACGAAGACAGAGTGGCCGAACAGAATCATGTTCTGGCTGAAAGGGATCGGGCTCTCAGGGAAGTCGAGGCGCTCCGGGCCAACGAAGCTTCTCAGGTCGCCCAGCTTATCGAGGAGCTTAAGGCGAAAGATGAGGAAATGGTGACGGGGATAGCTGGTGCCTATGTGAATGCTCACAAGGACCTATTGGCCGAGCTCCAAAAGCGTTACCCAGAGGGGGACTTCTCTTGGATGGCCGACCTGGCTCCCGAAGTCGAGGAGGAAAGCGAAGATGGGGCCGAGGGTGAGAGAGAAAATGAGCCAAATGTAGATCAGGCTGGGGGTGATCCCCCAGCCGAATGACTTGTAAAAATTTTTTGAAATGAAATGAAGTGGAATGCCCTTTTTGTTCAATGAATGGTTATGATCGGAAAATTTCTAAATTATTAAGCACTTGATTGTCTGAGTATGTTGAAATAACTGAAGATGATTATTAACCTAAGTGTGAGAGATCGGAAAACACAATGATCATGAGATCGGTAGGGAAGAAATGCTGAACGGGACTTGATTAAAATTGGAAATTTGATTTGAACACCTAAGATCGAAATCTTCATTAAACCGGACCAAAGCATTAACTCTTAAACTTTTGAAAGGGAGATCGGCAATAAAACTGGTAAGAAAAGATCTAGTTCACTTTGTTTATACTACAATGGGTCGGAGAGATCGGTGAGCGATTTAATAGACTAGTAAGGCTCTGACTGATGTGAGGACCTAGCATTGATTTAATTCTCTGTGAGGAGAGATCGGAAATGTGACTGTCTATCAAAGAGAGATCGAAAATGTGATTAGCTGTCAAAAGGAGACTTAGTACTGAGGTCAATTCCAAAGTTTTATTGATTTTGGGGATCGGCCAAAATATGGTGTCGACACACGGCATTGCTTTCATTTAGATTGCTATACTCTGGCCAGTGGAAACACTTTCTTACTGCTAATGGAAACACTTTCTTATTGGCAATGGAAACACTTTCCTGTTGGCAGTGGAAACACTTTCCTTTGCCTTCATCAGGTTTAGTCTTCCTTTTCTGTTTAGCTATTTTCTTAGAAGGACCAAGAATCTGAGGTTTCTTTTTCTTATTGCCCTTCTTCTTGTTGGACTTTCCAGCAGAAGAAAATGCAACCAAAGCTACCTCTTTTCCTTTATTGCCTGGCATATTCTTTTGGGCAATAACCAGCATGTTGAGTAAACCAGCTAAGGTGCATTCCTGTTGAGTCATATGGAAATTTGTCACAAAATTTCCGAAAAGACCCAGGAAGGAACTGAAGGATCAAATCCGTCTGTAGTTGGAAATCCATGTTGAAGTCAAGATATTCCAACTGCTCAATCAGCCGAATCATCTTGTGGACATGATCCCCAACATTCTGTCCCTCAGACATCCTCATGCGAATACCGCCTAGATATCTCATACCTAGCATTCCTGCTATGCTCACCATACAACTCTTGTAGGTGAAGGAGGATCTCACTCGCACTCTGCATGTTCTCATGTTGCTTCTGTAACTCATTACTCATGGAAGCAAGCAAGTAACACTTAGCTCTCATATCATGCTCCTTCCACTTGTCCAAAGTTTCATGTTCCTCTTGTGTGGCCTTTGGAGGTAAGGGACCAGGAACATTTGAATCTAGAACATATCCTATATGTTCAAGGTTTAGGACAAGTTTCAAATTTCTTAGCCAATCGCATGCGAATAGGTCTGTCAACCTATTGTGATCAAGTATGCTTGCAAGGATATTGGATGGTGGTGGTTGTTTTGTGCTCATTTTTATCAGAAAATTAACTGCAGAAAATAACCAGATTAATTAGTAAATGTATCATGTAATTAACCAAAATGATTATGGTCTTTTAATCAAATTGGTCCTCCCACTAAAGTAGAAAACGGAAATCCTAGTTGGATGGATTTCTATGGTGTGATTGAATTCATATAATACTAGAGATCATCCTCAGGTACATCCATTATTGGAATTACAATAAACTATAAGTGAGCAACTCTTTGCCCATCACATCTCATGTGAGGTTCAATCCTTTACCTAGCCCCTAATGCTCAAAATCTTAGGTACATCCATTATTGACTTATCTTGCATTAGTTAAGTTGATCCCATTGAGCCAGTAATTATGCAAATAATTTTAATGTCCTCAGGTACATCCAATATTGGCCACTAAACCATTTACATATTTACAACATCTCATGCTTAACAATTATTCTTAAGAAAATCTCTTAAATAAATTGCATCTTATGCAACTATTTAAAATTTCTTAAAATAATTGCCCCAATGGAGGGCCTATGTTATAATTACTTTAATTATAGCATTTCCAACTTAATCATTTGTTTGGAAGATTTTATGGTCATTCTATTTACTATTAAGGTCTCACTTTGCACATTATCCATTTAGCATGCATATATCATATAATTGCATACATTCCCATACATCTCATGCATTCATGGATAAGCAGTAAATATGGTATGACCATGGACTTTCTAAGGGATTCAATTCTGAGCCACCAAGAATTGAATCAGGGCATTCCTAGGTGCATTTCATTCATTCATTTTACAAGAGTTGCTGAAGGAGTACATAATCAACACTTGATCTTGAATTCCTCCCACTGGTCCCACCAATGCTCTTGACCTCCTTGAACTTCTTACAATCCAATATTACATAGTAATCCTTGGCATACCAAGGCGAATTTACAAGAACTTAAATAAATGAAATTACAACCCAAAAATTATTACAAACTTAATAATACATGCCCAAAAAAAAATTAAAATAAATTAATTAATTTACAATCCCAGAGAAACATAAAAGAAATAAATCCAATCACATTGGTCTTTTATAGTCCATGATCATCCATCATGCATATCACTATTTAACAATTAAATAAAACATACATACTTAAATTAAATTGAATATCTCATATTCAACTTAAAAATCCAGATTTGAATATGATTCAAATAAATTTAAAAATTCAGATTTGAATCTCATTCAAACAAATTTAAAAATTCAGATTTGAATCACATTCAAACAACTTCAAAAATTCAGATTTGAATCACATTCAAACATTTTTTAAAAAATCAGATTTGAATCAAATTCAAACATTTTTTTAAAAATCAGATCTGAATTTTATTCAATCAATTTTAAAAAATCAGATTTAAATATGATTCAAACAACTTTAAAAATTCAGATTTGAATCACATTCAAACAACTTTTAAAATTCAGATTTGAATCACATTCAAACAATTTTTAAAATTCTGATTTGAATCATAATTTAATTGTGTGATAAAAACTACTAATTAAACACTTTAATTAGTCAAAGAATAGGCCTTAGATCATACAACAATTGCAGAATTAAAAGCCAAACCTTAAACCACCCATGGAAGCCAAACCATGCGCACCATTGATGGTATTTTTTCAAGTATGCCGCCAACTTGCTTTGCAACCAGCAATGAACTTTTGATCTCATGATCAAACACACAATTAAATCATATAATCAACAATCTAAATGGCAAATATAGTGGCTCTGATACCAATGGAAGGAACGGAAGCGTGAAAAACACAAGTTTATACCATTGAATTCAAAAATTTTCACCTAGGGTCACATGCATCATGCAAGATTTATTTTTATCTACTTGATTTCAATGATAAACAACATATTAAAACTCTTTTAATAAGTTTTTGGATCTGTATTTGCCATTTAAGATTTTAAAATTAATCAGATTAATTTTAGAACCCTAGATTAAATCAAGAACGATTACACTAACCTCTTGATGCACTACAGTGTGTCTGCGCCTTTGAGATTCGTCTTCAGGACACCAGATGTTGTCCCTCTAGCTTGTCCACACCAAGAACACCTATGGAAACCCTTGAATAGCTTCTAAAGCTTTTTCTATTAATTAGAAAATCAAGTTCTGCCTTTTAAGAGATTAAAGATGTAAACAGGACACTAGAAACAATTTCTAGTGTTCTTAATTCAAGAGATTGATAGCTAATCTCTTTGAATTGATAAGAGATGAAGAAGAAGAGATAAAAACCCTCATAGTGGCGTGACAAAGGAGTGTGGCTGCTGGTTGTGTTTTATTTTCTCATAACAACACTTAAATAGCTAGGTTAACACATTAAACCCTTGTCACATGTCACCCTTTGATTAGCTCCAGGTTTAAGTGACCCAATCACATTGTGCCAAGTGTCAAACCTATATTTAATCTTGATTTTAATCATCTTACATGATTAAAAAAAAACATTTGGCAAGCTTATGTGTTATGCCATGTGTCACCATCTCATGGTGCCACGTGTCACACTGCAAAATGACCAAAATGCCCCTGTGTCTTAATTTTGAGTTCTTAACCCAAAATAATTATTTTCTTCTTCTAATTAATTTATATCAAATATAAATTAATTAATTAATCTCTATTAATTAATTTCTCATTAATTAAATTCATATTTAAACACTTTAAATATAAATTTAACTTATATTATACATCCAATAATCTAGATTTGGTTTCAAGTCATGCTAGGGACTTTGCAATCTAATTGCAAACCAAACCTATTTAATTAATCAATTAAACTCTTTAATTAATTAATTAAATCATATTTAAATAGGTGATAACTTGTGTATGTGTGTGACTTACTAGGCTCATCACTAACATGATATCAACTCTTAATATCATTAGAACTCTTTCTTACCATAAATGATTTCTCTAAATCATTTTATGAACCTCATAAACCATGGTTAACACCTAGCATAGCATGCCATGGCCACCCAATTAGTAATAAGGTTTACCTTAAATGAACCTATAATCATATGTTACCATGCACTAGAATCTCTCTGCATAAAAATCCCAACTCAAGCTGGAGTCATGGTTTATGTCAAACTCCATTTGCTATGAATATTATGTTCTCTTTTAATTCCAGTTCTTGATTAAAAAGATTTTCTCATCAGAAACTCTTTTCTGAATAAATCTATCTGTCTTGGCCAGGAACTTGAAACATCAAGAACAATTAAATGAACATAGGAATTTATCTCTATTTACTTAGAGGAACAGATTCCATCTTGATCAACACCTACCTCCATATATAACTAGTAGGAGCCAACACATGCCCATATACCCATACATAGTACAAGTATGAAAGCAGTATCAAACTCAAACTACCTATATACAAGATAACTGTGCTATCTCAGGTATGAAGATTATATGAACTGATATGATTTATGACAAAACACTGACAAGAGTAAACTCCATGTGCTTGTCGTAAGTGTCACTGGTTCGGCCTACTTATCATTTATAAGTGCCTATCATGTTTGTCATATGGCATGAGACTCACCATTCCATCTTATTTATATCTCATATAAATAACTTGGGAACAAACATGAATACAATCTTTCTGGATAAGTCATGTCCTTATTATGAAGTATCCTCGATTATGAACCTATTTATGATACTTTGTGCTAGAAATATTGTCACTCATATTCTTAACAACTTAAGAATAATATTTCTAACAAAATATCAATGGACCTTTTCTATTACACATAAATATATTATGTAAACGGAAAAGTGGAAATGCCTTTTATTAATAAAAATATATACAAGATACAAACTAAATGATATGCTCTAGGGCATACTACTAACACAAAACTAGTCAACGGTCCACGCCGCAACTTTCCGGTGCAGTCACCCATCGCTAGGGTTCTTGGCTCGTTTAACTTGGTTACATTTCATTGCTATTATTTTTCCTTTGTTTTTATTATATTTTCTTTTCCTGTATTTCATTATTTTATGTCTCCTCACTCATATCTAAGTGTAGTTCTAGGTATCCTAGCTGTCTGGACAACAATAGTCATCGGAACAGTAGAACGCACTACCGAACATAGGGGTGTTACATAAGGGAGAAGTATATTTTTGGTAGCCATGGAACTTCAATAAGAGCAGTTTATACTTGCATGTAAATGGTAGATTAAAGTGTTGATGTAAGTGTTTATATGTGTAGGAATAAATTGGACAATATATACTAGATGTATGTGATAGTACACTTGATTTTGGAAGCTTGGAAACTAATTGAAGGAGATGTACAATCGGCAACTTTGAAGTGTAGATCAAAATGTGTTATTTCATGGTTTGATTTATGGAATTATAATGTTGAATTATGGTGCTTTTTATGGCAGCATGTATATGTGTATAGTGGTTTGAATTTGGTCATGTAAATGAGGTGCATTCATGTGTTTAATTGTTGTAATTGGACTTGGAAAATTCTGGGTTATAGTGTGCATATTAAGAATGGTTATAAGCTGCCAAAATGACCAAAAATGAGTTGCTAAATATGTTAATGTTATGGTACAAACTAGAATTGGCATGGAAGAGTGAATTGGTAAGCACAGGATGTGTAATTGGTAAAGGGTGAATAATGTACAATAGGGCAGTGCATGTTTTGGCTTAAAAACTTATGTGTGTGGCTCCAATTGGTATGAGACCAATTGAAGGTGAAACTAGGCACAAAATGTGCCAACTTTCATGAAGGAAGCTTACCAAAATTCTGCCTAGAAGATGACTTGAAAAATGACCAAATCCGGATTAGTGCTTTGAAAACCTGAAAATTGACCATTTGGGCAGTAGTTAGTGTTTTGGCCATAACTCACTCAAAACAGGTCCAATTGACCTAAACTTTTTACCATGAATAGTTTAGACATATATCTACAATTCCTATGAAGATACCAAAGGCCAGAAATGGCCAGAACTAAGCCAAATAGCTTGCACAAGTTTAGGTCCAAAAACTAGCCGAACCAAAAGTGACCTAAAAATGACCTAAAGTTACCATTTTGGTACATTCTGACCAGCATTGGTAGATTGACCATAACTTGGTCTACACAACTCATAATGATCTGAAATTTTGCCCGACGATCAATAAGACATAGACCTACAAGTTTGTAGTTTTGACCGAAACCTGAAAACAGAGAGAACTAGGTCATCCGGTTAGGTCAAATTAGTATACCGAAATCTAGCAAATTGCAATAAAATGCAATATACTTGAAAATGAATTTGGTAACATGTACCAACACTAAAAGGCTATAAAATGTGACATATTGGTAACATTAGAATTGACTCACTTAGAGTGCATCAATGGTCAACATTATAGGTTGACTAATAAAATGAATTGAAGGGAATAGTATCAAAAAAATTTAAATATTGGATTTTATTATTAGAAACAAATTCATTGAGTACTGAAACACTTTAAATTGTGTATTTTAGTTGAAAAGGATATTGAGAAGCATAAGGAACACTGAGTCAGGGCCAAGAGGCATATATTAGAGGTTTGTGCACAATAGTTATTTCTTTTCAATTTTTCAATTGAAATAAATTATGATTATTTGTATGTTATTATTTTAAATTGTGTTTGTACACAATAATTTTGATTTCTTAGTTTCTACTTAAAAATTTATTTGAACATTATAGTTTTAAATTGTGCCTGTGCACAATACTTTTTATATTCACTACTTCTACTAGAAAATTTATTTAGAGAAATGAGTTATGAATAATTTTTTATTGTTTTGGCTTTGAGAATCTTAGTTGGAAATTATTGTGTTGCCTACTTTGCAAATGGAAATTTTGAGATAAAATGTGATTTGGGAATTGTATGAAATATAGTGATTTGGAATTGTTTTGATTCACATTTGGCATGACACTGTTATTATGTTCCTCCCTCTTTGACTTGCCAGTCTGAGGTGAGTGTGGATGAGTACTCATTATCTAGCTAGCTTCCTCCCTCATTGATTTCGATTATTGGGATGAGTGTGTCTTGTCGTGGTGTACAACACGGCATGTGTGGAAAAATTGTGTCATGGCCTAAACTGTGTTATTCAGTTATTTGATCAAATTATGTTATTGATTGGCAACACTGTGTTATTCAGTTATTTGATTAAATCGTATTATTGATTGGCAACACTGTGTTATTCAGTTATTTGATCAAATCGTGTTATTGATGGGCAAAACTGTGTTATACAGTTTTTTGATCAAATTGTGTTATTGATTGGCAAAACTGTGTTATTCAGTTATTTGATCAAATGGTGTTATTGATTGGCAAAACTGTGTTATTCAATTGTTTGATCAAATTTGTGTTATATGAACTTTGTAAATTATGAAATGGAATTGTGAATTATTGGATTTGTGAATTGTCAATAAAAGATTTATATATCGCATTTCAAATTGTTATTGTGCACCACTGAGTAAATTTTACTCAGTGATAGCTTTATTGTCGCCGCAGTAGACAGATCGACAGTGTGCAGACTAGGCTGCTAGTGCTTCAGTGAGAGTTCATCGGGTATATTGAGTATACCATATTCTGCATTTTGTACTGTAATGTATGTTCACTGTGTGTATATAGTGTTCTTGGTTTTGAGCAGTTGTAAATTAAAATTGTACATTAAATTTGTAAACTAAATTTATAAATTATTTTGGTTTGTAAATATTGTGATATATTTCTTTTATCTCAGCTTTTGAAAACACTGGAAAATTATTATGGATTGAGTAGACAAATGTTGAGAAACTTATTGTGTTGATTAAAGGTTGGAGTTTGAGATTGAGAAATATATTTGAAGTGCTTTTTACAGGTTTTTGAAGAACTATTTTATTCAAAATGCAGATGGCACTCCGCCAAAATTTTTACAGAAACTACTAATAATTCAAATGTGTTAGCTGTTTCACTTCAGTTCAAAAAAAATTTTAATACCTATAAATAATGCTCACCACTGTAAAAGGAAGTAAGAAAAGTTTTAAAATCCCTTGTAGTGTATTTAATGGGTTATTAGTAGATGAAGTTGGTAATTCATTAGGTATACTACGGGATCATGTTATGCCTTACAGATGGGTAGGGTGTGACATTCTTGGTACTATTCCTTTAATTCGTTTCATTAGTCAACCTATAATATTGACTATTAATACACACTAGGTGAATAAATTTTAATGTTACCAATATGTCACATTTTGCATTTCAATATGCTACCCATGTAGTGTAATTTACCATTTTTACAAGTTGGTATTCATTGCCAAATTATTTCAAGCATCATTGTATGTAAATGTCAAGTTCTCAATTTTTGTATGCTAAATTGGTCTAGCTTAAAGTCCTATTTCTCTTGGTTTTTAGCTTATGGTCAAAGAAGAAAAATTGTAGCTCTATGTCTTATTACACTTGGGGAAAAATTTCAGGTCATTCTGAGTTATATAGACCAAGATATGGTCAATTTACTAAAGCTGGATAGATTGCATCTTTAGTACAAAATTTGGTCAATTTTAGGTCGCTTTTAGTTCTGGTGGTTTTAGTACCCGAACTTGTGCAAGCTATTTGACCTGCTTATGGTCATTTCTAGGTTTTGGTGTCTTCATAAGAGTTGTAGCTCTATTCTAATCTATTCATGGTAAAAATTTCAGGTCATTTGGACCTGTTTTGAGTGAGTTATGGCCAAAACACTAACTGCTGCCCAAATGGTCAATTTTCAGGCTTTCAAGTCACTAATCCGGATTTGGTCATTTTTCAAGTCACTTTCTAGGCAGAATTTTGGCAATATTTCTACACGAAAGTTGGCTTATTTGGTGTCTAGTTTCACCCCCCATTGGCCTCATACCAATTGGGTTCACAGTTTTGCACTTATAACCTAATTTAGGTACTGCCCACAACACACAACTTGCACAAGATAATTACACTTCCAATTTGACATTCCTTCTCCTCCTCATGACTTCATTATTCATTCATAGAACTTCTACAAATACTAAACACAATTCCAGCAAGCATATTGGGCAGAACACTCAAGTGTTCAATGCACACAATACACCATTTAAGTTCAACATTTACTTCCATCAAAATTCAACATACCTCAATATCAATCCTACACATACACTTCCATGGCAATTACACAAACTGCCCACCATTCAACACCATCATATTTCATTAATAAATTTCATAAACTCACACACAAATTCATGATATTTAAGGCTACCCAACATGGCAGTTCACTAAAGCATCAAAGTCACACTATTAAACCCTTAATTCAAGCACTAACATACACATACTTAGATATTAACTTACTACAACTTCCATTTGAGTTAATCAACCTTAATTCCCATCCATTAAATATAAGAATTAGTCACTAACCATGCATTTTCATGGCTTCCAAAACTAAGGTTCACCAATACTCAATCATTTCCTTAATTTTTCTTAGCAATTCAACTTACCCAAAGCTCAACACAAGGATTAATGAAAGTAAATGGAAAGATTAAGCACTAACCTTTATTTGGAGCTTGCTAAACCTCACCAAAACTTCTTCTTTTTGCTTCCTACATGTTGCCCATGAGGCAAGGACAAGTTCTTGTGAAGGCACCTTATGGTTTTATGTGAAAAAATGGTGAGGATTGACAGCTTTGATTGAAACCTTCCATGGAGATTTTGAGAGAATATGTTTTGGCCATGGTTGTGCAAAATGAAGAAAATGCATATTGAAGTGGTCATTGCTGTCCACTTATGGGTATTTATACCCCCACTAAGGTCCACTAATTGTCCACTAATAATAATTAAACATTAGTTTAATCCAAGGTTTTATATTTGCAAACTAATCCCCCATTTCTCTTTTAATTGCATTTCATTTTTAATTTCATTTTTTATGGAGTTCCAAAAATTTAATACCACTTATTTTTAATGGACATTTAGGTCAAAAGTCCATTCTAGGTGTCAATGACCAAAATGCCCCTCTTTGGTTTATATTTTGGAATTTTCGTTACTACCGATTAACTCCTTCTACTGCTAATTTTTTGAATTTTCGTTTTTTGTTATGCTAACTTATTAATATTTCTTTGACATTTTCAATGTCAATTACACCTCAGTAAACCTTTAATTATGTCCCAAAAATATTTTCTGGGGTCCCCCGCTGTTTAGGGCTAGTCAACGGTCCTCACTGTAACTTCCCGGTGCGGTCACCCATCGCTACGAGTTGACTCATTTAACTTAGTCACATTTTCTCTCTTTTATTTTTTCCTTTATTTTTCTTGTATTTTTCACTATTGTATTTCATTATTTCATGTCTCCTTACTAATATTTAAGTGTAGTTCCAAGCATTCTAGCTGTCCGAATAGACACTGGTCATCGGAACAGTAGAACGCACTACCGAACTTAGGGGTGTTATAGAACAAGTAATCTCTCTCATAGAGATCAAATGTGTCACACATTATCTCTACATAAGACATGACATGATTCCGTAATATATCTAATGAATTATCGAACTTCGCCTACCGATAACCCATTAAATATATTACAAGGGATTTTAAACAAATTCAATTCATTTTAAAGTGTAAAGTAAGAATAAATAATTATTAAAGAGTTTTTAAATGAAGTTTATATCATAACTATAATTTTGATTATTTTATAGAAATTTTGGTAGAGTTTCGGCTAAAAACTAGGAAAACAGTTTTTCAAAACCTGTTAAAAATACTTCCTATATATATATTGTCCACAACTCCATTAAAATCAACACATTCCAATCTCAACAATCTCAAGTAAGAGGGAAGCAATTCATTATTTATAGAATTTAAAAAGAAACTTAAATATTGCATTTATAGAATAAAGAAGTTTATTTTACAAAAATTTACATCAACCAAAATAAAGTTACAACTTTTTATACAACTGCTCAAGTCCTTTACATATATACACACAGATACATTTACATCAAAATAAATACACAAAGGTATACCTAAAATACATACCTAAAATTTGCCCTAATCTGATCAACGCTGCTCACTCTGTAGCTCCTTTTCCTTACCTGCGATAGCATAAAATAGCTATCGCTGAGCAAACACTCAGTGGTGCACAACATAAAATTTTAAACATCAAGATAAGTCATAATTTATCAAAACTAAATCAATTATAATATCAACCACATATAAAAATTTCACAATATTTCTAAAAGAAGAGGATCAATTAATAAAAACATATTCTTATTTCAAACATCCATAAAACATAAATTTTTTTGAAAACCACATAGTTTAGAGCATGATACAATTATTCAATTCATCCCAATAACCAAAGGCTAATAGGGAATACAAGGGCTAGCTAGCACATATATGAGTACTCATTCAATTCATCCTCAACTGACACACACCTCAACACTTTAGCTAGAGAGGGAATATAAATCCAATTTATCCCACTAGGCTAGCTAGTAAGGAATACAAAATCCATAGTCATGTCAACTGGGTTTCAAACTATTTCAATAATTTTCCATTCCTTAATTGCATTTGTTAACTCATTATCATATCCCATTCAAAACAATTATCCAAAATGGGTTAACAACACATCATTTCTCAATTTAAAATTTTCAATACCATAAAAGTCATAAAGCATTCACACAACTCATTTAAAACAAAATATCAATTTGAAAAATAAAAAGGGTAGTAGTTGTTGTGCACAAACCTCTTATCTTCTTCTTATTCAATTCAACTTCTCCTTGTCCTTTAATATTTCTTTCTCCACTGAAAATACACAATGGAGATATCTTAATATTTAATTCAATTACCACTAATAGCTAATTAATTAAATGCCTAAGTTACTTAAGCAAATTTCAATGAGTTTGGATTCTGGATAGATTTATGCCTTGTCTTTGGAACCCAATTTCAACTTAGTTGTAGTCATAATTTGAGGAGGTATTCTTCATGAAAATTGTATCTTCATGTCTTAATTTTATTTTTTAATTTGAATCACTCCATTTGGAGTTTTTGATAACTTTAGTTATAGTCAATTAATCAAGTACTAGCTCACTAACCCTTTGCTACTCCAGAACCTGACAAATTCTGGAACCTTACTTTTTCTAGCAAATTGGACCAGTTACAATCATATTTTAGCCTAGTGTTCTTCATATGAGTTGTTCCTCTATGTGTCTTGGTCACACAGGTTCAAAATCATAAATTTTCAAATTATGTATGGTGAGTTATGGCAATGTAACTATCCTAGACTCATAAACCTTGTGCATCAGGATTTTAGGTTCAAGTCAGTGTCTTGCATTCCACATTTGAGGTCATTATCCTCAGAATTAGGGTAATGTTTCCAAATAAAAGTTGTATCCCTATTTCTTAAGTTTCCATAATAGTTTAACTCATTACATTTGGAGTTTTCTAGTAAGAGATATGATATAATTACTATTCTGGGGTTAAGTGAATATTTAGTTCAATTTTAGAATTTGTATTGCTAACTTTTTCCGAACAAATTGTCCAAGTTCCATTAAGTTTTGGATTTTGGTCAAGACACCAAAATTGTAGTTCTAAGTCTTATAAAACTTTTGGCTTTGGTTTCACTTCATTTGTAGCTTTGTGGACCAAGTCATGGCATTTTTTTCCAAAATTGGTCAGATGGCCATTTATCCAGGATTTCAGGTCAGTTTGGTTCTAGTCAGAATTGTTGACCTAAATATGTTTAGCAAATTGGTTGGGTTAGAGTCAAAATTGGGCTCTGTGTTCTTCATGAAAAATGTGCTCCTATGTCCAAACTTTTCAATGGTTTAAGAATTAGATGATTCTGACCTTCCTAGAGTGAGTTATGGCCATTTGAACATTTATTGTTCATTTGGTCATTTTTCCAGGTCCAGCATTAGGTCACCCGGATTCAAGCCAATTTTAGGCCATGTTAGGTTCAGTTACTAGGTAAGGTCTCTACATGAAAAATGTGGCTTTAGGTCTTAAGTTTTATCTCCAATTAAGTTTCATCTCCAATTATCCTCACACCAATTGGAGTTGCCTAGCTCTTATTATAACCCTAAAAGCATATTAGACTAAGAGGTCCAGAAATCAGCAATTCAACAACCATAAGTTTTCTCCATTCCATTCATTAATTTTCAATTCACAACACACTAAATGACCATAATTAAGCATTATAAATATTAATTGGTTAGCAATTCTCGAAACCCTAATTTTCACCCGAAACCCTAATTTTCACCCAAAACCCTAATTCTCTTCTTCATAATTCAATAAAAATCTTGTAGTCTCATCCTACCAATCATGAATACTATATCAATCTTACAACACTTCCTCATTAATTTCATCAATACACATCAAGGCCTTAATACTCCATGGCTGGCTGAATTTCTAGGGTTCCCATATATGTATGATTTTCTTGCATTTTCATATGATTTACTCATTTTCAACTCTATGCCAAGCAATTATAACTAATTTCAAACTAGAAAGGGAATTTACCTTAAGTTGATGATTTCCCAACTCCAATTTATTTTTAGTTTTCCTTGAATTTCTTCCTCCAAACTTCTCTTTGATGCTAGATTAGAGATTTTCTATTGTTTTAGTAGTGAAATTGTGGAGAGAATTGAGATTTTTAAGAGGTTGAGAGGTGTAATAATGGAGGCAATAAAATGGGAGAGAGATGAGAGAGATGGTTGGCCACTTTGGTTAAAGAATATGATTTGTTTCCTTTTTAACTTTTGTTTTATTTATGTATAATTATCCCCCAAATTTATATAATTTAAAATTATAAATTAATTAGGTCATGCTTACATCTTCATGATATCATAAAGCACTTTAAAAATTAATTTTCCTTTCTTTTTCTCTTCTTCCACTATACCTCTATACATTTAATCTATTTTTCAATATTTTAATTTTACACACTTTAATAGACATTTAGGTCAAAATTCACCTCTAAGAGTTGACCAAAATGCCCCTCGTTGGTTCAATCCATCTTTCTAATAGTGCTTGGTAACTCTTTAAATACTGATGTAATTATTTGAACTTGTTTTCTTTTCTTTTTTGTGGTTTTCACATTCCCATTAGTTTTGCAATTATCTCTTGGCCTGGGATGTCATAGGGTCCCACACGAATTTAGGGTGGCAACTGAGCTCGCAGTCCCTTCCCGGGTCGGTCATCCATCGCCGGGACCATGGCTCATTTAACTAATCAGGCTTCGTTTTTCTTATTTCCATTTCACCTTCATGTGATTTCTATTCATTTTTATTTATGGCTTTTCTAGATGACTTAGATACGGTTCTAAACATCCTAACTGTCCAGACAGACACTAGTCACCGAAACAGTGGAATGTATAGAGTACTTAGTATGGGGGTGTTGCAATTCTCCCTCCCTTAAAAGAAATTTCGTCCCAAAAGTTTACCTAGTATTAGCCTCTAAATAGTTGTGGGTGTTGCCTCCTCATGTCCTCTTCGCACTCCCAAGTAGCCTCCTGGTCTGAATGATGGTTCCACAGCACTTTCACTAAAAGTATCTGCTTGTTCCTCAACTACTTCACCTCATGTGCCAAGATTTCTATGGGCTCTTCCTCATAAGTGAGGTATAGATTCACCTCAATCTCCTCTATTGGAAAAATGTGAGAGGGGTCTGATCTGTACCTCTTCAATATAGATACATGAAAACATTGTGAATTCTTTCTAGCTCTGGAGGCAATGCCAGTCTATATGCTAAAGGACCCACTATCTCCAGAACCTCATATGGCCTAATAAAGTGAGGACTCAGCTTCTCCTTTCTGCCAAACCTCATAATCTTCTTCCAAGGGAAAACCTTGAGGAATACCTAGTCACCCACTGTATACTCAATATCTCTTCTTTACAAATCAATGTAGGACTTTTGACGATTTGATACAGCCTTGAGTTTGTCTCTGATAAGCTTAATCTTCTCCTCAGTTTGTTGCATAATTTATGGCCCAATCAATTTCCTTTCACCAATTTCATCCTAACACAAGGGAGTTCTACACTTCTTGCCATACAAAGCTTCATATGGAGGCATCCTAATTCTTGATTGATAGCTATTGTTGTAGATAAATTCAATCAAGGGCAAGTGTGTATCCCAACTTCCTTCAAACTTAATCACACAAGCATGAAGCATATCCTCCAAAATCTGGATTACCCTCTCAGACTGGCCGTCTGTCTGTGGATGGAATGCAGTGCTGAAGTTCAATCTAGTTCTTTGGGCTTTTTGGAAACTACCCCAAAATCTAGAAGTGAACCTTGGATCTCTGTCTAACACATTAGATACTGGCACTCCATGAAGTCTCACTATCTCATCAATGTACAGTTTAGCCAATTTGTCTAGGCTATAGTCCATCCTCACTGGCAAAAAATGTGCAGACTTAGTCAATCTATCCACAATGACCCATACTGTATCATGACTCTTCTGTGTCTGTGGAAGTGCCATCACAAAATTCATCGTGATCCATTCCCATTTCCACTCAGGAATTGGTAATGGCTGTAGCAAACTAGCTGGCACTTGGTGTTCAGCCTTCACTTGTTGATAAGTTAGGCATTTGGATACATATTTAGTTATGTCTTTCTTCATACCCATCTACCAATAGTGCTCTTTAATAGTTCTGTACATTTTGGTTCCACCAGGGTGCATGGCAAAATGAAAGTCATGTGCTTCCTTCATAATGATTTGCCTTAATTCTACATCATTTGGAATGCACACTCTGCCCTGGTATAACAGTAAGCCGTCATCATTCTTTGAAAAATCTATTTTCTTACCATCCCAAGTTTCTTCCATCAATTTCACATATTTTTCATCATTTTGTACTGCTGTCTTAATCTAATCAGTTATTAATGGCTTCACTTGCCAAGTAGCTATCATTTGTCCCTCATCATCTATCTCCAGATTAGCATGCAATGCTCTCAACTCATGCACCATGGACAAAGGAGAAACCCTTAAACTAGCCATAGTCTTGCAACTTAAGGCAACAGCTGCCATATTTGCTTTCCCTGGCTAGTAGTATATCAAGCAGTCATAATCTTTTATCAGCTCTAACCACCTCCTCTATCTCAAATTTAATTCCTTCTGTGTGCCTAAGTACTTTAAGCTTTTGTGATCTGTGTAAATGTAACACTTTTCCCCATACAAATAGTGTCTCCAGATCTTCAGAGCAAATACTATGGCAGCAAGCTCCAAGTCATGTGTAAGGTAGTTCCTCTCATATGGTTTCAGCTGACGTAATGCATAAGCAATGACATTTCGTTCTTGCATTAGTACACAGCCTAGCCTATTGTAAGAAGCATTACTGTACATAATATACTCTTTAGCCGGAGTAGGTAAAGTCAGGACTGGAGCTTCAGTTAAACATCTCTTCAACTCATCAAAGCTCTATTGGCATTCAATCCATTGAAATTTTATATCTTTCTGAACCAGCTTAGTCAGTGGAGATGCTAAAATAGAGAATCCTTTTACAAAACGGCGGTAGTAACCAGCTAAGCCTATAAATCTGCAAACTTCTATAACATTTTTTGGTGGCTTCTAATTAAGGATAGCTTCTACCTTGCTGGGATCCATCTTAATGCCTTCATCTGATACAATGTGCCCCAAAAAAGCAATTTCTTTCAACCAAAATTCACACTTCGACAACTTAGCATATAACTGTTTCTCCCTTAAGGTCTGTTGCACGATCCTTAGGTGCCTATCATGCTCCTTTGCATTCTTTGAATACACCAAAATGTAACTATGAATACCACAACAAACTGATTTAAATATGGCCTAAAGATAATGTTCATCAGGTCTATAAAAGTAGCTGGAGCATTAGTCAACTTGAATGGCATTACTAAGAACTCGTAGTAGCCATATTGAGTCCTGTAGGTAGTTTTTGGAATGCTATGCTCTTGCACCCTTAATTAGTAATAACCCAATCTCAAGTCAATTTTGGAGAACAAAGCTCCATCCTTCAATTGATCAAACAAATCATCTATGCGAGGTAGTGGATATCTATTTTTTATGGCCAACTTATTCAACTGCCTGTAGTTGATACACAGACGGAGAGTACCATCTTTCTTCTTGACAAATAGAACTGGTGCTCCCCAAGGTGACACACTGGGGTGTATGAAACCCTTCTTAAGTAACTCTTGCAACTGTACCTTCAACTCCTTCAACTCAGCAAGTGACATTCTATACGGAGTAATGGAGATTGGTTCTACACCAGGCAAAACCTCTATTTTGAACTGCACCTCTCTTTCTAGAGGTAATTTTTGCAATTCTTTAGGAAATACATCCGAAAAGTCATATACAGTAGGAATATCCCTCAATGCTGGACTCCCTACTTGGGTGTCTATCACGTGAGCCAAATATGCTTCACTCCCCTTTCGAATCATTTTTCTAGCAAGTGCAGCTGAAATGAGATTTGATGGCAATAACTGCCTCTCCCCATGTATTACCACATTATCATACTGAGGGAGACCAAAAGTGACTGTCTTCAGTTTACAGTCAATCATAGCATGATGCCTGGCTAACCAATCCATGCCCAAGATGATATCGTAATCTCTGAAGGACATTTTAATCAAATCAGACAGAAAAGCATGTCCTTGGATCACTAAAGGATAATCCTTATACAGTTTATTTAACTTGACCTCCTGGCCCAACAGACTAGTTACTGCACATTAAAATCCATTGTCAAACAAGGAATGGTGGCAGAATAAACAATGCTAGCACTAAGATATGAGTGTGTGGAGCTAGGATCAAATAGCACATAAACAGCTTGTTCAAAGAGGGAAAAAGTACCAGCTACTACATCAAAAGTCTTAGCCTCTTCTCTCTGACGCATTATGTACACTTTGGCCGGTGCACCACTTTGTTCTAGCTGATTTACAGTGCCTTGACTGCCTGAGGTACTACCCCTGCCTTTGCCTCAGCTTCTACTAGCTGATTGTGAACCTCTGATGGCAGAATGTAACACCCTCCCGGTAGCAATTCCGTACATTCTACTGTTTCGGTGACCGGTGTCGGTCCAGACAGCTAGAACGTTCGGAAAAATATTTAAACTAAAGTGAGGAACCAAAATTAACTCAAATACTAATAAGAAAAATTTAGTAAATATTTTAGAAATAAAATACAACCAAGTTAAACGAGCCGGTGCCCTAGCGAGGGGTAACCCAGAGGGAAGTTGCGGTTCTCACAACTAGGAGCCCTAGACCCGGGGGAAAAATTATAAAATAATTTTTGGGACTCCAGAGAAGGGGTATTGAGGTTCCCATGGCATTAGAGTGCCAAGAAAATACTTAGAAAAATTTTTCAATCGGTACAGACAATTTTGACCCGTTAAGCCAAACGGAGGGCATTTTGGTCATTTCGCCTTCAGATGTGATTTTTGGCCGACTTTTCCAGTTAAGTAAATAATTATTATGACACAAAATATGAATTAATGTTGATGAAAAATTAATTTGAAGTTAGTAGAAAAGAAAAGAAAAGAAAAATCAATAAAAAAGCCAAATATGACATCATTAGGATGTCATTTAAAAACTTCTACCAATCAAAATTCAACAACCCTTTAAGCTAACAAATAAAAGAGACATACCAAGACAAAAGAATTAAAAATGCAGCTGCCTTCTTCTTCTCCAATTGCAGCCGAAACTTTGCTTGCCCTAAACCTCCATTAATCCTTCAACCAAAGCTCAAGTTCTCTCCTTATTTCACCATAAATTTTCCTACTCCATTCACTAAAACTTATCCCCACATCACAAGGTAACTCTAGGCAGCCACAAAGAGGAAGAATTCTAGAGTTTTCACAAGCTTAATAAGTTGAGCAAAGAGGTTAGTGCTATACTTCCACTCTCACTCATTTAATCTTTGTTAGAGCATCACTTTAAGTTAAGAAATTGTAAAAATTTGAAGTAAATTATATATGTTAGGGTATCTTCAATTTTCGGCAGCCCTAAGGAAGGATGAGTTTGATTGTTTTATTGGACTTATAGTGAATTAGAGATCATGTTTAAAGTGTATACATATATATATACAAAGAATGAAAGAGTTAACTAAGGAAATTGTGAAAACCTTGAAATTGAGCTAGGGTTTAGGGGTGAAAATTTGACTTGGCTTATGAAATTGTTAAAGAACACTCTAATGGTCAATTAGTGACCATTTGAGATAAGTTGACCATAAATTGGATTGAAATATAGCATGGCAAAGTGAATGAGTCTGCTGCCCAATGAGTGCAGCAGGGTGGCTAAGATTTCAGTCCACTTGGACTGCCATACCTTTGGATGTGTTGGTCCAATTGGTGTTTGGCTAATTGAACATGAAACTAGGCTTATAATGGCACATTTTTGCTGAAGAAACCATGCCCAAAAGACCAAACCAAGTGGACCAAAAGTTGGCCCCAATCCGGATACCCTGCAACAGAACCTGCAGAAATGACCAAATGAACAGTAACTGTTCATTTGGCCATAACTCACTGTAGCTATAGTCAATTGACCTAAAATTTTTACAGAAACAAGTTAAGACATAGAAAAACAAATTTCATGAAGAAACCTACCCCAAATTATGACCAGAACCTAACCCAAATGACAGTCACAGTCACTGTTCATGGTACTGTAGATTTGGTAACTCTGCAGTTTTGGCAATCCGGCCAGCTGTGGTTTTTGGACCATATCTGGAGCTTCAAAACTCCAAATGGAGTGATTCAAAAAAATAAATTCAACTAGACAAAATAAGGAACAACTTTCATGTTTACCATTTCCTCAAATTCCCACTGCAACAGGGCCCAATGGAACAGTAAAGTTGGGTCACAAAAACTGAAATTTCTGCCCTCTTAGATTTAAGTTGAGAAATGGTAATGGTGACCAATTCCAACAAGTCTTAAATGCCAAATGTGGTATGTTGGGAGTGCCAAAGTCAATGTACATATTTTCTATCCAAAAGTCAACATTTTTGTTGACCAATGAGGTGAATAGTAACACCAAAACTTGAAATTCACAAATTGAAGAATTTAAAAGTTTCAAATGCCCTAGTATACCTAACAAGATTGGTTTGGATAGTTTGGCATGCCAACAGGGTTCAATTAGCAGTACTGCACATGGCAATATGCCATTCTGTGATTTTATGGCTTTTAGCCATTCTGACCTTGTATTGAGCTTTGGCCTTGTGCCTAATGTTATCACAGCTTGTTAGCTGTTCTATTGCACACCGGGAGATGCATATGTGACCGATGGTGTGACTGCCCGAGGTACTTGATACCCAAAGGCTGGGCCATTTACGTTATCCAGTCCAGTCATCTAGTGTAGGTTACTTGGGCAACCAAATGAATGAAAGTGGACAAAGATAATGAAATAATGGATACACCAATACCAAACAAAGAAATCATACACATTCTATACATACTTATTTTCTGCTATTTTCTTTTATTATACTATTGCACCACTAAGCATTATTGCTTAGCGCATTGCTTTTGCCACGCGTAGGTACTGGAGATACAGATTGTGAGCCCAGTAGACCGCAGACCGGGTGAGTCTGTCCGGCAGTTCTGCACAGTGTCTGTGTCACCTCAACTTCTGCAGTGCATTGGTAGGACACTAGGTGTCATTTTAATATTTTGTAGCTAATTTTTACTTTCTCATATGTATTTGAACTTATGTAATGTATTCTGATGTTCATGTAAATAATGAAAGTTATGGCTATGAATGCAAAATTTGAGCATTTATTTATTGTTTGTATATGAGAAATGGATGTTTGAGAAATGAAAAGGTTATTGAGAACTAAAATTGAAATGTTGTTGAGATCTTGATATTGAGATTTTGTTGATGAATTGAAGTTGGGATTGTTTGAAAATTATTTGGAAGTGTTTTTAACAGGTTCCGAAGAACTGTTTTCTCCATTTTTAGCCAGATCACGGATTTTCTTTAAAATTTTCGGAACCTCAAATAAATTATGATTTCAATAAATGACTTAAATGAGTTATCTTTCACAAATTATATTCAAAACTTTGACAAAAAAATTAATTAAGGTAAAATAGAGTGTGCCCGTACACCGTGTGACATAGCTTACTCGGATACACTGTAGCCGGGTAAGTGGTGTCACATTTAGTGGTATCAGAGCACGGTTTAGGCGTTTCTGGGCCTAGATTGAGTCCATACCATGCAATGCATTTGTAAGAGTCGAGGAGACACTAATGCAGATCTGTTTATCTTTCTTATCTTGAATAGGATATGGACCCTACATCATAGAGAGCAGTAGAGGAGGAAGTGGAGAGTCATGCTCCACCTGCAGCAGCTGAGACTGTGGGCATGGGAGAACCTGCTCCACCAGCTCAAGCAGAGCCTGCTCAGCCTCCACAGGCCATATTCCAGCAAATGGCCGAATTCTTCAGACAAATGGCTGGGGTAATGCCAGCACCACCACCACCACCACCAGCTCCACAGCAGAAATCACACCTGGAAAGATTGAGAAAATTTGGAGCAGTGGACTTCTTCGGCAAGAGAGAAGATGATTCTGTTGCAACCGAAAATTGGTTGAACAGAACAGGCAGAGTCCTAAAACAACTCCACTGCACTCCTGAACAAAACCTAGAGGCTGCCATATCTCTGTTGCAAGATGATGCCTATGAATGGTGGGACACGGTATCCAGTGAAGTGCAGCCAGAAGCTATAACTTGGGACTTCTTTCTCTCAGAATTCAAGAAGAAATATGTGGCATCAGATACCGGAAGAGAGAAGAAGAGAGTTTATTAATCTGAGGCAGAGACAGTTGTCAGTGGCCGAGCATGAGAAGGAATTCGTCCGATTAAGCCGCTATGGAAGGGAGATAGTCCCTAATGAAGCTGAAAGATGTAAGAGATTTGAAGAGGGACTAAATGACAACATAAAGATTCAGCTCACTGCCTTGGGAATCACAGAATTTAGCAAGTTAGTGGAAGCTGCAATAAGGGTTGAAAAAGTGAGAATCAGTGAGCAAACCAGAAGGGATAGACAGCAGAAGAGGGGACCAGGTCAGTCTAGCTCATCCCCTGCACTTGGGAAGAAGTTTAGAGGTCCACCTGCACAGAGTTCAGGTCAACCACAAGGTCAGGGTCAGTCTCAGGGGCCCAGGCCATAGTTTATCCCTAGGAGAGGTCAGTCCACACCATTAGTGGGCAGCTCTCCAGGGATGGGGTTCAGGTGACCAGCCCCAACATCGTCTGCATGTCCGCATTGCCTGAAATGGCACAAGGGGGAATGTTGGAGAGTAACCATTGCCTGCTTGAGATGTGGGTCGACAGAGCATCAATTGAGAAACTGTCCACGCAGAACTACTACAGCTGCTCCAACACAAGCGCATGCACCGCCTCGCACTACGCAGGGGTAGAAAGTCTGGCAAATCTGAGGCTGTAGCACCATCACAAAGGCCTGCATCTGAGCCAGCAGAGAGGCCTGATAGCAGACCACCTGCAAGAGCTTATGCTATTAGAGCTCAAGAGGAGCAAGATGCCCCGGACGTCATCAGGTAATGCTTCTCCTCTACAATACACCTGTGCATGCATTGGTGGATCCAGGATCCACTCATTCCTACATTTGCATCAACCTACCCGTAGAAAGGGGGATACTAGTAGGGGAGAGTGACCAATACATTCTGGTCACAAATCCATTGGGCCACAGTGTAGTGGTGAACAAAGTGTACAAGGGTTGCCCGTTAAGGATTCAGGGGTATGAATTCTTGGCAGACCTAATCGAGTTTCCCTTCCACGAGTTTGACGTGATTTTGGGAATGGACTGGTTGTCACGTCATCAGGCAATAATTGATTGCAAATTGAAGAGAATTTCTTTGAAAACTCCTGAGGGTAATGAGATCACTGTTGTGGGTGAAAGGACGGATTTCTTGTCCAATGTCATCTCAGCCACAGTTGCAAGAAGAATGATGAGAAAAGGCTGTGAAGCCTACCTAGCACAAGTGATGGATACTAGGCAGGCTAAGCCAAACCTGACTGATATACCCACAGTGAGAGACTTCCTGGAGGTATTTCCTGAAGAATTGCCTGGTTTGCCACCAGAAAGGGAAGTTGAATTTGCTATTGAGACAACTGCACAAAGCACTCCATTTCCATTGCTCCTTATAGGATGGCACCCACTGAATTGAGGGAGTTGAAAACTTAGTTGCAAGAGTTGCTTGATAAGGGGTTCATACGCCCCAGTGTGTCACCATGGGGAGCTCCAGTGCTGTTTGTGAACAAGAAGGATGGGACTTTGAGGCTTTGTATTGATTACCGGCAGTCGAATAAAGTGACTGTGAAGAACAAATATCCGTTGCCTAGAATTGATGATCTGTTTGATCAGTTGAAGGGAGCAGGAGTATTTTTTAAGATTGATCTCAGATCAGGGTATCATCAGTTGAGCGTGAAGGATGTAGATGTGCCCAAGACTGCATTCAGACCCCAGACGGCATTATGAGTTTCTGGTGATGCCCTTTGGCCTAACAAATGCACCAGCTGCATTCATGGACCTTATGAACCGTATTTTCCATCCATACCTAGATCGGTTCGTAGTGGTCTTTATTGATGATATTTTGGTGTATTCCAAGATCAGGGAAGAACATGATGAGCATTTGAGGATTGTTCTGCAAACCCTGAGAGAAAAGAAGCTGTATGCTAAGTTGTCCAAGTGTGACTTCTGGTTGAATGAGATTGCATTCCTTGGACACATAGTGTCAGCTGATGGGATTAGGGTGGATCCCAAGAAAATAGAAGCAGTGATGGAATGGAAGCCTCCCAGAAACACAACTGAGGTCAGAAGCTTCTTGGGGCTAGCTAGGTATTACAGAAGATTTGTGAAGGGATTTTCTTTAATAGCTGCTCCAATGACCAAGTTGTTACACAAGAATGTCAGATTTGACTGGAATGACAAGTGTCAGACTAGTTTTGAGAAGTTGAAGGCTATGTTGACAGAGGCACCAGTGTTAACACAGCCAGTGTCAGGAAAGGACTTCGTGGTCTACAGTGATGCTTCTCATAATGGGTTAGGGTGTGTATTGATGCAAGAGGGGAAGGTAGTCGCTTATGCTTCTAGGCAGCTGAGGCCACATGAACAGAATTACCCTACCCATGATCTAGAGCTTGCAGCAATTATCTTCGCACTGAAGATATGGAGGCATTACTTGTATGGTGAAAAGTGCTATATTTACACAGACCACAAAAGCCTGAAATATTTGCCAACCCAAAAGGAGCTCAACCTTAGACAGAGGTGATGGATTGAGTTCCTAAAGGACTATGATTGTGTAATTGACTGTTTTCCTGGGAAGGCAAATGTAGTTGCTGATGCTTTGAGCAGAAAGTCCATCACAACTTTGAGATCATTGAATGCCTGTCTAACTTTGATTCGAGATGGAGCTATTTTGGCTGAGTTGCAAGTGAGGCCAAACCTGCTACAGCAGATTTTAGATGGGCAAAAGGCAGATGAAAAGTTAATGGCTATTATGAGCAAAATCTCAGAGGGAAAAGCAACTGACTATGGGGTGAAAGCAGATGGGTGTATGTATTACAAAGGAAGACTGTGTGTACCAGATAATGGGGAATTGAAGGCCAGTATTCTGAAAGAGGCACATACCAGTGTTTATGCTATGCACCCAGGAAGTACAAAGATGTATCATGATCTGAAGCTTCAGTATTGGTGGCCTGGTATGAAGAAGGACATAGCTGACTATGTGACTAAATGCTTGACATGTCAGCAAATCAAGGTAGAACATCAAGTTCCATCGGGTTTGCTACAGCCTATACGCATACCTGAATGGAAATGGGATCCGGTCACCATGGATTTTGTAAGTGGTCTACCTCTCACCCAGAAGAAACATGATGCAGCATGGGTGATAGTTGATAGATTGACAAAGTCAGCACACTTTCTGCCAGTTAGGACTGACTACTCACTGGAGAAGTTAGCAGAATTGTATATCAGTGAGATAGTTAGACTGCATGGAATTCCACTTTCCATCATAACTGATCGGGACCCAAGGTTTACATCGAGATTTTGGAAGAAGTTGCATGAATCCTTGGGTACACAACTCCACTTTAGCATAGCCTTCCATCCTCAGACGGATGGGCAATCTGAAAGAGTAATCCAGGTAAACAATTGAAACAAATTAAACAAATACACATATTGAATTGAAATAATAATAATAACATGAAATATATGTCAGGTCTTTGAGGATATGCTGAGGAGTTGTGTCATTGAGTTAGAGGAAAGTTGGGATAGATACCTCCCACTGGCCGAATTTGCATACAACAATAGCTACAAAGCTAGTATCCAAATGGCCCCATATGGGAGAAAATGTAGAACTCCAGTGTGCTGGACTGAATTGGGCGAAGACAAACTGGTAGGGCCAGACCTGGTGAAACAGACTGAGGAGAAAGTGAAACTAATCAAAGCCAATCTGAGGGTTGCCTTAGACAGACAAAAATCTTATGCCGACTTGAAGAGAAAAGAAATAGAATATGTGGTTGGCGACAAAGTGTTCCTCAAGGTGTCACCGTGGAAGAAGGTATTGAGGTTTAGAAGGAAAGGTAAGTTGAGCCCTAGGTTCATTGGCCCATATGAAGTCATTGAACGTGTGGGACCAGTAGCCTACAGGCTAGCTTTACCACTAGAGCTGGACAAGATCCACAATGTGTTCCACGTGTCCATGCTTAGAAGATACCGCTCAGATCCTTCACATGTCATCTCCAGGGAAGAAATTGAAATACAACCAGATTTGACATATGAAGAAGAACCTCTACGGATCCTAGCTCGGGAAGTAAAAGAATTGAGGAACAAGCAGATTCCACTGGTGAAAGTGCTATGGAGGCACCACAACATCGAAGAGGCAACTTGGGAAAGTGAAGAGACGATGAGGCAACAGTTCCCTCAACTGTTTGCATCAGGTAAATTTCGAGGACGAAATTTAAATTAGAGGGGAAGAGTTGTAACACCCTCCCGGTAGCAATTCCGTACATTCTACTGTTCCGGTGACCAATATCGGTCCAGACAGCTAGAACGTCTGGAAAAATATTTAAACTAAAGTGAGGAACCAAAATTAACTCAAATACTAATAAGAAAAATTTAGTAAAAATTTTAGAAATAAAATACAACCAAGTTAAACGAGCCGGTGCCCTAGCGAGGGGTAACCCAGAGGGAAGTTGCGGTTCTCGCAACTAGGAGCCCTAGACCCAGGGGAAAAATTATAAAATAATTTTTGGAACTCCAGAGAAGGGTTATTGGGGTTCCCATGGCATTAGAGTGCCAAGAAAATACTTAGAAAAAATTTTCAATCGGTACAGACAATTTTTACCCGTTAAGCCAAACGGAGGGCATTTTGGTCATTTCGCCTTCAGAGGTGATTTTTGGCCGACTTGTCCAGTTAAGTAAATAATTATTATGACACAAAATATGAATTAATGTTGATGAAAAATTAATTTGAAGTTAGTAGAAAAGAAAAGAAAAGAAAAATCAATAAAAAAGCCAAATATGACATCATTAGGATGTCATTTAAAAACTTCTACCAATCAAAATTAAACAACCCTTTAAGCTAACCAATAAAAGAGACAAACCAAGACAAAAGAATTAAAAATGCAGCTGCCTTCTTCTTCTCCAATTGCAGCCGAA
This sequence comes from Hevea brasiliensis, assembly GCF_030052815.1. Lineage (NCBI taxonomy): Eukaryota > Viridiplantae > Streptophyta > Magnoliopsida > Malpighiales > Euphorbiaceae > Hevea > Hevea brasiliensis. The sequence continues at coordinate 29,701,873 of NC_079509.1, read as the reverse complement.
ACTTTGCTTGCCCTAAACCTCCATTAATCCTTCAACCAAAGCTCAAGTTCTCTCCTTATTTCACCATAAATTTTCCTACTCCATTCACTAAAACTTATCCCCACATCACAAGCTAACTCTAGGCAGCCACAAAGAGGAGGAATTCTAGAGTTTTCACAAGCTCAATAAGTTGAGCAAAGACGTTAGTGCTATACTTCCACTCTCACTCATTTAATCTTTGTTAGTTAAGTTAAGAAATTGTAAAAATTTGAAGTAAATTATATATGTTAGGGTATCTTCAATTTTCGGCAGCCCTAAGGAAGGATGGGTTTGATTGTTTTATTGGACTTAGAGTGAATTAGAGATCATGTTTAAAGTGTATACATATATAAATACAAAGAATGAAAGAGTTAACTAAGGAAATTGTGAAAACCTTGAAATTGAGCTAGGGTTTAGGGGTGAAAATTTGACTTGGCTTATGAAATTGTTAAAGAACACTCTAATGGTCAATTAGTGACCATTTGAGATAAGTTGACCATAAATTGGATTGAAATATAGCATGGCAAAGTGAATGAGTCTGCTGCCCAATGAGTGCAGCAGGGTGGCTGAGATTTTAGTCCACTTGGACTGCCATACCTTTGGCTGTGTTGGTCCAATTGGTGTTTGGCTAATTGAACATGAAACTAGGCTTATAATGGCACATTTTTGCTGAAGAAACCATGCCCAAAAGACCAAAGCAAGTGGACCAAAAGTTGGCCCCAATCCGGATACCCTGCAACAGAACCTGCAGAAATGACCAAATGAACAATAACTGTTCATTTGGCCATAACTCACTGTAGCTGTAGTCAATTGACCTAAAATTTTTACAGAAACAAGTTAAGACATAGAAAAACAACTTTCATGAAGAAACCTACCCCAAATTATGACCAGAACCTAACCCAAATGGCAGTCACAGTCACTGTTCATGGTACTGTAGATTTGGTAACTCTGCAGTTTTGGCAATCCGGCCAACTGTGGTTTTTGGACCATATCTGGAGCTTCAAAACTCCAAATGGAGTGATTCAAAAAAATAAATTCAACTAGACAAAATAAGGAACAACTTTCATGTTTACCATTTCCTCAAATTCCCACTGCAACAGGGCCCAATGGAACAGTAAAGTTGGGTCACAAAAACTGAAATTTCTGCCCTCTTAGATTTAAGTTGAGAAATGGTAATGGTGACCAATTCCAACAAGTCTTAAATGCCAAATGTGGTATGTTGGGAGTGCCAAAGTCAATGTACATATTTTCTATCCAAAAGTCAACATTTTTGTTGACCAATGAGGTGAATAGTAACACCAAAACTTGAAATTCACAAATTGAAGAATTTAAAAGTTTCAAATGCCCTAGTATACCTAACAAGATTGGTTTGGATAGTTTGGCATGCCAACAGGGTTCAGTTAGCAGTACTGCACATGGCAATATGCCATTCTGTGATTTTATGGCTTTTAGCCATTCTGACCTTGTATTGAGCTTTGGCCTTGTGCCTAATGTTATCACAGCTTGTTAGCTGTTCTGTTGCACACCGGGAGATGCATATGTGACCGATGGTGTGACGGCCCGAGGTACTTGATACCCAGTGCCAGTTTACCCGTTATCCAGTCCAGTCATCTAGTGTAGGTTACTTGGGCAACCAAATGAATGAAAGTGGACAAAGATAATGAAATAATGGATACACCAATACCAAACAAAGAAATCATACACATTCTATACATACTTATTTTCTGCTATTTTCTTTTATTATACTATTGCACCACTAAGCATTATTGCTTAGCGCGTTGCTTTTGCCACGCGTAGGTACTGGAGATACAGATTGTGAGCCCAGTAGACCGCAGACCGGGTGAGTCTGTCCGGCAGTTCTGCACAGTGTCCGTGTCACCTCAACTTCTGCAGTGCATTGGTAGGACACTAGGTGTCATTTTAATATTTTGTAGCTAATTTTTACTTTCTCATATGTATTTGAACTTATGTAATGTATTCTGATGTTCATGTAAATAATGAAAGTTATGGCTATGAATGCAAAATTTGAGCATTTATTTATTGTTTGTATATGAGAAATGGATGTTTGAGAAATGAAAAGGTTATTGAGAACTAAAATTGAAATGTTGTTGAGATCTTGATATTGAGATTTTGTTGATGAATTGAAGTTGGGATTGTTTGGAAATTATTTGGAAGTGTTTTTAACAGGTTCCGAAGAACTGTTTTCTCCATTTTTAGCCGGTACTCTGCCGGATTTTCTTTAAAATTTTCGGAACCTCAAATAAATTATGATTTCAATAAATGACTTAAATGAGTTATCTTTCACAAATTATATTCAAAACTTTGACAAAAAAATTAATTAAGGTAAAATAGAGTGTGCCCGTACACCGTGTGACATAGCTTACTCGGATACACTGTAGCCGGGTAAGGGGTGTCACACAGAACCTTAGACTAACCCTTCAGTGGTGGTAGGTGGCCCAGATCTGCGGGCACTGGTGCAATCCTTCGAAAAATATCCCATTCCACCACAATTAAAGCAGGCTCTAGTAGCTTTGTAACATACCTTCCAATGGTTCTTACCATATGTCTCATAAAGATGGGGAGGGTGTAAAATCCTCATTTTAGCTAGTCCGTACAGTCTACTGTTCCGGTAACCAGTGTCGGTCTGAACAGCTAGAACATTCGGAAAAATATTTAAACTAAAGTAAGGAACCAAAAATTAACTCAAATATTAATAAGAAAAAAACTTAGGAAAAATTATAAAATAATTTTTAGGACTCCAGAGAAGGGTCATTGAGGTTTTTATAGCATTAGAATGCCAAGAAAATACTTAGAAAAAATTTTTCAATCATTACAGACAATTTTGGCCCGTTAAGCCAAACAGAGGGCATTTTGGTCATTTCGTCTTCAGAGATGATTTTTGGGCCAACTTGTCCAGTTAAATAAATAATTTATATAACATAAAATATAAATAAATATTGTCAAAAATTTAATTGCAATTAAATAGACAAGAAATGGAGAGAAAATGAAAGAAAATGGATTTATGACATCATCATGATATCATTAAAACTCACCCAACCAACCCACTGTTGACACATGGCATAACTTTGTTTAAAAGAGACAAATGGGCTGGAAAACAAAAGAAAAATCAGAACTCCCTTATCTTCTTCTCTCCTTCCTTGCCACCCCCTTTGCCCTCCATAACCAAGCTTTACCATGCTTGATTTCTTAGGTTTCCATCCATCAAAACTTAAATTTCTTAACACAAAAACTTGCTCTTACACCTTGGTGATTCTTTTGGGAGCAAAAAGAAAAGGAAAACAAGAGCTTTAGCAAGTGGGAAAATCTCACTTCTTTGAGGTTAGTGACCTAACCATGAATTATACTTTAAATTCATGATAAGGACTTTGAATGGGTGTAAATTACAAAAAAAAAAAAAAAAAAAAAAAAAAAAAATTGTTGAATACCATTTGTATGTTGTCACACCCCGGCTTAGTGGGCCCCAGCTCAAGCCCCTCTATGGGTGGCCATCTTGCTGGCGTACCCCTCTAGAGGCCGGCGATGCAACTCAAATCTTGTCGCTTGGTGGAGTTCATCTGCCGCAGAGCTAGGATTCAAACCCATATCACCTCACGGATTTGCTTCGCCTCTTACCAATTGAGCTGAGCTGTAGCTCAATTGAAGCTGAGCTACAGCTCAATTGGTAAGAGGCGAAGCAAATCCGTGAGGTGATATGGGTTCGAATCCTAGCTCTGCAGGGCGAAGGGATTGAACTCCACCAAAGCGGACAGTACCGATTTGAGTTGCATCGCCGGCCTCTAGAGGGGTACGCCGGCAAGATGGCCACCCATAGAGGGGCTTGAGCTGGGGCCCACTAAGCCGAGGTGTGATAATAAAAAAATTAATAAAAAAAATAAAGACCAAGGAAGACCAAAAAAAACGTGAGCAGCCTCTTCTTCCATAACAGCCACACCAAAAGAAAGAGAGAGAGAAAGAAAGAGAGACCTCCATTGATGTTCACTCCAAACCTTCAATTTCCTCTTCAATTCACCCTAAAACCCTAGAAACCCTTCACTAAAATTTACCCTAGCACCTTGCTAAAGCTTTTGGCAGCCAAGAAGGAGAAAGAAAGTGAGGTTTAAGGGCTTGGAAAATTCTGCCACTTGAGGTTAGTGCATTTATATCTTAAAAACTCATTATTTTCATGGTTTGGGACTTGAAACTAGTAAGGATTGTGATTTAAATTAACAAAAACTTATGTGTATAACATCTTGAATTTTGGCTGCCCTAGCTATGGAAAAGGGGGAAGTGTATTTGATGAGCTTAGAGTAAAATAGAAACCATGTTGAAGTTATAAACATATAAGCAATGCATTGGTAGTTACTAAGATACATGGTATAAACCATGAATTCGAATTAGGGTTTGGAAAGGTGAAAATGTGACTTGGATTATGAATTGATTAGAGAACATTTTAATGGTCAATTAGTGACCATTTTAGGTAGATTGACCAACAAATGGACTGAAAAATGAGATTGCAAAGTGAGGTTGCAGGCTGCCCTAGGACAGCAGCATAGGGACTGAAAATTCAGTCCCTTTGCACTGCCATAACTTGGGTTGTGTTAGTCCAATTGGTTTTTGGCCAATTGGACATGAAACTAGGCTTATAATGACACATTTTTTCTGAAGAAACCATGCCCAAAAGACCAAAGCAAGAGGACCAAAACTTGGCCCCAATCCGGATCCCCTACAACAGCACCTGCAGAAATGACCAAATGAACAGTAACTGTTCATTTGGCCATAACTCACTGTAGATTTGGTCAATTGACCTGAAATTTTTACAGCAACAAGTTAAGACATAGAAAAACAACTTTCATGAAGAAACCTACCCCAAATTATGACCAGAACCTAACCCAAATGGCAGTCACAGTTACTGTTCAAACCTGCAACTCTGCAGATTTTCATTTGAGCAGCAATGTTTGGAGGACTATAACTCTCTCTAGAAAACTCGGATTTAGGCGATTCTTGAACCGATGGAAACCTAAGGCATAGTAGAACATTTCATATGAAGAAAGTTAGACCAAATTATGAACTTAACTTGATCAAATTACTGACCAAAAGTTCGACCAAAAATCTGCTGCACTCCAAAATCTCAAAGCATGAATAAAGGCACGTGAACAAGAAACTTATTTTGGCCATAACTTGAGCTACAAAACTCCAAATGGAGTGATTCAAAAAAGGAAATTCAACTAGACAAAATAAGGAACAACTTTCATGTTTACCATTTCCTCAAATTCCCACTGTAAAAATAACAAATGGAACAGTAAAGATGAAGCATGAAAACCGAAAATTTTGCTCAATTAGCATTAAGCTTAAAAATGGTATTGGCAACCAATACCAATAAGTTTGAAATACAAAATGTGGTATGTTTGAGGTGTTAAGACCAATACACCTATTTTCTATCCAAAAGTCAACATTTTTGTTGACCAATGAGGTGAATAGTGACACCAAAACCAAAAATTGGCAATTTTGCCAAAATGACCTAAGCTTTGAGAAAGTGACCAAAACCAACAAGTTTTGAATACAAAATGTTGTATGTTGGGAGTACTAAAACCAATGTACCTATTGTTTATGCAAAAGTCAACATTTTAGTTGACTAATGAAATGAATAGTGACATGAAAACTTGAAATTCAAAAATTGTGAAACTTAAAAATGCAAAATGCCCTAGTAGGCCTAATGTGATTGGTTTGGATAGTTTGGCATGCCAATAGGGTATTGTTTTAGCAGTACTGCGAAAGGAAAGGCTTTATGCCTGTATTCATTGCTTTATGCCCGTATCCATGGCTTTTATGCCCGTATTCATGGCTTTTATGCCGATTATGTGATATCATGGCTCTTTAGCCATACTGACTGCATACGTGGTTGACGTTCAAGGCCCCATGGTATGACGCCCGAGGCACCGCGGTGTCCAAAGCAACGACCCGTTATCCAGTCCAGTCGTCCAATATAGGTTACTTAGGCATGAAAAAGTATAACTGTGATTGAACTGATTATTAAAGAAAATACGAAAATTAAGTATCAGGAATGATTACAAAAATACAAAGAAGCTCAATATCATGAAGAAAATAATTAACGAAATGCATGAAGAAGTTAATATCATGAAACATGATTAGCCCTCGACTAAACAATAAGTTAGTAATTATTCATTTCTTATGAACACAATAGCAAGGAAATTATTATTTTTATTTGCATATTGTATTTTCTTGTATTATTGGCACCACTAAGCTTTATGCTTAGCGCGTCGCTTTTGCAACGCGTAGGTACTGAAGATTTGGACAGAGGGCCCAGTAGACCACAGATTCGGTAAGGCAGTTCACAGTTCTGCATAGTGTCCATGTCACCTCAACTTCTGTAGTGCATTGGTAGGACACTAGGTGTCATTTTGGCATTCTGTAATAAATTTTGATTTTCTTATATGTAATGAAACTTATGTAATGTATTTTGATTTTCATGTAAATAATGCAAATTTGTGTTTGTAAATGGAAAAGTGAATATTGATCTGTGATTGTTACATGACTATCAAATGAGATGAATGATTGAAAATTGAAATTGAGAAATGAATGGTTGACAAATGTTGAGATGATGATTATTGGAGTTTGAGAGTAATTGAATACGAATATATGAATATTGGAAGTGTTTTTCACAGGTTCCGAAGAACTGTTTTCTCCATTTTTAGCCGGTACTCCGTCGAATTTTCTATAAAAATTTTCGGAACCTCAAATAAATAGTAATTTCGATAAATGTCTTAAAATGAATCATATTTCATAAGTTATATTCAAAATTATGATAAAAAAATTAATTAAGATAAAAATAGAGTGCTCGGCACACTGAGTGGCATAACTTGCTCGGCTACACTGTAGTCGGGTAAGGGGTGTCACATATGTAAACCCTAGATTTTTGGTAGCCATGGTTAGAGTTTGATTGTGTTGAGTTTAATGAAATTAAAAGACTATCATGGCTGCCCATAACATGTATTTACTAAGTGGATTGAAGAAATGCAATGAAAATGCTTGAAGGGTAATGTGTGAGTTAGGGTTTGGGGTGGAAAATGGGATTTTGACCATGTGATGATTAAAATAGGTTTTAATGGTCAATTAGTGACCATTTAGTTCTGTTTAAATAAAAAATGAAGTGTGTTGAGTGATGGGATTGGGTTTGGTGTGGCTGCTATGAAAGTGACCTGCAGAATTGGAGTGACCTATAGAATTAGACTTGAGTCTAGCAGGTTTAGGCAGCCATAACTTGAATTGTAGAGGTTCAATTGGTGCAAGACCAATTGGACATGAAACTAGACACATAATGGCACAACTTTGATGAAGAAATTATGCCCATAAAACCAAACCAAGTGGACCAAAAGCTTGCCTTAATTCGAGTGACCTGCAGTCTGTTTCTGCAGAATGACCAAATGAATAATGTTTCATCATTTGGCCATAACTCAGTGTAGAATGGTCTAATTGACCTGAAATTTTACTAGCAACAAGCTGAGATATAGACCAACAACTTTTATGAAGGAACCTAACCCAAATTATGGCCAAAACCTATCCAATAAGTGAGTTGTAGTCACTGTTCACTGAACTGTAGATATGGTCAGTCCAGAAAATTTTCAATCTGGCCAATTGTGGTTTTTGGACCATAACTTGAGCTAAAAAACTCCAAATGGAGTGATTCAAAAAATGAAATTCAACTATAAAAAATAAGGAACGAATTCCATGTTGATCATTTTGCCAAATTCCCACTGCAAAAATGACCAATGAAACACTAAACATGAAGCATGAAAACTGAAAATTCTGCTTAATTAACATTAAGCTTAGAAATGGTATTGGCAACCAATACCAACAAATTTTAAATGCAAAATGTGGTATGTTGGGAGTATTAAAACCAATGTACCTATTGTCTATGCAAAAGTCAACATTTTGGTTGACTAATGAAGTGAATAGTAACACAAAAACTTGAAATTCAAAAATTGTAAAACTCAAAAGTGTAAAATGCCCTAGTATACCTAACAAGATTGGTTTGGATAGCTTGGCATGCCAATAGGGTTCTGTTAGCAGTACTGCATATGGCTTCATGCCATTCTGTGTTTCATGGCTCCTATGCCATTTTGTGACATAATAGCCTTTGGCAATGTTATTTGAGTTGATATACTTGGGTTTTAACCCTAATCATTATTACAGCTTATTAGTTATTCTGTTGCACACCGGGAGATACAATGTGACCGATGGTGTGATGGTCCGAGGTACTTAGTACCCAGTGCCAGTTTACCCCTTTATCTAGTCCAATCAACTAGTATGGATTACTCGGGCAATGATAATAAACCTTACCAAGGTTTAAGTGAATAATACCTACCCATATGATGTTTATTTAATCCCCAAAGTGCTCCACTCACCAATATTTAATTACATTATAAGTTAAATGTGTTAATTACTCAATTTGAATCCCATTTTTGCTATTTATATTAGGTACCCCTAATTTAATGTTTCATTATATTTTCCAAGTGTAATATCATGTATTTTCAATGGACATTTAGGTCAAAAGATAACTCGGGATGTCAAATGACCACAATGCCCCTGTTCGAGTTGCATTCCCAATTTTTCGGTAACATCGGGTTTTGTCCATTTTTCGATTTCTCACTTTTCTTTGTACTAACTATTTAATTTTTATTTAATATTTCTTATGGTATTTATACTTCAATAGGGGTCTATTTAAGTCCTAAAAATATTTTCCAGGGTTCCCCGCAGTCCAGGGCTAGTCAACGGTCCACGCCGTGACTTCCTGCATGATCACCCATCGCTAGGGTTCTCAGCTCGCTTAACTTGGTTACATTTCTTTGCTATTATTTTTCCTTTGTTTTTCTTGTATTTTCTTTTCTTGTATTTCATTATTTTATGTCTCCTCACTCATATCGAAGTGTAGTTCTAGGCATCCTAGCTGTCCGGACAACACTGGTCACCGGAATAGTAGAACGCACTACCGAACATAGGGGTGTTACAATTCTCCCTCCCTTAAATAAATTTCGTCCACGAAATTTTACCCAATAGCCATCTTACAATAGTCATACGTTTATTTTCTCCTTTCTATATGATCGTATAATCTTCTTTTCCTCAAATTTGTATAAGGCTTTTAACAATCTAATACAACGTTTAATTTGTTTATATAACACCAATCTTCTCTTATTATTGTCCTGTCTAATATTTTGGTTCATGTTCCTTCTTGAATGACCCTTGAGGTCATGTTAGAATGATTTATCTAGTCGTTGGTCCTTTGACCATTCTAGTCAATAGTCTTCCTCACATTCGTAACATTTTTTTTTTGTTATGTCTGAACCAACTGTTCGAATTTTTTACTTCCATAACTCTTTTTATTTATCAAGATTCTATAACTTACTTCCCTTTTGTACTAAACTATAACCTTTCAATATTCTAACTTTTGAGTTTTAAATCCCTAAGTAGGATTTTCAAACTTATTTCCAACAATAAAATTTTGTCCTGGCATAACTATACCAAAACAGATGCCGTTGGCATTTATTCTCATCTTAGTGTATTATCGAGTAGTACGTAGCTCTATAAAATAATCTCAAGTCAGTACTGTAATCTGCAGCTTACAGTATAAACATCAAGAACATTGCATATTTACTACGATACATCCCAATGGATCAAATTTTCTAATATTTTATCCTTTTCGAATTTACTGATATTCGAATCTTATTCTGATTATAATATCCGTTAGCAATTACTAACAGTAACATCCTTGCCCACATCTAGAGCAATTCCATTACTGCATCTTACTTTTACGTCCTCTTGCCTTACATTAAGTAGGCTCGCCAATTAGCTTTATAATTTATGGTGTGTTAAAAAATACTTTTTCGCCGATAAACTCTTTCAAAACTAATTTCACTTATTATCACAATCCTTATCTTAAAAGACTAATCACTAATGCATCAAAATTTATTCCCCTGTAAAGGAATAACAACAAAACATATAGTTTTAATACTAACATAAAAGTATGCAAACTCTAGGTTAAACAATACATATATATATATCTTAGTTACTAATTAAGAAAGTACCAGCAACAATGTCAAAAGTCTCAGCCTCTTCTCTCTGTCGTATAGCTTATACTCCAGCTAAAGCATCACCTTGTTCTGGCTGATTTACAGTACTCTGACTTCTAGGTGTACTACCCCTACCTCTACCTCTGCCTCTACTAACTGATGGTGAACTCTTTGGGGTAGCAACTTGGGTTGATCCCTTTGGTGTAGTAAATGATCCAGAACGACATGGATTTACACAATCCCTAGCAAAATGACCAGTCTCCCCACAATTAAAACATGCTCCTACGGTTCTATAACATACCCCACTATGTGGTTTACCACAAGTTTCACAAAGTTGATCTGATAGCGCATTTTTGGGTTTCTGTTGAGTTTGCTGATCGGATCGAAGTGGTTTCTGTCCAGAAGATCTATCTCTACCGGACTTCTTACTACCTCGGTTGTATCCCCCAGAGTTTTTCCTTTTTCAAGTAGGACCACTAGAACTCTGTTCTACTGACTTTCCCTCTTTTTCTGTCTTCTCTGATTTCTTTTTCTCAGGAGCCGCTTCAGATTCAATTCTTTCCAATTCTAGTGCTTTGAGAAATAAGTTCAGAGAAGTTGTTATGTTTGAATCCGACCACTTGTAATCTGATACTAGGCTTTAAGCCGGTTTCAAACCTCTTAAATCTCTCCCTACTGGTAGAAAGTAGACTTACTGCATAATGGCTTAGGCGAGAAAATTCCCTTTCATATTCAGCCACCGATCTACTCCCCTATTTCAGACTTAGGAACTCTTGCAGCTTCTGGTCTACATAAGCATCGAGGACATATTTTTGTCTGAATTCCTTGAGAAAGTCATTCCATGTTAGCATTGCAGGTTCTACCAGACTATGGGGAATGGTTTTCCACCAGTCATAAGTATCCCCCTGTAGCAAAGATACTGAGTATTCAAATTTGAGCTCCTCCGTGCAATGCAGCTTCTTGAATACCCTATCCATCCTCTCTAACCATTGTTCTGCCTCTAGAGGATCTACTGTCCCCTTGAACTTTGTAGCCCCATATTTCATCAATTTGTCATATTGTCTAGCAGAAGACTGTGGTTGTACCACTGGTGTCTGTATTGGGACTTGAGTAGGCACATTACAAGCCATTTATTGGAACATTACAGCCATCTGCTGAGCGAACTGAGCAGGAAACTACGGTACTACAAGGGCTGGTGCTGCTGAACCATTGACATTGTGTAGGGCTGGGGCATCCCCTTGCACCTCAGCCTCTATAGATTGATCGACTGAACTATCACCCTCTTCCATGGTCAATGCGAGGATCTTAGATCTCCTGAACAAATAACACAAGGAGATTTCCTCCCGTTAGTACATATTTATAATGTAATGTACTGTATGTATCAAATAATGACATTGAGCAGTTATACTATGAAGAAAGAATATTCAAATAACATGTGAAAACAGAATTTAAAAACTAGCTCTGATACCACTAAAACATGTCACACCCTACCCCTCTGTAAGGCATAACATGATCCCGTAGTATACCTAATGAATTACCAACTTCGTCTACTGATAACCCATTAAATACACTACATAGGATTTTAAAACTTTTCTTACTTCTTTTTATAGTGGTGAGCACTATTTACAGGTGTTAAAAACCTTTTTGAACTGAAGTAAAACAGCTAACACACTTGGACTATTAATAATTTCTGTAAAAATTTTGGCAGAGTGCCATCTGTATTTTGGACAAAACAGTTCTTCAAAAACCTGTAAAAAGCACTTCAATATTTTTATCAATCTCAAACTCCAACATAATTCAACACAATATGTTTTTCAACTCAAATCCACAATAATTTTTCAAAGAGTGAGATAAAAAAAATACAGTACAAATTTTACAAGCCAAAATAACTCATAATTTACTTTACAACTTCAATGTACAATTTTAATTTATAACTGCTCAAAACCAAGAACAATATATACATACAGTGAACATACATTACAGTACAAAATGCAAAATGTGGTATACTAAATATACCCGATGATCTCTCAATGTAGTACTAGCAGCCTAGTCTGCTGCCCTGTCAGTCTGTCTACCTGCGATAGCAATGAAAAGCTATCGCTGAGTAAAATTTACTCAGTGGTGCACAATAACAATTTGAAATGTGATATATATAAATCTTTTATTGACAATTCACAAATCAAATAGTTCACAAAATTTACAAAGTTCATATAATACAAATTTGATCAAATAACTGAGTAACACAGTTCTGCCAATCAATAACACAATTTGATCAAATAACTGAATAATACAGTTTTGCCCATCAATAACACAATTTGATCAAATAACTGAATAATACAGTTTTGCTGATCAATAACACAATTTGATCAAATAACTGAATAATATAATATTGCCGATCAATATCACAATTTAAGCCATGACACAATTTTTTCCACACATGCCGTGTTGTACACCACGACAAGACACACTTACCCCAATAATCAAAATCAATGAGGGAGGAAGCTAGCTGAATAATGAGTACTCATCCACACTCACCTCAGACTAGCAAGTCAAAGAGGGAGGAACATAATCACACTCACCCCAGACTGATAGGTCAAAGAGGGAGGAATATATCACACTCACCCCATAAATGGAGGAGGAACATAGTAACAGTGTCATGCCAAGTGTGAATCAAAACAATCAAATCATAATATTTCATACAAATCATAAATCACATTTTATCTCAAAATTTCCATTTGCAAAGTTGGAAACACAATAATTTCCAAATAATATGCCCAAAACCAAAGTAATAAAAAATTATTCATAACTCATTTCTCCAAATAAATTTGCTAGTAAAAGCAGTGAATATAAAAGTATTGTGCACGGACACAATTTAAAACTATAATTTTCAATTAAATTTTTAAGTAGAAAATGAGAAGTCAAAATTATTGTGCACAAACATAATTTAAAACAATGACATACAAATAATCATAATTTATTTCAATTAAAAAATTCAAAAGAAATAACTATTGTGTGCAAACATAATTTAAAACAATGACATACAAATAATCATAATTTATTTCAATTGAAAAATTTAAAAGAAATAACTATTGTGCACAAACCTCTGATAACTGTCTCCTGGCCTTGAATCAGTGTTTCCTTCCCTTTCCCTGAGTCTTTGCTAACTGAGAAACACAATTTGAGGTGTTTCAGTACTCATTTAAACTGTCTCTGATGATAATGCTTGATAATTAATTCGCTGAATTCTATTATTTACTTAATCACCTAATATGTCAACCCTCAATGCGTTCTAGGTAAATTAGGTTTTAATGTTACTATTATGTCACATTCGATAGTCTTTTAGGGTTGGTACATATTACCAATTTCATTTCCATGTATACTGCATTTTATTGCAACTTACTGGATTTCGGGATACTAGTTTGAACTAGCTGGACGACCTAGTTCCCTCAATTTTCAGTCAAGACTACAAACTTGTAGATCTATGTCTTATTGCACGCGGGGCAAAATTTCAGGTCATTCTGAGTTATGTAGACTAAGTTATGGTCATTTTACTATTGCTGGTCGAAATGCATCAAAATTGGTCACTTTAGGTCAATTTTTGTTTGGCCAGTTTTTGGACCTGAACTTATGCAAGCTGTTTGACTTGCTTATGGTCATTTATGGGCTTTGGTGTCTTCATAAGACTTGTAGATATAGGTCTTAACTATTCATGGTCAAAATTTCAGGTCAATTAGACCTATTTTGTGTGAGTTATGGCTAAAATACTAACTGCTACCTAAATGGTCAATTTTCAGGCCTTATTTGCACTTAATCCGGATTTGGTCATTTTTCAAGCTACCTTGAAAGCTGAATTTTGGCAAGCTTCCTTCATGAAAGTTGGCAATTTTGTGCCTAGTTTCACCTCCAATTGGTCTCATACCAATTGGAGCCACACTCTTAAGGTTTTAAGCCCAAAACACAAACTGCCCTATTACATTTTGTTTATACTCATCAAGATCACCTTTAACACTTACCAAACTTCACCTTCATGCCAATTCTGGTTTGTACCCTAACATAAACATATTTTACCACATATTGTTGATCATTGTTGGCAGCTTACAATCACATTCAACATACACCATAAAGTGCAGAATTTGTCAAACTCATTTACAACAATTTAATCACCTATTCATGCTCATTTACTTGTCCAACTTCACACCATCACACATATACCCAAACTGCCATAACAATTATCACAATTCAACATTAATATTCCATAATCCAAATATGAAATAACATCCTTATGGTTCACCAAACCAGGCTGCCGATTCATGCATTACATTCCCTAAATTTCCAAGCACTCAAATTTCAATACACATTCACATATACTAAGTATACATCACCCAAATAATTTCCTACACACATAAACATTTAATCAATCCTTTAATCCACCATTTACAAGCAAAAGTAAACTATCTTCAAGGAGTTTCCATGGCTGCCAAAAGTACACATCCCCATTCAACATCAAACCTCAAAAATCTCTCCATAAATCAAATACCCATAACATCCTTACAAACTTTAACAAAACAATAATCGAAAACACAAACTTACCTATTGATGAGGCTTGCTAAATCTTCACCAAACTCCTTAAATTTAGTATCTACTTCTTCCTTGTGAGGTGGGGATCAAGATTGGTGAAGTGACTTTGGTGTTTGGAGGTGAAAATGGAGGAGATTTGGAAGCTGGAATAAATGCGGCAATGGAGTATTTGGAACTCTTCTTTTCGGCATGGAAGAATGGATGAAGATGGTGAAGTGTTTAGTGGAAGTACACCTACCCATATGATGTTTATTTATTCCCCAAAGTGCTCCACTCACCAATATTTAATTACATTATAAGTTAAATGTGTTAATTACTCAATTTGAATCCCATTTTTGCTATTTATATTAGGTACCCCTAATTTAATGTTT
Organism: Hevea brasiliensis; assembly: GCF_030052815.1. Taxonomy (NCBI): domain Eukaryota; kingdom Viridiplantae; phylum Streptophyta; class Magnoliopsida; order Malpighiales; family Euphorbiaceae; genus Hevea; species Hevea brasiliensis. Next base: position 29,686,821 of record NC_079509.1, on the reverse strand, counting down.
CATTATATTTTCCAAGTGTAATATCATGTATTTTTCAATGGAAATTTAGATCAAAAGATAACTCGGGATGTCAAATGACCGCAATGCCCCTGTTCGGGTTGCATTCCCAATTTTTCGATAACACCGGGTTTTGTCCGTTTTTCGATTTCTCACTTTTCTTTATACTAACTATTTAATTTTTATTTAATATTTCTTATGGTATTTATACTTCAATAGGGGTCTATTTAAGTCCTAAAAATATTTTCCAGGGTTCCCCGCAGTCTAGGGCTAGTCAACGGTCCACGTCGTGACTTCCCAGTGCGGTCACCCATCGCTAGGATTCTCGGCTCGCTTAACTTGGTTACATTTCTTTGCTATTATTTTTTCTTTGTTTTTCTTGTATTTTCTTTTCTTGTATTTCATTATTTTATGTCTCCTCACTCATATTGAAGTGTAGTTCTAGGCGTCCTAGCTGTCCGGACAACACTGGTCACCGGAACAGTAGAACGCACTACCGAACATAGGGGTGTTACAGCATATGGTAGGACATTAGGACTATAAGTGGCCCTTTTGTATTTTTACATTTTGTATTAGTTTGGATTGTAACTATAAACTCCTGTAATTATGTATTAATGTAAATATATGAAATTTCATATTATTGAGATTTTCAGCATAATGAAATGTTGAGAATTATCTGTGAATATGCTTCAAGTGATGAAGTGAATAGAAAGTTTTTTTGAAAATAGTATTGTGATTTAAGATTTGAGATTATGAGATTGACTTAAATGTGTATAATGGAGTTTGGATTTGAAAATTATTTTAGCAGCATTTTTAAACAGGTTTAGAAGAACTGTTTTTCCAATTTACAGTCGGCACTCTGCCGGACTTTCTATAAAATTTGTGGATAAATTCAGATTTATCAAAATTAAAAATAAATGAATTAAAAGGGATAAATTGTAATAGAAATATAAATTGGTGCTCCGACACACTGAGTGGCATAACTTGCTCGGCTACACAGTAGACGGGTAAGAGGTGTCATAGAGGGAATGAACTCCTGGTCGTCTGCTAATCGGATCTAGGTGATCTCTGTCTCGAAAACCTTCCCCTACCAGATTTTCTGCTACTCTGTCCCCCAAAATTCTTCCTCTTTCCAGAATTGTCACTGAAACCCACTGACTTTCCACTTCTCTCTTTTTCTTTCTTCTCTTTCTCAAGTGCCCCTTCTGATTCTATTCTCTCTAACTCCAAGGCTTGAGATATCAGTTCAGAAAAATTGTCATGCAGGAACCTAACCACTTGTAACCTCAAACTGGGCTTTAACCCAGACTCAAATCTTTTGCATCTATTCCTATTAATGGTGAGTAGGCTCCCAGCATAGTGGCTTAAGCGAAAAAATTCCCTTTCATACTCAGCCACTAATCGGTTCCCCTATTTTAGACTTAAAAATTCTTGCAACTTCATATCTACATAAGTATCCGGAATATATTTCTGTCTGAACTCTTTGAGAAAATCATCCCAAGTCAGAACTGGGGTTCCACCAAACTGTGGGGGATGGTCTTCCACCAATCATATACATCCCCTTATAGCAGAGAAACTAAGTATACAAGTTTTAATTCATCCGTGCAATGTAGCTTTTTAAATACCCTCTCCATCCTTTCAAGCCACTGTTATGCTTTCAATGGATCCACTATTCCTTTAAATTCTGTTGCCCCATATTTTTATCAACTTATCATATTGCCTGGCAAGAGGCTGTGGTTGCATTGTTAGTGCTTGAATCGGGGCTTGGACTGGCATATTTTCAGCCATTTATTGGAATAGAGCTGCCATTTGTTGCGCAAATTATGCAAAAAACTACAGCATTGGTGGAGCTAGTGTAGCTGACCTACCCGCGTTCTGAGGAGTTGGGGCTTCCCCCTGTGCCTCAGTCGCAACTGACTGCTCTACGGAGCGATCACCTTCTTCCACTTCAATCAAAGTGTATTCTATCTCCTGAACAAACAACATAAAGAGATTTCCCTTCGTCAGTTCATATTCAAAATATAATGCATCATATGTATCAATTAATGACATTGAGTGTGACGCTCTTCATTTAGATAGTCCGTACATTTTACTATTCCGGTGACCAATGTCTGTCCGGACAGCCAGAATGTCTGGAACCATATTTAAACTAGAGTGAGGAGTCATAAATAACCTAAATAAAGATCAAGAAAAATTAAAGAAAAATAAAATAAGCAAAATGTAAAGAAGTTAAATGAGCTGAAGCTCTAGCAATGGATAACCTAACGAGAAGCAACTGTGAAGATAGTTAGCAACCCTAGACCCATGGGAAACCCTGTCAAATAATTTTTGGGACTCCAGTGAAGAGTTATTGAGGCTTAGATGACAAAAGAATGCCAAGAAAATGCTACGAAAATTTTATAAATTGATACAGATAATTTTAGTTCATTAAGCAAAACGAAGGGCATTTTGGTCATTTCACCTTTAGAGATAATTTTTTACCAACTTGTCCATTTAAGTAAGCAAGATCCATGTCCTAAAATATGAATAAATATTTCTTAAAATTTAATTAAAAAAGAAGAAAGAAACATAACAGAAAAATGAAACTAAATTAGACTTATGACATCATGCACATGTAAAAATGATGCAATTAAAATCTATTAACCAATCAACATAAGACAGCCACTTATAAAAAAGCTAAAAGGAGATAAATAAAACCCAAAATTCACTCACCTTCTTTTATTTTCTAAAGTTGGCCAAACCACTCTTTCTACACTCATCCACCATTTTTGTTTCCTTAATCTAAATTTCTCTTAGGTTTTCACCATAATTTCCATAACTCCCAACACAAAACATTGATTTTTAATGTTGCTTAACACTTTGGGAGCAAAAAGAAGAGGAGAAGTGAAGGTTTAATAAGTGGGGAAAATTCACCAATTCAATGTTAGTGCTATTCTCCACTTCTCTCTCACTTTATTCATGGTTAAGGACTTAAGTTAAGCTAGGATTTGTTGAAATTGAAGTAAAAATATACATGTATGAGCAATCTTGATTGTCATAAGCCATGAGTAGGGAAGTGTATGATAAGTTTAAATTGAATTAAAGTTGGTTATTGATGGTCTTGGATGAGAATATAAGACTTAGAACCTTAATTTTTATGTGTGGTGCAAGATGGAGAAATTGGGAATTAGGGTTTGAGCTAAATTGATGGTGATTTTATGTTCTAATAGTCAATTAGTGACCATTTGATAGGATTTGACCATAAAATGAAATTAATTGTGGCATTGAATTAGGAATTAGAGGTACTGCCCAATTGCTGGAAATTCTAGGCTTTGAATCTAGTGAGTTTAGGCAGCCATAACTTGAAGTGTGTAGCTTCAATTAGTGCAACACCAATTGAAAGTGAAACTAGGGACATAATGCCGCATTTTTTATGAAGAGACCCTGCCCAGAAAACCAACTTTGAGTGACTTAAAATTTGCCTAATTCCGGGTAACTAAAATCTAGATCTGGAAAAAAGATCAAATGAACAGTGTTTGTTCAAATGGCCATAACTTTGTGTAGAGAGGTCTAAATGTCCTGATTCTTGAAACCATGGAAAGCTTAGACATATTAGAACAACTTTCATGAAGAAAAGAAACCCATTTTCTGACCATAACCTATTCAAATTGCTAACAAAAATTAGTTCATCAAAACTTTCAGAATCAAAATTGCCTAGAAATTCTGGACAATAAAAAATCCGGCCAGTTATGGTAAAAATGCCATAACTTGAGCTACAAAACTTCAAATGGAGTGATTCAAAAGGAAATTTAAAGTAGAGACCTTAACGAACAACTTTTATGAGGAAATGTTAGCCAAAATCCCACTGTAGATTGGTCCAATGGAACAATAAACATAGGTGACAAAAACTGAAAATTTTGAAATATTTATAATAAGCCTTGATTTGTGGTTGGCAACAAATGCCAACAAGTTTATAACCCAAAATGTGGTACTACCATGAACTTAGGATTTATATTCCTAATCAAAATTGCCCAGAAATTCTGGACAATGACCAATCCGGCCAGTTATGGTAAAAATGCCATAACTTGAGCTACAAAACTTCAAATGGAGTGATTCAAAAGGAAATTTAAAGTAGAGACATTGAGGAACAACTTTGATGAGGAAATGTTATCCAAAATCCCACTGAAGATTGGTCCAATGGAACAGTAAACATAGGTGGCAAAAACTGAAAATTTTGAAATATTTCTAGTAAGCCTTGATTTGTGGTTGGCAACCAATGCCAACAAGTTTATAACCCAAAATGTGGTACTACCATGAACTTAGGATTTATATTGCTATTATTTATAAAAAATTCAACGTTTTGAGTGAATAATAATATGAATAGTAACCCCAATAACATAGGAAATAGTATAATAAATTAGAGAAGCCATTATGATTGTTAATATAAAATGTGATTTACATAAATGGATTGTTAAATGTATAAATGAGGTAAAACTATTGTTAGGACTTATGTCCCTTTTGCAAATAGGAAATAATACCTTGCATAATTAATGGCACATGAGAGACAAGAAGAATATTTGAGTACAATGGTATATGAGAACTATTGTTGTGAATTGTGATCAATATGGATGATATAACGAGTGTATAAATTATGATGAATACATAAACTGTGTAGAATTGTGATTTAGAAATTTATGCTTCTATTAGGAATAGTATTAAAATGATAAAAATTATAATTGGAACTTATAATGAAATAATAAAATATATTAACACTTAATGGTACTAATGTGCCCATGTATTGCCTAGACACGTGTGTCAGATTGGATAGATTGGCATGCCAATAGAGGATTATTTGAGTAGTACTGCGTTAGGCTTTATGCCTATATTTATGGCTTGTATGCCCAATTATTTGTTATTATGGCTTCTTAGCGATATTGATTGCATACGTGGTTGACGTTTTGCACTTTCACGTCCCATGGTATGACGGCCCAAGACACCACGGTGTCTAGTGCCAAGGACATGCTTATCTAGTTTAGTCAGCTTGTCATAGGTTACTTGGGCAGTGAAATTTGTTAAGAATAATGAGAATTAAAAAAAATGAACAAGAAAGAAACTAAATTAGCTTTAAAGAAATTTTAATTATTATGAAATAATCCAAACAACAAGAAAATGTTGAGTGAAATGACAAAATGATTAGCAAAATAGATATAATTTAAATAAATAATTACAACTGCATCTTTTATAATAACATGAACAGAAATTCAATATTTTTTTTATAAATTGTGAATATTGTACACTATTATTGTATACTTAGAAAATAAGTGCTTCCAAAGAACAATATAATATGACTAAAGATAATTAATATTAAAAATTCCATATGAAATAAAAACAATTCTTGATTATGCAAATTAGACTCCATTTTTTTTTATCTTTATTTATATATTTTATTTTCCTGTTATATTATTGCACCACTAAGCAGAAATGCTTAGCGAGATGGATTTGTTTCTTCGCGTAGGTACTGAAGATAAAGCCTGTGGATATTAGACTGAGATTTTGGAGTCCGGATCTGCAGAAGTGTCAAGATTGTCACCTCCTTAGCAATGCATGTAGATAGGTCCCATATAGATCATATTTTGTATTTTGTGTAATATACTTAGTTATTATGTTATAATATAAATTATGAAATTGTATTTAATATGTATGTGATGTAAATTAACAAATGGGCTCTTTCATATGTAATTTAATTTGTATATCTTGTAAATTATGAACTTATGTAATTAGTTTGTAAATTATCTAAATTATTAAAATTTGAGAATTTATGTATATGAGTTGAGCATGAATGGAAATGCATGGAAATTAATGTAAAATTGAAATATATAGGTGATATTCGAAATGATGAAATGATTATGATGAGTATAAATGAGATTATTATTGACAATATTTATTAAAATTTTTAAATAGATAAATAGTAAAACACGCCAAACGGTATTAGAATGGAGAAAACTCCATCAGTTTCTCCTTAGAAAATTAACTGATTTTAAAATATAACGAGAATAAAAATTATTAAAGAATAAGGTAAGATATGAGAAGGTGCTCTGGCACCGAATGTGGCACGCTTTACTCGGCTACACTGTAGACAGAGTGAGGGGTGTTACATTTATTAGTATCAGAGCGCAGTTTAGGCTGTTCTGGACCCGAATAGGCAGATAAAAAAAGCATATAGACTGCATATCATGCATTACATTCATAAGAGTCGATGTGACACTAATGCAGATTTGTTTTGTTTGATTATTTTAGGTTAAGGTATGGATCTTGGTTCGTAGAGAGCTATAGAGAAAAAGGGAGAAAGCCATGTTATGCATATGGGTGATATGGGAAGCAGGGGAGATCTTGCTGTGCTAGTGCTAGAGGGGCCTGTACAACTCCAACAAGCTTTATGGGAGCAGATGATTAAGTACTTTAGACAGATTACTAGGGTAGTTCCACAACCCCAACCACAGCAGAAGTCACTTTTAAGAAAAATTAGGAAATATGGGGCTATAGATTTTAAGGGTAAAAAGGAAGATGATTCTACAGCTGCGGAGTATTAGTTAGAAAGGACTGTAAGAGTTTTGCAGCAATTACATTGCACACCAGAACAGAGTTTAGAGTTGTAACACCCCTATGTTTGGTAGTGCGTTCTACTGTTCCGGTGACAGTGTCTGTCCGGACAGCTAGGATGCCTAGAACTACACTTAGATATGGGTGAGGAGACATAAAATAATGAAATACAAGAAAAGAAAATACAAGAAAAACAAAGGAAAAATAATAGCAATGAAATGTAACCAAGTTAAACGAGCCGAAAACCATAGCGATGGGTGACCGCACCGGGAAGTTGTGGCGTGGACCGTTGACTAGCCCTGGACTGCAGGGAACCCTGAAAAATATTTTTAAGACTTAAATAAATATCTATTGAAGTATAAATGTCATTAGAAATATCAAAGAAAATTAATTAATTAGTACAAAGAAAAACGAGAAATCGAGAAAACGACAAAACTCGGTGTTACCAAAAAATCGGGAATGCAACCCGAATAGGGGCATTATGGTCATTTGACACCTCGAGATGCCTTTTGACCTAAATTTCCATTAAAAATAAATGATATTACACTTGGAAAATATCATGAAAAATTAAAATGGTGGTACATAATGTAAATAGCAAATGATAGGAAGAAAATGTGGGAAATTGAAAACTTTGGATTAAACAAATCATAAACTCACCTTAGTGCTCCACTAACATCACCTAAGTGGACTTGTAATCAGCCTTTGGACAGAAAATTCTATCATCTTCAACCTTGGGACATCCAGCTGAAATCAACATTGAGAGAAAACTTCATAGCTGTCTATGGTGAGAGCTCCATGCAAGCATGTTCTAGCCACTTTTTCTACTAAGTTCCTTCATTAACTTTGCTCCTCACCTTGCAAGGAAGAGTTTAATAGCAATTTTAAGAAGTTTAGTGAGGTTTTGATCAAGCTTCAAAAGTGGTAAGTGAGTGTTTTCAATTCTTATTTCATTAAAAGTGTAACTAAGGTTGTGGGTAGTTGATTTATGGAATAATTTTTTATGTTGATGATTGAATGGTGATACACCATTTTGACAGCCATGGAAACTCACTATTTGTAGCTTATTTTTACTTGTTTATGGTTGTTAAGATATTGATGTAAGTGTTTATGTGTATAGAAATAATTTGGATAATGTATACTAAGTGTATGTGTGATAGTGCACTTGGTTTTGGAAGTTTGGAAGCTATTTGAGGGAGATGTGCAAATCGGTAACTTTAAAGTGTAGTTTAAAATGTGTTGTTTCATGGTTTGGGTTATTGAATTATGTTGTTATTGATGGAAGCATGTATATGTGTATAATGGTTTGGAATTGGGTATGTAAATGGGGTATGTTCATGTGGTTAAATGGTGTAAAAAGACCTTGGAAAATTCTGTGTTATAGTGTGCATATTGAGGATGGTTACAAGCTATCCAAAATGACCAAAATGTGTTGTTAAATGTGTTAATAGTAAGGTATAAACCAGAATTGGCATGAAGGAAGTAAATTGGTAAGTGTTGAAAATGTAATTGGCAAGTGATGAGGAGTGTGTAGTAGGGCAGTGTATGTTTTGGCTCATAAACTTAAGTGTGTGACTCCAATTGGTATGAGACCAATTGAAGGTGAAACTAGGCACAAAATGTGCCAACTTTCATGAAGGAAGCTTACCTAAATTCTACCTAGAAGGTGACTTGAAAAATGACCAAATCCGAATTAGTGACTTGAAAGCTAGAAAATTGACCATTTGGGCAATAGTTAGTGTTTTGACCATAACTTACTCAAAACAAGTCCAATTGACCTGAAATTTTTACCATGAATAGTTTAGACATATATCTACAATTCTTATGAGGGCACCAAACCCCAGAAATAGCTAGAACCAAGCCAAATAGCTTGCACAAATTTAGGTACCAAAACTAGCCGAACCAAAAGTGACCTAAAAATGACCTAAGCCTACCATTTTAGTGTATTCTATCCAACATTGGTAAATTGACCATAAATTGGTCTACACAACTTAGAATGAACTGAAATTTTGCTCTGTGTGCAATAAGACATAGACCTACAAGATTATAGTTTGGACCGACACTCGAAAACTGAGGGAACTAGATCATTCGGCTAGGTCAAATTAGTATACCGAAATCCGGCAAATTTTAATAAAATGCAATATACTTGAAAGTGAATTTGGTAACATGTACCAACACTAAAAGGCTATAAAATGTGACATATTGGTAACATTAAACCTAATTCACCTAGAGTGCTTCGAGGGTCAACATTTTAGGTTGACTAAGGAAAATAATAGAATTCAATAAATTAATTATTGAACATTATTATTAGAGACAGTTTAAATGAGTACTGAAATACTTCAAATTGTGTGTTTCAGTTAGCAAAGACTCAGGAAAAGGGAAGGAAACATTGAGTCAGGGCCAAGAGACATTTATCAGAGGTTTGTGCATAACATTTATTTCTTTTGACTTTTCAATTAAAATAAATTATAAGAATTTTGTATGTTATTGTTTTGAATTGTGAAAAATTGTTTGAATGGAAATTTGATAGATACTTATTGTTTGAAAATATTGCAATTGGTTGGAAACCGCAGCTATCATGTATATTTGATTGAATTCCTCGCTAGCTTGTCTAGTGGGACGATTTGACTTTGAATTCCCTTTCTGGCTGAAGTGTTAAGGTGTGTGCCTGTTGAGGACGAATAGAATGAGTACTCATATTATTGTTAGCTAGCTATGTTATTCCTCACTAGCCATCGGCTTTTAGGACGAATTGAACTTTGGAACATGATTAAGCTGTGTGTGTGATTTATTGATATTTATTGTGATATTATGAAATGGAGTTTAAATTCTTTATGACATTCATTGTCTTCGAATTTAACTATGGTTTTAAGTGTCCACTATTTATATGACTTATGATTTATGATTTAAAGTTGTATTTTGTTAATGTTGTGCACCACTAAGACATTGGCTTAGCGATAGCTTTTCATTGCTGTCGCAGGTAGACAGACTGACAGGGTAGCAGACTAGGCTGCTAGTGCTATATTGAGAGTTCATCGGGTATATTGAGGATACCATATTTTGCATTTTATATTGTAATGTATGTTCACTGTATGTATATATTGTTCTTAGTTTTGAGCAGTTGTAAATTAAAATTGTACATTAAAATTGTACATTAGAGTTGTAAATTAAATTTGTAAATTATTTTGGCTTCTAAATATTGTGATATATTTCTTTTATCTCAGCTTTTGAAAACACTGGAAAACTATTGTGGATTTGAGTTGGCAAATGTTAAGAAACTTATTGTGTTGATTGGATATTGGAGTTTGGGGATTGAACAAAATATTGGAAGTGCTTTTTACAGGCTTTGAAGAACTGTTTTATTCAAAATATAGATGGCACTTTGCCAAAATTTTTACAAAAATTATTAATACTTCAAATGTGTTATCTGGTTTCACTTCAGTTAAAAATTTTTTAAACACCTGTAAATAGTGCTCACCACTCTAAAAAGAAGTAAGAAAAGGTTTAAAATCCCTTGTAGCGTATTTAATGGGTTATTAGTAAACGAATTTGGTAATTCATTAGGTATACTACGGGATCATGTTATGCCTTACAGAGGCGTAGGGTGTGATAGGAGTGTACAGTTTCACTGCTATAAGAAGCTGCATATCGGTGGTGAGATGTCATAACCAAGGTAGTGCCACCAGCCAAAGTGACTTGGGATTTCTTTCTGATGGAGTTCAAAAAAAAAATACATTAACTGTGCTCATGAAAAGGAACAGAATAGGAGTGGTGATCAGCAAAAGAGGGTATTAAGACAGTCTAGTAACAAGAGGCCTAGATAACCATTAAGTCAAACACTTGATCAAAGTAAGAGACATAGATCCAGACCCATATCCAGAAGAGACCAACTAGAGACACCAGTAGTGAATACATTGGGGCTAGCAGTGAGAAGTTCTACCCCAAGAAAATGTGGCCATTGTAAAGAGTGGCATAAAGGTGAATGTAGGCGGTTGACTGGAGCTTGTTATAGATGTGGGCCATGGACCACTATGTAAAAGATTATTGTAAGAGGAATTTACCACGGACCCAGATAGAGAAAATTGTCACCCAAGCCAAAGAGGAGCAAGATGCTCCAGATGTAATTTGAGGTAAGGTATTCTTTCTCTATGATATGCCTAGGTATCCATTGATAGGTTCAAAAAAGATAAGTATAGGAAAATTTTGATTTGTTAGGAAATATGTAGAAAATAATATGGAAAAAAAAAACATAGGACAAAAGGGAGCAATGGAAAAAGTGAAGAAATTGCCTTCGATACTTAGATCAAATAAATTTCGAGGACGAAATTTAAATTAGAGGAGAAGAATTGTGACGCTCTTACTTTAGATAGACCGTACATTATACTGTTCTAGTGACCAATATCTGTCCAGACAGCCAGAATGTCTAGAATCATATTTAAACTAGAGTGAGGAGTCATTAATAACCTAAATAAAGATTAAGAAAAATTAAAGAAAAATAAAATAAGCAAAATGTAAAGAAGTTAAATGAGCCAAAACTCTAGCGATGGGCAACGTAACGGGAAGCGACTGTGAAGACAGTTAGCAACAGTAGACCCATGGGAAACCCTGTGAAATAATTTTTGAGACTCCAAGGAAGAGTTATTGAGGCTTAGATGATAAAAGAATGCCAAGAAAATGCTAAGAAAATTTTGTAAATCGGTACAGATAATTTTAGCTCATTAAGTAAAAAGAAGGGCATTTTGGTCATTTCACCTTTACAGATGACTTTTGACCAACTTGTCCATTTAAGTAAATGAGATCCATGTCCTGAAATATGAATAAATATGTCACACCTTACCCCCTCGTAAGGCATAACATGATCCTGTAGTATACCTAACGAATTACTGAACTTCGCCTACTGAAAACCCATTAAATATACTACTAGAGATTTAAACCAATTTTCAATCATTTTAAAGTGGTGGGTAATGCTGATAAATTGTATAAAACCTTTAATCGAAGTTTAGGTTATAAATCAAAATTTTAAATTAATTTGAAATCTCCGAAAATTTTATAGAAAATTTGGCAGAGTGCTGTCTGTATTTTGGGAAAACAGTTTTTCAAAAACCTGTTAAAAATACTTCCAATACATTTAATACCCACAACTCCAATATTTACATCACAATTTAATCTCAACAACCACAATTTCGAGCAATTCATTATTAAAAAAAATGTAAAAAGAAAAAAAAGAACTTAAACTTTTCATTACTAATAAATAATAAGTTTGCAGTACAAATATTTACAATAGTCAAAATAAAATTCCAAAATTTATTATATAACTGCTTAAGTCTAATGTACATACACACAGTTACATATACATTAAGATAAAAAATTTACAAGGGTACAATTGATATACCCGGTAATGATCCCAAAAATTCTAGTCACTTCGAGTCCCAAGCAGCCTACTCTACTGCTTTATCTACCTCTTTACCTGCGACAGTAATAAAATAATATCGCTGAGCTAAAGACTCAGTGGTGCACAATTTAAAGAAAATAACAATTTATACAATAAATAAATCACAATTTCTCCAAGTAAATCAATTCAAATATTAATACATATAAAATCATGCTTTATTTCTAAAGCTAGAAAATTTCTTAATAAAAACATATTTCATTCCATCAATCATAAAATAAAATTCTAAAAAGACACATTTTTTATCATGACACGATTTCCAATTTGTCCCAATAACCAAAGGCTAATAGGGAATACCAAGGCTAGCTAGCACAAATATATGAGTACTCATTCAATTCGTCCTCAACTGGCACACACCTCAACACCTCAATCAGAGAGGGAATACAAATCCAATTCATCCCACTAGGCAAGCTAGTAAGGAATTCAAACATATAGTCATGACACTGTGGTTTCAAACCATTTTAATAATTTTCCAAGCATCAAAATATCATTCAATTCACTTTCGTATTTTATTGAAAATATTTTCCCAAAAATTTGGGCTAGCAACACATAATTTTGTCAAGCAACATATTCAACACAAATGAGGCCATAAATTAATTTCACAACTTATTCAATTCAAAATTAAAATTGAAAATAAAAAGGGGTTAGTTATTGTGCACAAACCTCTAATGAGTCGCCTCTTTGCCTTGACTCACTTTTTTCTTATCTTTCCTGGTCTCCTTTTCTATTAAAACATACAATTTAAAGTGTTTCAATACTCATTCAGCTCATTTCTAATAAATAATTCAACAATTAAATTTTGTAGACTTAATCTACCCTAATAAGATTTATAAAATTTGAGTCCTTTGCAATTGGTGCATTTGTGGTTACTATTCATGTCACACCTCATCCCTCTGTAAGGCATGACATGATCCCGTAGAATACCTAATGAACTACTAAACTTCACCTACCGATAACTCAGTAAGTATCTTACAAGGAATTTTAAAACCATTTTTTTACATTTTGGAAGTGGTGAGCGTTTTGGTAGGAATTAAAATCATTTATTCAAAGTTTAAAACTAGTAAAAATTTTTGTCCATTTTTATTTTTCTAGAAATTTTATAAAAATTTTGGCAGAGTGCTGTCTGTATTTTGAGAAAACAGTTCTTTAAATACCTGAGAAAAACACTTCTAATAAATTTTTCTACAACTCCCAACCTCCAATTAATCCCAATTCTCAAATCAAACCACTTCAAAATAATTTCACAATTTAATCCAAGTTTGTCATCTCAAAATATTTTATCATTTCATTCAACAAAGCTAATTTACATTTACAAGTTTAATTTACAGATATAAAATACAAAAATAATATTATTACAATTTATGATACAACTGCTCAACTTTACATTGATATATAAAATATTATAATATTTACAACAATTAACTACAACAGTATAAATAAATACCCGTACAAAAGTGATCAGTGAAGTCCACTATCTCAGTAGTAGCTCACTCTGCTGTTTTCTCCTTGCCATTATCTGCGACAGCAAAATAAGCTATCACTGAGTATAAAAATACTCAGTGTTGCACAATAAAAATTTGAAATGCAGTACATAAAACATTCATTGACAAATCAAAAATTAAATATTTCTCAATCACATTTCACAAATTATCAAAACTCATAATAGCACAATTTGGTCAAATAATTTAATAAACACAGTGTTGCCAAAATCATACACAACTTAAGCCATGACACAAAATTTCTGATCAATGCCGCGTTGTACACCACGACAAAGCAATCTATAACCCCACTTATCGAAATCAATTAGGGAGGTGGCTAGCTAGCTAATGAGTACTCATCCGATCTACAACCTCAACTGGTAAACCAAAGAGGGAGGAAAAATAATCGATTTTAACCACATAAATGGGGGAATAATATGGTACTGTCATGCTAAGTGTGAATCTGAAATCAATTTAAAACAATTTATTTAATTATTGCATACAAAAATTAAATCAATTTCCAAAGTTACATTTTCATTGACAAAGTGGCAACACAAAAGTTCTTAAACTCAGAATGCATACTAAATCCATTTTTCAATGACAAAAAGTTTAAATAGGGTTTATTGTACACAAACCTAATGTGAGTCACCTTTAGGCCTTGACTCAGTCTCTCAGACTTTCCGAGTCTTTTTCAGCTGAAACACAAAATTTATAGTGTCTCAGTATCTTTACTTCATAACAATTCCAACAACTAATTCCATTATGTTTAAACTTATATTCTTGCAAATTTCATGTTGAGGTTACTATTCATGGTACTATTCAATTCAATTTATTAACTTTCTAGGGCTTAATAGGCATGGGAACTCCAACTTCACCCACATACCACATTTTGGTTACCAATTTTGTTAGTTTTGGTTGTTTTCTCAAAACTTAGGTCTTTTAGGCAAAATTGCAAATTTTTAGTTTTGGTATCTTAGGTTGCACTGTTCTATTGGTCATTTTGCTGTTAGAATTGGGCCAAGTTTTCTTCATAGAAATTGTTCCTTAATGTCTTAAATTCATTCTCCTTTTTGAATCACTCCATTTGAAGTTTTGTCGCTCAAGTTATAGCCATTTGAATCATGGCTGCCAGATTGGACTTAACCCAAATTTCTGGGCACCAAACTGATTCTGACAGTTTTAGGTCACCAAATTTGGGTGGCCAAATGACTTGGTTAAGGGTAAAAGTTGGTTTGTGTTCTTCATGAAAGTTTTAGGTCTATATCTCAGCTGTCCATTGGTAAAATTTCAGGTCATTTAGACCTGCCTAGCCTAAGTTATGGCCAAATGAACGAACACTGTTCATATGGTCATTTTTGTACAGGTCAGACTGCAAAAAAATCTGGATTTCGTCAATTTGTTCACTAGGTTTTGGTCACTTTTTGGGCATGATTCCTAAATGAAAATTCTATCATTTTGTGTCTAGTTTCATTCCCAATTAGTCTCATACCAATTGGACCTGCAAACTTTTAGTTTTGGTCCCTCAAAGGGACCTTGGTCTTGCTGTCTGCAGCTTGACCATTTTCAATCCGAATTTAAACTCACTTCTAACATTTCCAACACTTTTCAATTGGTCACAAATGACTATTTTTCATCTCAAACAAGGTCAAACACAACATTTGACCAATTTTCACATTTTTGGCTCCCAAACCCTAAGTGCCCAAAACCCTAACTCACTAAATTGTTGCATTTAACCAATTCAATGCCTATATATATGCTTCTTCAACCCAATCAAGCTCACATACACTTTTAAGTCCATCAAATTCATGCATACACATATCAAAACCCTAGTTGACCGAAATTCATGTTTAACAAGACATGCATAATTTTTGAGATTTCTAAACTTAAATCCTCACTTCAAGTCCACTTCCATGCATACATAACTAATTTAACTTAAAAGAAAACTTACCGTAATGAAGCTTTTCTATCTTCTCCAATTCTTAAATTTTCCCTTTTTTGTTCCCTTCCAATCTTTAAATCAAGACTCAAGGATAATTTTTTGTTAAGGAAAGTCTACAATTGATGGTTACTTTTAGGGTTTTGGAAAGCTTGGGTAAGCTTCCATGGAGGATTTTAAGAGAGAGAGCTTAGGAGAGAGAGGGATGGCAATTGAAAGAAGATAAGTGTTTTTTTATTTTTTTTTCTTTTTCTTTTATTAATTTATCCCTTAGGAAGACCAAAAAATCAAATTAAATAAATTTTTAATTATAGTATTTATGGCATCATGCATGATGTCATGCATGATGCCATCTCTTTTCACTTTTTCAATTTTCTTTTTTTCTGTTTATTTTTCCATTAGTTCTTTAATTTAATTTCAGATTCCAAAATTTTCTTTTCTCTAATTTTATTTGACAGTTAGGTCAGGAGTCAACTGTCGGGGTCAGTTGACCAAATTGCCCCTCACCGGTTCGACCCGGTTTGCAAATAATTCAATATTTCTTCGGGCTAACTGACCTAATTATTTAACTGGCTTAACAATTCTTTTTCATGGTTTTCTCTTTTCCACTGTGTTCGTAATAGTCCTAAGAACCACAGCGTCACATTTTATGATTCAAAATTTGAGTTTAAATCGACTTCGCAGTCCTTCCCGAGAAGGTCACCCATCGTTGTGACTCTCGGCTCATTTAACTTCTTTTGTTATGTTTTTCTTATTTATGCTTAACTAATTGGCAATTACTAATTATTTGTGTTCAGGGCATATCTAGTTGTCTTAAGTGTGGTTCTAATCCTCTTAATTATTCGAACCGACATCGGTCACCAAAATAGTGAAATATACCAGGCTATGCAAATAGGGGTGTTACAATTCTCCCCCCCCTTAAAATAAATTTCATCTCGAAATTTTACCTGGTATCAATCTCTGAACAGCTGTGGGTGCTGTCACCTCATTTCCTCCTCTCGTTCCCAAGTAGTCTCCTGGCCCGAATGATGGTTCCACAGCACTTTCACTAACGGGATCTACTTGTTCTGTAGCTGCTTCACCTCATAAGCAAGAATCTCAATGGGTTCTTCCTCATATTTGAGGTCAGGATTCACTTCAATTTCTTGCACTAGTAGTATATGAAATGGGTCTGATCGATACCTCCTCAATATGGACACAGGGAAACATTATGTATCTTCTCCAACTCTGGAGGTAGTGCCAATCGATATGCCAAAGGACCCACTCTTCCCAAAATCTCAAATGGCCCAATGAAACGAGGACTCAGTTTCCCCTTCCTGCTAAATCTCATAATCCTCTTCCAAGGGGAAACCTTGAGGAATACTTTGTCACCCACTGTATATTCAATATCCCTTCTCTTCAGATCAACATAGGACTTCTGACAGTCTGATGCAGTCTTAAGTCGATCTCTGATGACCCTGATCTTTTCTTCAATCTGCTGAATAATTTCGAGTGCAATCATCTTTCTTTCACCCACATCATCTCAACACAATGGGGTTCTACATTTTCTGCCATACCAAGCTTCATATGGAAGCATCCCAATGCTTGATTGGTAGCTATTGTTGTAAGCAAACTCAATCAAAGGCAAGTGTGTGTCCCAACTGCCCTCAAACTCAATCACACAAGCCCATAGCATGTCCTCCAATATCTGAATTACCCTCTCAGATTGGCCATTTATCTGTGGGTGGAATGTCGTGCTGAAGTTCAATCTAGTTCCTAGGGCTCTCTGAAGACTACCCTATAATCTAGAAGTGAACCTAGGATCTCTGTCAGATACGATGGATACTGGTACTCCATGCAGTCTCACAATCTCATCAATGTACAACTTGGCCAATCTTTCTAAACTGTAGTCCATCCGAACTGGAAGAAAATGAGCAGACTTGGTCAGTCTGTCAATAATGACCCATACTACATCATGACTCTTCTGTGTCCTCGGAAGTCCCATCACAAAATCCATTGTTATTCTCTCCCATTTCCATTCTGTTACTAGTAGTGGATCTAATAACCTAGTTAGTACTTGATGCTCTGCCTTCATTTGCTGACAAGTTAGGCATTTGGAAACAAACTCTGCCACATCTTTTTTCATACTCATCCACTAGTAATGCTCCTTTAACCCTTTATACATTTTTGTACCACCAGGGTGCATGGCAAAAGGAGACTCATGTGCTTTCTTCAAAATGATCTGCCTCAAATCAACATCATTAAGAACACACATTCTGCCCTGGTGTAGCAATAGACCATCATCTCTTATTAAGAATTCTGGTTTCTTATCCTGCCGGACTTCTTCCAACAGCTTATGATACTTCTGATCATTCTAAGCAACCATTCTAATCTGATCAATCAACACTGGCTGTACATGCCATGCAACTGTTGTCTGCCCCTCATCATTAATCTCTAAGCTGGCATGTAATGATCTCAACTCGTATACCATAGACAAAGGAGTAACCCGTAGACTTGCCATAGTCTTGCGACTTAAAGTGTCAGCCACAACATTAGCTTTCCCTGGCTGATAGTCTATCAAACAATCATAATCTTTTATCAACTCTAACCATTCCTCTGTCTCAAATTCAGTTCTTTCTGGGTGCCCAAATACTTCAAACTCTTATGATCTATGTAGATGTAGCATTTCTCCCCATACGAATAGTGCCTTCAGATCTTAAGAGCAAACACAATAGCTGTAAGCTCCAAGTCGTGTGTCGGATAATTCCTCTCATGGGGTTTCAGTTGACGTGATGCATAGGCAATGACATTTTGATCTTACATCAACACACAAGCTGTAAACTGTATATTCTTTACCCGGTGTAGGTAAAGTCAGGACTGGAGCCTCAGTCAAACACCTCTTCAATGCATCAAAACTCTGTTGGCATTTGTCCATCCACTGAAATTTCACATCTTTTCTAAGCAGCTTAGTCAATGGAGATGCCAACATGGAGAATCCCTTACAAACCTATGGTAGTATCCAGCTAACCCTAGAAAACTGCGAATCTCCATGATATTTCTGGGTGGCCTCTAATTAAGAACAGCTTCTATCTTGCTAAAATCTACCTTAATACCCTCTGCTGATACTATGTGCCCCAAAAAAGATATCTCCTTCAGCCAAAATTCAAACTTTGACAATTTGGCGTATAGCTGTTTCTCCCTCAAAGTTTGTAGTACAATGCGCAGATGTCTATCATGCTCTTCTGCATTCCTCGAATAAACCAATATATCATCTATAAATACCACAATAAACTGGTCGAGGTATGGTCTAAAGATAGTGTTCATCAGATCCATAAAAGCAGCCGGAGCATTAGTTAACCTGAATGGCATGACCAAGAACTCATAATGGCCATAGCGGGTTCTAAAGGCAGTTTTAGAAATACTCTGCTCTTGTACTTTTAGCTGATAATAACTTGATCTCAGGTCAATTTTGGGGAACACAGCTACACCCCTTAACTGATCAAACAAGTCATCAATGCGAGGCAATAGGTATCTGTCCTTTATTGTCACCTTATTCAACTGTTGATAGTCAGTACATAACTGGAGAGTGCCATCCTTCTTCTTTACAAACAACACTGGCACTCCCCAAGGTGACACACTAGGGTGGATAAAGCCCTTGTCAAGCAGCTCTTGCAACTACACTTTCAACTCTTTCAATTCTGCAGGTGCCATTTTATATGGTGTTATAGAGATTGGGTCCACACTAGGCATAACATTAATTTCAAACTGTACTTCTCTTTCTAGAGATAATCCTAGCAATTCATCAGGAAATACATATGGAAAGTCACATACCATAGAGATGTCCCTCAATACTAGACTACCCACTTGGGTGTCTATCACATGTGCCAAGTACGCCTCACACCCCTTCCTAATCATTTTTCTGGCCAGTGCAGCTAAAATGATGTTTGAAGGCAATATCTGCCTCTCCCCATGTATTACTACATCACCATACTGAGGGAGACCAAAAGTGACTGTCTTTAGTCTACAGTCAATCATTGCATGATGCCTGGCTAACCAATCCATGCCCAAGATAATGTCATAATCTCTGAAGGGCATTTCAATCAAATTAGACAGAAAAGTGTGTCCTTGGATCACCAAAGGACAATCCCTATATAGTCTATTTACCCTGACCTCCTGGCCCAATGGACTAGTTACTAGCACATCATAGTCCATTGGTACACACTGAATAGCAGTAGAACACATCACACTAGCACTAACATATGAATGTGTGGAGCCAGGATCAAATAACACATATACATCTTGGTCGAGGATGGAGAAAATACTAGCTACTACATCTGATGTTTTAGCCTCCTCCCTTTGATGCATGGTATACACTCTGACTGGTGCGCTACTAGGTACTGGCTGGTTAACAGTACTTTGACTTCCAGGAGTGTTACCAGGACCCCTAACTCTGCCTCTACCTCTACCAGCTGGCTGTGACCCTCTAGGTGCAGAGACTTGGGCTGACCCTTTAGATGTAGCAGAAGGTCCAGATCGGCATGAACTAGTACAATCTTTAGCAAAATGTCTGCCCCCTCCACAGTTATAACATGCACCTATGGCCTTGAAATACACCCCACTGTGTGTTCTACCACAGGTTTCACACTGCCGGACTGATAAAGATCCTCGAGAAGCTTGTTGGGTCTGCTGACTAGACTGGGGTGGTCTTTGGCCAGAGAATCTGCTGTTAGTAGTATGCCCCAGAGCATATCATTTTGTATGTATCTTGTACATATTTTTATTAATAAAAGGCATTTCCACTTTTCCGTTTACATAATATATTTATGTGTAATAGAAAAGGTCCATTGATATTTTGTTAGAAATATTATTCTTATGTTGTTAAGAATATGAGTGACAATATTTCTAGCACAAAGTATCATAAATAGGTTCACAATCGAGGATACTTCATAATAAGGACATGACTTATCCAGAAAGATTGTATTCATGTTTGTTCCCAAGTTATTTATATGAGATATAAATAAGATGGAATGGTGAGTCTCATGCCATATAACAAACATGATAAGCACTTATAAATGATAAGTAGGCTGAACCAGTGATACTTATGATAAGCACATGGAGTTTACTCTTGTCAATGTTTTGTCATAAATCATATCAGTGCATATAATCTTTAGACCTGAGATAGCACAGTTATCTTGTATATAGGTAGTTTGAGTTTGATACTGCTTTCATACTTGTACTGTGTATGGGTATATGGGCATGTGTTAGCTCCTACTAGTTATATATGGAGGTAGGTGTTGATCAAGATGGAATCTGTTCCTCTAAGTAAATAGAGATAAAATCCTATGTTCATTTAATTGTTCTTGATGTTTCAAGTTCCTGGCCAGGACAGATAGATTTATTCAGAAAAGAGTTTCTGATGAGAAAATCTTTTTAATCAAGAATTGGAATTAAAAGAGAACATAATATTCATAGCAAATGGAGTTTGACATAAACCATGACTCCATCTTGAGTTGGGATTTTGTAACAGAGAGATTCTAGTGCATGGTAACATATGATTATAGGTTCATTTAAGGTAAACCTTATTACTAATTGGGTGGCCATGGCATGCTATGCTAGGTGTTAACCATGGTCTATGAGGTGCATAAAATGATTTAGAGAAATCATTTATGGTAAGAAAGAGTTTTGATGATATTAAGAGTTGATATCATGTCTCATTGCCAATTAGTGATGAGCATAGTAAGTCACACACATACACAAGTTATCACCTATTTAAATATGATTTAATTAATTAATTAAAGAGTTTAATTGATTAATTAAATAGGTTTGGTTTGCAATTAAATTGCGAAGTCCCTAGCATGACTTGAAACCAAATCTAGATTATTGGATGTGTAGTATAGTTTAAATTTATATTTAAAGTGTTTAAATATGAATGTAATTAATGAGAAATTAATTAATAGAGATTAATTAATTAATTTATATTTGATATAAATTAATTAGAAGAAGAGAAATAATTATTTTGGGTTGAGAACTCAAAATTAAGACATAGGGGCATTTTGGTCATTTCACAGTGTGACATGTGGCATCATGAGATGGTGACATATGGGATTACACATAAGCTTGCCAAATGTTTTTTTAATAATGTAAGATGATTAAAATCAAGATTAAATATAGGTTTGACATTTGGCACAATGTGATTGGGTCACTTAAACCTAGAGCTAATCAAAGGGTGACATGTGGCAAGGGTTTAATGTGTTAACCTAGCTATTTAAGTGTTGTTATAAAAAAGAAAAGCAACCAGTAGCCACTCCTCTCCTTTTTCATGCCACTTTGAGGCTTTTCATCTATTCTTCTTCATCTCTCATCAATTAAAAGAGATTAGCCATCAATCTCTTGAATTAAGAACACTAGAAATTGTTTCTAGTGTCCTGTTTATATCTTTAATCTCTTAATAAGCAGAACTTGAATTTCTAATTAATAGAGAAAAGCTTTAGAAGCTGTTCAAGGGCTACCATAGGTGTTCTTGGTGTGGACTAGCTAGAGGGACAACATCTGGTGTTCTGAAGACAAATCTCAAAGGCGCAGACACGCTGCAGTGCATCAAGAGGTTAGTGTAATCGTTCTTAATTTAATCTAGGGTTCTAAAATTAATCTGATTAATTTTAAAATCTTAAATGGCAAATACAAATCCAAAAACATATTAAAAGAGTTTTAATATGTTGTTTATCATTGAAATCAAATAGATAAAAATAAATCTTGCATGATGCATGTGACCCTAGGTGAAAATTTTTGAATTCAATGGTATAAACTTGTGTTTTTCACGCTTCCGTTCCTTCAATTGGTATCAGAGCTACTATATTTGCCATTTAGATTGTTGATTATATGACTTAATTGTGTGATTTGATCATGAGATGATTGATCCATTGCTGGTTGCAATGGATGTGTGGCGGCACACATGGTGAAGCCACCATTGGTGGCGGCAACAAAGGTTCTTCAAGGCGGCGTAAGGTTTGCTTTTTAATTTACAATTGTTGTATGATCTAAAAGCTCATCCTATGTCTAATTAAACTGTTTAATTAGAATTTTAATCACACAATTAAATTATGATTCAAATCAGAATTTTAAAAAATTGTTTTAATGTGATTCAAATCTGAATTTTTAAAAGTTGTTTGAATGTGATTCAAATCTGAATTTTTAAAGTTGTTTGAATCATATTTAAATCTGATTTTTTAAAATTGATTGAATAAAATTCAGATCTGATTTTTTAAAAAATGTTTGAATGTGATTCAAATCTGTTTTTTTTTTAAATGTTTGAATGTGATTCAAATCTAAATTTTTAAAGTTGTTTGAATGTGATTCAAATCTGAATTTTTAAATTTGTTTGAATGAGATTCAAATCTGAATTTTTAAATTTATTTAAATCATATTCAAATCTAGATTTTTAAGTTGAATATGAGATATTCAATTTAATTTAAGTATGTATGTTTTATTTAATTGTTAAATAGTGATATTCATGATGGATGATCATGGACTATAAAAGACCAATGTGATTGGATTTATTTCTTTTATGTTTCTTTGGGATTGTAAATTAATTAATTTATTTTAATTTATTTTGTAACACCCCTAAGTTCGGTAGTGCGTTCTACTGTTCCGGTGACCAGTGTTATCCGGACAGCTAGGATACCTAGAACTGCACTTCATTATGAGTGAGGAGACATAAAATAATGAAATACAAGAAGAGAAAACACAAGAAAAACAAAGGAAAAATAATAGCAAAGAAATGTAACCAAGTTAAGCGAGCCGAGAACCCTAGCGATGGGTGACCGCACCGGGAAGTCACAGCGGACCGTTGACTAGCCCTGGATTGCGGGGAACCCTGGAAAATATTTTTAGGACTTAAAGAGACATCAATTGAAGTATAAATATCATTAGAAATATCAAAGAAAAATTAAATAATTAGTACAAAGAAAAGTGAGAAATCGAAAAACAGACAAAACCCGGTGTTACCGAAAAATCGGGAATGCAACCCGAACAGGGGCATTATGGTCAATCGACATCCCGAATTGTCTTTTGACCTTAATGTCCATTAAAAATGAATAATATTACACTTGCAAAATATAATGAAAAATTTATTTGGTGGAACCTAAAGTAAATAGCAAAAATTATGGGTTAATGTGGGATAAATGAAAGTTAAACTTATTATATGATTTAATTGGTGTAAGTGGTGAAGGAACGGAAGCGTGAAAAACACAAGATTATACCATTGAATTCAAAAATTTTCACCTAGGGTCACATGCACCATGCAAGATTTATTTTTATCTATTTGATTTCAATGATAAAAAACATATTAAAACTCTTTTAATATGTTTTTGGATCTGTATTTGCCATTTAAGATTTTAAAATTAATCAGATTAATTTTAGAACCCTAGATTAAATCAAGAACGATTACACTAACCTCTTGATGTCTTTGCCGCAATATGCGCCTTTGAGATTCGTCTTGAGGACACGGATGTTGTCCCTCTAGCTTGTCCACACAAAGAACACCTATGGCAGCCCTTGAACAGCTTCTAAAGCCTTTTCTATTAATTAGAAATTCAAGTTACGCTTTTAAGAGATTAGAGATGTAAACAGGACACTAGAAACAATTTCTAGCGTTCTTAATTCAAGAGATTGATGGCTAATCTCTTTGAATTGATGAGAGATGAAGAGAAATAGCTGGAGAGGCTCAAAGTGGCGTGACAATTGAGAGGAGAGGCTGCTGGTTATGTTTTCCATTCATAACCACACTTAAATAGCTAGGTTAACACATTAAACCCTAGCCACATGTCACCTTTTGATTAGCTCTAGGTTTAAGTGACCCAATCACATTGTGCCAAGTGTCAAACCTATATTTAATCTTGATTTTAATCATCTTACATGATTAAAAATATTTGGCAAGCTTATGTGTTAAGCCATGTGTCACCATCTCATGGTGCCACGTGTCACACTGTGAAATGACCAAAATGCCCCTGTGTCTTAATTTTGAGTTCTTAACCCAAAATAATTATTTTCTTCTTCTAATTAATTATATCAAATATAAATTAATTAATTAATCTCTATTAATTAATTTCTCATCAATTAAATTCATATTTAAACACTTTAAATATAAATTTAATTTATACTACACATCCAATAATCTAGATTTGGTTTCAAGTCATGCTAGGGACTTTGCAATTTTATTGCAAACCAAATATATTTAATTAATCAATTAAACTCTTTAATTAATTAATTAAATCATATTTAAATAGGTGATAACTTGTGTATGTGTGTGACTTACTAGGCTCATCACTAATTGGCAATGAGACATGATATCAACTCTTAATATCATCAGAACTCTTTCTTACCAAAAATGATTTCTCTAAATCATTTTATGAACCTCATAGACCATGGTTAACACCTAGCATAGCATGCCATGGCCACCCAATTAGTAATAAGGTTTACCTTAAATGAACCTATAATCATATGTTACCATGCACTAGAATCTCTCTGTTACAAAATCCCAACTCAAGCTGGAGTCATGGTTTATGTCAAACTCCATTTGCTATGAATATTATGTTCTCTTTTAATTCCAGTTCTTCATTAAAAGATTTTTCTCATCGAAACTCTTTTACGAATAAATCTATCTGTCTGCCAGGAACTTGAAACATCAAGAACAATTAAATGAACATAGGATTTTAACTCTATTTACTTAGAGGAACAGATTCCATCTTGATCAACACCTACCTCCATATATAACTAGCAGAGCCAACACATGCCCATATACCCATACATAGTACAAGTATGAAAGCGATATCAAACTCAAACTACCTATATACAAGATAATCGTGCTATCTCAGTCTAAAGATTATATGCATCGATATGATTTATGACAAAACATTGACAAGAGTAAACTCCATGTGCTTGTCATAAGTGTCACCGGTTCGACCTACTTATCATTTATAAGTGCCTATCATGTATGTTATATGGCATGAGACTCACCATTCCATCTTATTTATATCTCATATAAATAACTTGGGAACAAACACGAATACAATATATCTGTATAAGACATGTCCTTATTATGAAGAATCCACGATTGTGAACCTATTTATGATACTTTGTGCTAGAAAAATTGTCACTCATATTCTTAACAACTTAAGAATAATATTTCTAACAAAATATCAATGGACCTTTTCTATTACTCTTAATTATATTATTTAAACTTAAAATTGTAAATGCCTTTTATTATTAAAAATATGTACAAGATACATACTATATGATATGATCTAGGTCATACTACTAACACTCTCCCACTAGCACTAGAGCCATTCATTACAATATCTTAGTCCTATCTTCTCTAGATGTCGGTCTAATCGAGTCCGTGACATAGGCTTAGTGAATGGATCACTGGATTTTCACCGATGCTATTTTCTGCATGGCTACATCGCCGCCCAACTATTTCTCCGATAATGTGGTAGCGCTTTCTATGTGTTTGGATTTCGTGAGACCTTGGTTCCTTAGCTCAGTATGATCGCTCCATTGTTGTCACGGTGTAATGGAACCGCTGACTCAATGGAAGGAACTCTGTAAGTTCTATCACGAACTTCTTTATCCAAGCGACTTCCTTTGCAACATCTCGATGCAAAGAATATACTCACCTCGATGGTGGAATCTGCGATGCGTGCTCGCTTTGGAACTCTTCCAACCGATCGCACCTCCATTACAAATGAACACATATCCAGAGGTAGACTTTCTATCATCGATATCCGATTGGAAATCGAATCGGTATAACCATCCAATTGCAAGTCTCCACCTCCATAAATCAAGAATAAATCCTTAGTTCTTCTCAAGTACTTAAGGATATTCTTGTGACTATCGATGTTCCAAACCTGGATTGGATTGATACCGCTAGTCAAACTAACGAAGATATGCGATATCCGCCTAGTACACAACATTGCATACATTAAACTTCCAATAGTCGAAGCATATGGAATCCTGGCCATCTTATCTCTTTCTTCAGGTGTCTTTGGAGACATCTCTTTAGAAAGGTGGATACCATGTCTCACTGGTAACAATCCTCTCTTGGAATCAAGCATGTTAAACCTCTTTAACACCTTTTCCAAGTATAGACTTTGGGATAAACCAATTATTCTTTTCGCTCTATCTCTATAGATGCGAATCCCAAGAATATAGGTTGCCTCCCCTAAGTCTTTCATGGAGAATGTATTTGACAACCATACCTTTATAGTCGTCAACATACCTGTGTCATTACCCATCAACAGTATGTCATCCACGTATAAGACAAGGAAAGTGATAGCACTGTCACTAACCTTCTTATATACACATAGCTCATTCTCATTTTTGATATAACCAAAGGATTTAATGGCTTCATCAAAACGGATGTTCCAACTCCTCGAAGCTTGTTTCAACCCATAAATGGATCGCTTTAGCTTGCATACTTTGGAACCATCTTGGGATTCAAATCCCCTAGGTTGTTCCATGAAAATGTTTTCTTCAATGTATCCATTGAGAAAAGCTGTTTTGACATCCATCTGCCAAATCTCATAATCATAGTATGCAGCTATTGCTAATAAAATCCTAATTGATTTAAGCATGGCAACAAAGTAGAAAGTCTCCTCATAGTCTATTCCTTGCCTTTGGCGAAACCCTTTCGCTACTAGCCTTGCCTTATAGGTCTTTACCTTTCCATCAGAACCAATTTTCTTCTTGAAAACCCATTTGTTCCCTATAGGTACAATACCTTTAGGTGGGTCAACAAGATCCCAAACTTGATTCTTATACATGGAATCAATCTCGGATTTCATAGCATCAATCCATTTTGAAGAGTCTATATCTGATATAGCTTCTTCATAGGTAAGTGGATCATCTCCATGATCTACTTCTTCATGAGTAGACAACTCTTGTTCTTCTTCATGAAGAAATCCATATATCAGATTTGTGTGAGATAACCTGGTTTTTATAAGAGGAAAAGCTGTAAAGGTTTCTTCATTGGGTATAGGTTGACTATATGGATCTATATCCATCGATGCATTAGTTGGTCGAATTCTCCAATTCTAACTCTATTTGCCTTCCTTTGCCTCCTTCTTGAACAAACCGTTGTTCAAGAAATGTGGCATCTCTACTTATCACAACCTTTTGTGAAGTAGGCAATAAAAATAATATCCAAAACTATCTTTTGGATATCCAACAAATCGACCTCTTTACGATCTGTCTCCAATTTATCGGTGTTGACTTTTGATATAATTTGGACAACCCCAAATCTTAACATGCTTAAGACTTGGTTTTCTTCCATGCCATATCTCATAAGGTGTGGAAGAAAGCGATTTTGATGGAATCCTATTCGAATATATAAAGTGATTCTAATGCAAATCCCCAAAGGAGATTGGCATATCGGTATAGCTCATCATACTACGTACCATATCCAATAGGGTACGATTTCTCCTTCAGATACACCATTCATTTGTGGCGTTCTGGAGAGTCGGTGAGAAACAATGCCATGCTCTCTCAAGTATTCAACAAATTCACTACTCAAATATTCACCTCCACGATCTGATCGAAGAGCTTTAATACTTTTTCCTGTTTGATTTTCTACTTCAGATTTAAATTCCTTAAAATTTTCAAAGGATTCATGTTTGTATTTCATCAAATACAAATGCCCAAACCTTGATTTATCATCAGTGAAGGTAATAAAATAATGAAAGCCCCCTCTAGCCATTTCTTTAAACGGACCACATACATCACTATGTATTAGTTCCAAAATATTTTCAGCTCTTAGCCCTTGTCCAACAAAGGGTGATCTAGTCATTTTGCCTTGAAGGCAAGATTCACAAGTTGGAGTAGGCTCAGAGCCCAATGAGGATAGAATCCCCATTTTCTCCAATTTTGCAATCCTATCTTCTGCAACATGACATAACCTTAAGTGCCAAATATATTTTGAACTTGAGTTGGTTTTCACCATGGCATTGCATTCATTTAGATTACTATACTCTGGCCAGTGGAAACACTTTCTTACTGACAATGGAAACACTTTCCTGTTGGCAATGGAAACACTTTCCTGTTGGCAGTGGAGACACTTTCCTTTGCCTTTATCAGCTTTAATCTTCCTTTTCTGTTTAGCTATTTTCTTGGAAGGACCAGGAATATGAGGTTTCTTTTTCTTATTACCCTTCTTCTTGTTGGACTTTCAGTAGAAGAAGATGCAACCAAAGCTACCTCTTTCCCTTTATTGCCTGGCATATTCTTTTGGGCAATAACCAGCATGTTGAGTAATTCAGCTAAGGTGCATTCCTGTTTAGTCATATGGAAATTTGTCACAAAATTCCCAAAAGACTCAAGAAGGGACTGAAGGATCAAATCCGTTTGTAGTTGGAAATCCATGTTGAAGTCAAGATGTTCCAACTGCTCAATCAGCCGAATCATCTTATGGACATGATCCCCAACATTACATCCTTGGACATCCTCATACGGAATAACTGTTTAGATATCTCATACCTAGCATTCCTGCTGTGCTCACCATACAACTCTTGTAGGTGAAGGAAGATCTCACTCGCACTCTGCATGTTCTCATGTTACTTCTGTAACTCATTACTCATAGAAGCAAGCATGTAACACTTAGCTCTCATATCATGCTCCTTCCACTTGTCCAAAGTTTCATGTTCCTCTTGTGTGGCCTCTGGAGGTAAGGGACCAGGAACATTTGAATCTAGAACATATCCTATATGTTCAAGGTTCAAGACAAGTTACAAATTTCTTAGCCAATCAGACAGATTAGGTCCTGTCAACCTGTTGTGATCAAGTATGCTTGCAAGGATATTGGATGGTGGTGGTTGTTTTGTGCTAATTATTATCAGAAAATTAATTGCAGAAAATAACCAGATTAATTAGTAAATGTATCATGTAATTAACCAAAATGATTATGGTCTTTTAATCAAATTGGTCCTCCCACTAACTTAGCGAATCCTACACTTCCAAAGTAGAAAGCGGAAATCCTAGTTGGATGGATTTCTAGTGGGTGATTGAATTCTTATAATTCTATTGATCATCCTCAGGTACATCCATTATTGGAATTACAATAAACTATAAGTGAGCAACTCCTTGCCCATCACATCTCATGTGAGGTTCAATCCTTTACCTAGCCCCTAATGCTCAAAATCTCAGGTACATCCATTATTGACTTATCTTGCATTAGTTAAGTTGATCCCATTGAGTCAGTAATTATGCAAATAATTTTAATGTCCTCAGGTACATCCAATATTGGCCACTAAACCATTTACATATTTACAACATCTCATGCTTAACAATTATTCTTAAGAAAATCTCTTAAATAAATTGCATCTCATGCAACTATTTAAAATTTCTTAAAATAATTGCCCCAATGGAGGGCTTATGTTATAATTACTTTAATTATAGCATTTCCAACTTAATCATTTGTTTGGAAGATTTTATAGCCATCCTAATTACTATTAAGGTCTCACTTTGCACATTATCCATTTAGCATGCATATATCATATAATTGCATACATTCCCATACATCTCATGCATTCATGGATAAGCGATAAATATGGTATGATCATGGACTTTCTAAGGGATTCAATTGAGCCACCAAGAATTGAATCAGGGCATTCCTAGGTGTATTTCATTCATTCATTTTACAAGAGTTGCTGAAGGAGTACATAATCAACACTTGATATTGAATTCCTCCCCTTTGGTCCCACCAATGCTCTTGACCTCCTTGAACTTCTTTCAATCCAATATTACATAGTAATCCTTGGCATACCAAGGCGAATTTACAAGAACTTAAATAAATGAAATTACAACCCAATAATATTCCAAACTTAATAATACATGCCCAAAATAAATTAAAATAAATTAATTAATTTACAATCCCAAAGAAACATAAAAGAAATAAATCCAATCACATTGGTCTTTTATAGTCCATGATCATCCATCATGCATATCACTATTTAACAATTAAATAAAACATACATTCTTAAATTAAATTGAATATCTCATATACAACTTAAAATTCAGATTTGAATATGATTCAAATAAATTTAAAAATTCAGATTTGAATCTCATTCAAACAAATTTAAAAATTCAGATTTGAATCACATTCAAACAACTTCAAAAATTCAGATTTGAATCACATTCAAACATTTTTTAAAAAATCAGATTTGAATCACATTCAAATATTTTTAAAAAAAAAAATCTGAATTTTATTGAATCAATTTTAAAAAATCAGATTTAAATATGATTCAAACAACTTTAAAATTCAGATTTGAATCACATTCAAACAACTTTTAAAATTCAGATTTGAATCACATTCAAACAATTTTTAAAATTCTGATTTGAATCATAATTTAATTGTGTGATTAAAACAACTAATTAAACACTTTAATTAGTCAAAGAATAGGCCTTAGATCATACAACAATTGCAGAATTAAAAGCCAAACCTTGAACCACCCATGGAACCATTGTTGCCGCCACCAATGGTGGCTTCACCATGTGTGACGCCACATCTCATGATCCAACCAGCAATGAATCTCTTGATCTCATGATCAAACACACAATTAAATTATATAATCAACAATCTAAATGGCAAATATAGTGGCTCTGATACCAATTGAAGGCAGGCGTGAAAAACACAAGATTATACCATTGAATTCAAAAATTTTCACCTAGGGTCACATGCACCATGCAAGATTTATTTTTATCTATTTGATTTCAATGATAAAAACATATTAAAACTCTTTTAATATGTTTTGGATCTGTATTTTCCATTTAAGATTTTAAAATTAATCAGATTAATTTTAGAACCTAGATTAAATCAAGAACGATTACACTAACCTCTTGATGTCTTTGCGGCGTGTGCGCCTTTGAGATTCATCTTGAGGACACGGATGTTGTCCCTCTAGCTTGTCCACACCAAGAACACCTATGGCAGCCCTTGAACAGCTTCTAAAGCCTTTTCTATTAATTAGAAATTCAAGTTACGCCTTTTAAGAGATTAGAGATGTAAGCAGGACACTAGAAACAATTTCTAGCGTTCTTAATTCAAGAGATTGATGGCTAATCTCTTTGAATTGATGAGAGATGAAGAGAAATAGCTGGAGAGGCTCAAAGTGGCGTGACAATTGAGAGGAGAGGCTGCTGGTTATGTTTTCCATTCATAACCACACTTAAATAGCTAGGTTAACACATTAAACCCTAGCCACATGTCACCTTTTGATTAGCTCTAGGTTTAAGTGACCCAATCACATTGTGCCAAGTGTCAAACCTATATTTAATCTTGATTTTAATCATCTTACATGATTAAAAAATATTTGGCAAGCTTATGTGTTAAGCCATGTGTCACCATCTCATGGTGCCACGTGTCCTGTAATGAAATGACCAAAATGCCCCTGTGTCTTAATTTTGAGTTCTTAACCCAAAATAATTATTTTCTTCTTCTAATTAATTATATCAAATATAAATTAATTAATTAATCTCTATTAATTAATTTCTCATCAATTAAATTCATATTTAAACACTTTAAATATAAATTTAATTTATACTACACATCCAATAATCTAGATTTGGTTTCAAGTCATGCTAGGGACTTTGCAATTTTATTGCAAACCAAATCTATTTAATTAATCAATTAAACTCTTTAATTAATTAATTAAATCATATTTAAATAGGTGATAACTTGTGTATGTGTGTGACTTACTAGGCTCATCACTAATTGGCAATGAGACATGATATCAACTCTTAATATCATCAGAACTCTTTCTTACCATAAATGATTTCTCTAAATCATTTTATAAACCTCATAGACCATGGTTAACACCTAGCATAGCATGCCATGGCCACCCAATTAGTAATAAGGTTTACCTTAAATGAACCTATAATCATATGTTACCATGCACTAGAATCTCTCTGTTACAAAATCCCAACTCAAGCTGGAGTCATGGTTTATGTCAAACTCCATTTGCTATGAATATTATGTTCTCTTTTAATTCCAGTTCTTGATTAAAAGATTTTCTCATCGAAACTCTTTTACGAATAAATCTATCTGTCTGGCAGGAACTTGAAACATCAAGAACAATTAAATGAACATAGGATTTTAACTCTATTTACTTAGAGGAACAGATTCCATCTTGATCAACACCTACCTCCATATATAACTAGCAGAGCCAACACATGCCCATATACCCATACATAGTACAAGTATGAAAGCGTTATCAAACTCAAACTACCTATATACAAGATAACTGCTATCTCGGGTCTAAAGATTATATGCCTTGATATGATTTATGACAAAACATTGACAAGAGTAAACTCCATGTGCTTGTCATAAGTGTCAACTAGTTGACCTACTTATCATTTATAAGTGCCTATCATGTTTGTTATATGGCATGAGACTCACCATTCCATCTTATTTATATCTCATATAAATAACTTGGGAACAAACATGAATACAATCTTTCTGGATAAGTCATGTCCTTATTATGAAGTATCCTCGATTGTGAACCTATTTATGATACTTTGTGCTAGAAATATTGTCACTCATATTCTTAACAACTTAAGAATAATATTTCTAACAAAATATCAATGGACCTTTTCTATTACACATAAATATATTATGTAAACGGAAAAGTGGAAATGCCTTTTATTATTAAAAATATGTACAAGATACATACTAAATGATATGCTCTAGGGCATACTACTAACAAGTGGACCACTATAGGAATAAACTAAGAACTAAATGGCAGGTGTACACCCATTATACATTCTGAAATTTCATCTTCTCCCATTTCTCTCAACTATGCCGAAATGAAGAAGTGAAGAACCCTCCATTGCCGTTTTGCATGAAGCTTGATCCACTCCTTCAATTTACCTCCAATCATCTAGGTTTCTTCATTAAAGATCACCTCCACATCACAAGGAAGAAGTAGATACCAATATTAAGAAGTTTTAGTGAAGGTTTAGCAAGTCCCAACAATAGGTAAGTTTGAGATTTTGAATATTGCTTTGTTAAACTTTGTATACATGTTATGGGTGTGTGCTTTGTGAAGGAATTTTTAAGTTTTGAGGAGTTATTGATATATCCAGTTTGGACAGCCATTGAGTTGTATGTTTAATGAATTATTCTTACATATGGTTGATGGGAATTCATGTTGAATAGGGAGATTTAATGTCCTAGTAAGTTATTTCCTTATATATGTGGTGATTGTACTTTTAAAATTGAAGTTGAGGAAGTTATGTGAAACTTTGGCAAGGTGGAGCAATTCGGCAGCCTTGAGACTCCATGATGAATGTATGAATTCATGAAGATATTGGCAGAATTATGACATTGAGGATTGATGGATATGTATATAAATTAGTTGTGGAAATTGTATGAAATAATGAGTAGTGTTTATGTGTATTTGTGGTTGTATTTGGACTTTATGAATTAGAGTTTTATTTGGTGTGTTAAGGATGTTTGTAATCTATCCAAAGTGACTTTAAAGTGAAGTGGTATATGGTTTTGGTAATGTACCAAAACAGAATGGGGTTGACAGGTTGATTTGTAGCAAGGCAAATGTGTAATTGATACATGTTTATGCAATGTATTTAAGGGCAGTGTGCATTTTAGCCTATAACTCTAAATATGTAACTCCAATTGGTATGAGACCAATTGGAGGTGAAACTAGGCACAAAATGTGCCAACTTTCATTGAGAAAGCATACCAAAATTCTGCTTGCAAGGTAGCATGAAAAATGACCAATTCGGATTAAGTACAATTGAGACCTGAAAATTGACTAATTGGGCAGCAGTTAGTGTTTAGGCCATAACTCACTCAAAACAAGTCCAATTGACCTGAAATTTTAACCATGAATAGCTAAGACCCATACCTACAAATCTCATGAAGACACCAAAGCCCAGAAATGACCATAAGCAAGTCAAACAGCTTGCACAAGTTCGGGTCCAAAAACTGGCCGAACCAAAGTTGACCAAATTTGACCTAAAATGACCTAATTTGATGCCATTTGACCAGCAATAGTAAAATGACCATAACTTGGTCTACATAACTCAGAATAACCTAAAATTTTGCCCCGCGTTCCATAAGACATAGATCTACAAGTTTGTAGTTTTGACCAAAACCCGAAAACCAAGGGAACTAGGTCGTCCAGCTAAGTCAAACTAGTATACCGGAATCCAGCAAGTTGCAATAAAATGCACTAAACAAGGAAATGAAATTGGTAACGTGTACCAACCCTAAAACACTATCGAATGTGACATATTAGTGACACTAAAACCTAATTTATCTAGAACGCATCGAGGGTCGATATATTAGGTGATAAAGTAAATAATAGCTTTCAGTGAATTACTTATCGAACATTATCGTTAGAGACAATTTAATTTAGTACTGAAACACTTCAAATTGTGTTTCTCAGTTACCAAAGACTCAGGGAAAGGGAAGGAAACACTGAGTCCAGACCAGGAGACAGTCATTAGAGGTTTGTGCATAATAATTAATTCTTTTGAATTTTTAATTGGAATAAATTATGATTATTTGTATTGTTTTAAATTGTGTTTGTGCACAACAACTATTTCTTTTGAATTTTCAATTGAAATGAATTATGACTATTTGTACATTATTGTTTTAAATTGTGGAAATGTGTTTGAACGGATATTTATTGCTTGAAAAGCATTGTAAATGATTTGAAAATTGTGAGAAATTATTTGAATGATATTGATGGATACTTATTGATTGAAAAGTATTGGAAATGGTTTGAAACCACAGCTATCATGTATATTGATTGTATTCCTCGCTAGCTTGTCTAGTGGGATGAATTGAATTCCCTCTCTGGCTGAATTGTTGAGGTGTGTGCCTGTTGAGGATGAATTGGATGAGTACTCATATTTTTGCTAGCTAGCTATGTTATTCCTCATTAGTCATCGACTTTTGGGACGAATTGAATACCTCATTAGCCATCGGCTTTTGGGACGAATTAAATCTTGGAACATGATTTAAGCTGTGTGTGATTTATTGATATGTATTGTGAGATTGTGAAATGAATTTAAACTTTTATTGACATATACTGTCTTTTGAATTCAACCATGATCTGACTTATTAAAATTTATTGTGATATTGAGAAATGGAGTTTAAATTCTTATTGACAATTACTGTCTTGAAATTAACTATGGTTTTAAGTATCCACTATTTATATGATTTATGAATTGTGATTTAAATTGTATTTGCTTAATGTTGTGCACCACTGAGACATTGTCTCAGTGATAGCTTTATTCTTTGTCGCAGTAGACAGACAGTGAGCGGCGAGCTAAGTCGCTAGTACCTCCAGCGAGAGATTACTGGGTATAATGAGTATAACACATTTTGTAATTGTACTGTAATGTATGACCACTGTATGTACATATTGTTTTTGGTTTTGAGCAGTTGTAAATTAAAATTGTACATTGAAGTTGTAAGGTAAATTATGAGTTATTTTGACTTGTAAAAATTGTATTATATTTCTTTTATCTCAGTCTTTGAAAAATCACTGTGGATTTGAGTTGATAAATATGTTGTGTTGAGAAATATGTTGAAGTTGAGATTTGGAAAAATATTGAAGTGCTTTTTACAGGTTTTCTGAAGAACTATTTTACCCAAAATACAGATGGCACTCTGCCAAAATTTTTACAGAAATTCCAAATAATTCAAATATGTTAGTTCTATCACTTCAGTTCAAAAAGGTTTTAACACCTGTAAATAGTGCTCACCACTGTAAAAGAAGTAAGAAAAGTTTTTAAAATCCCTTGTAGTGTATTTAATGGGTTATCAGTAGATGGAGTTGGTAATTCATTAGATATACTACGGGATCATGTTATGCGTTACAGAGGGGTAGGGTGTGACATGTTTTAGTGGTATCAGAGCAAAGTTTTTAAATTCTATTTTCACCTGTTATTTGAATATTCTTTCTTCATAGTACAATTTCTCAATATCATTGTTTGATATATACAGTACATTACATTATAAATATGCACTAACGGGAGGAAATCTCCTTGTGTTATTTGTTTAGGAGATCTAAAATCCTCGCATTGACTATGGAAGAGGGTGATCGTTCAGTCGATCAATCTATTGAGGTGCAAGGGGATGCCCGAGCTTACACAATGTCGGTGGTTGTGACACTAGCCCCTGCGATCTGCGATTTCTGCTCGATTCGCTCGTGAGATGGCTGCAATGTTCCAACAAATGGTTGGTAACGTGCCTACTCAAGTCCCAATACAACCACCAGTGGTACAACCACAATCTCCTACTAAGCAGTATGACAAATGGATGAAGTATGGGGCTCTGAGTTCAAGGGGATGATAGATCCTCTAGAGGTGAGCAGTGGTTAGAAAGGATGGATAGGGTATTCAAGAAACGCATTGCAGAGGAGCTCAGATTCGAATACTCTGTATCTTTGTTCTGAGGATGCTTATGGTGGTAGAAAACCATTCCCCACAGTCTAGTAGAACTGCAATGCTAACATGGAATGACTTTCTCGAGAATTGGGCAAATATGTCACGATGCTTATGTAGACCAGAAACTACAAGAATTCATAAGTCTGAAATAGGGGAACAGATCAGTGGCTGAGTATGAAAGAGAATTTTCCCGTCTAAGACATTATGCAGTGAGTTTACTTTCTACCAACAGGGAGAGATGCAAGAGGTTTGGCGGCTTGAAGCCCGATGTCAGTTACAAGTAGTCGTCTTCAAACACACTAATTTCTCTGAACTTATTTCTCAAGCTCTAGAGTTAGAAAGAATTGAGTCTGAAGCTGCTCCTAAGAAAAAGAAATCAGAAAAGATAGAGAAAGAGGGAAAATCAGAGAAACGAGTTCGGTGGTCCCTCTTGGAAAGAGGAAGATTCATGGGGGACACAGCAGAGGTCGCATGAAATTTGGTAGTGGATGATATTCAGGAAAGAAGCCTGCCCTATCTGGTAAGCAGAGTACCAAATGCTCCTACCCTCCCCGCCAATGTGATACATGTGGAAGAAATCATGGTGGGATCTGCTACAAGGCTATTGGAGCCTGTTATAACTGTGGAGGCACAGAACACTTTGCCAAGGACTATACCAGTAGTCGCAGGATTGGACCACCTCCTACTACTGCAGAAGAGTCAGTTCAGAGCCCGGTCACCAGAAGTTCACAACCACTCAGCAGAGGTAGAGGTAGCCCAGCAGGCAGCCAAGGCACAGTGAAATAATCAGAGCAAGACAGTGCTCCAGTCAGAATGTATGCAAGAGGCCGAGACATCTGATGTTGTGGCTGGTACCTTCTCAACTTTTAATAAGAATGTGTTTGTGTTATTTGATCCGGGTTCTACCCATTCTTATGTGAGTGCTAGCATCATTGATTACATTCTTTGTTCCATGTACAAAAATGGACTTTGAGGTGCTAGTAACAAGTCCGTTAGGAGAGTCGAGGTTAATAGATTGTATAGAGATTGTCCTTTGGTGATCCAAGGACACACTTTTTTGTCTGATCTCATTGAAATGCCCTTCAGAGATTATGATATCATCTTGGGCATGGATTGGTTAGCTAGGCATCATGCCATGATTGATTGTAGGCTGAAGACAGTCACTTTTGGCCTTCCTCAGTACAGTGATGTGGTAATACATGGGGAAAGGCAGTTATTGCCATCAAACATCATTTAATTTGCACTAGCGGAAAGATGATCGAGAAGTGTGAAGCCTACTTGGCACATATGGTAGACACCCAAGTGGGAGTCCGGCATTGAAGGACATCCCTACAATATCGACTTTCGGATGTGTTTCTGATGAATTGCGGGATTACCTCAGGAAGAGAAATACAGTTTGAAATTAATGTTATGCCTGGTGTGGAACCAATCTCCATAACGCCATACAGAATGGCACCAGCAGAGTTGAAGGAGTTGAAGATACAATTGCAAGAA
The DNA here is from genome assembly GCF_030052815.1 of Hevea brasiliensis. Taxonomy (NCBI): domain Eukaryota; kingdom Viridiplantae; phylum Streptophyta; class Magnoliopsida; order Malpighiales; family Euphorbiaceae; genus Hevea; species Hevea brasiliensis. The sequence continues at coordinate 29,648,447 of NC_079509.1, read as the reverse complement.
CTACTTGAAAAGGGCTTCATCCGCCCTAGTGTGTCACCTTAGGGAGCACCAGCGTTGTTTGTTAAGAAGAAGGATGGTACTCTTCGCTTATGTATAGATTATTGGTAGTTGAATAAGGTGACAATAAAGAACGGATATCCATTGCCTCGCATTGATGATCTGTTTGATCAGTTGAAGGGTGCAGCTATATTCTCCAAAATTGATTTGCGATCTGGTTATTATCAGTTGAAGGTGCAAGAGCAGAGTATTCCAAAACCTGCTTTCAGAACTCGGTATGGCCACTATGAGTTTCTAGTAATGCCATTCGGGTTAACAAATGCTCCAGCTGCTTTTATGGATCTAATGAACACTATCTTCAGACCATATCTTGATCAATTTGTGGTGGTGTTTATTGATGACATTTTGATATATTCAAGGAATGCAGAGGAGCATGACAGACATCTGCGGATTGTACTGTAGACTTTAAGGGAGAAACAACTATACGCCAAATTGTCGAAGTGTGAATTTTGGCTGAAAGAAATCTTCTTTTTTGGACATGTTGTGTCAGCTGAAGGGATCAAGGTAGATTCCAACAAGGTAGAAGCTATCCTTAATTGGAAGCCGCCCAGGAACATCACAGAAATTCGCAGTTTTCTGGGTCTAGCTGGATATTACCGTCGGTTTGTGAAGGAGTTTTCTATGTTATCTTCTCCTTGACCAAAGCGCTTGAGAAAGATGTAAAATTTCGTGGGTGATAAATGCTAGCAAAGTTTTGATGAGTTGAAGAGGTGTTTGGTGAAGCTCAGTTCTCACTTTACCTACTCCGGGTAAAGAATACACAGTTTATAGTGATGCTTCTCACAATGGGCTAGGCTGTGTACTGATGCAAGATCGGAATGTCATTGCTTATGCATCACGCCAGCTGAAACCGCATGAGAGGAACTACCCAACACATGATCTGGAGCTAGCAGCTATTGTTTTTGCTCTGAAGATCTGGAGACACTATTTGTATGGGGAGAAATGCTACATTTACACATATCACAAGAGCTTGAAGTACTTGGGCACCTAGAAGGAATTGAATTTGAGGCAGAGGAGATGGCTAGAACTCATTAAAGACTATGATTGCTTAATAGATTATCAGCCAGGGAAAGCAAATGTGGTGGCTGACGCCTTAAGTCGCAAGACTATGGCAAGTCTCAGAGTTTCTCCTTTGTCCATGGTAGGTGAATTGAAAGCATAGCATGCCAGTTCAGAGATTGATGATGAGGGATGATGTAGTTGCATGGCATGTACGATCGGTGTTGATTGATCGGTCGAATGGCTGCTCAGAGTGATGAAAAATATCAGAAGCTACTGAAAGAAGTCCAGCAGGGCAAGAAACCTGAATTCTCTGTGAGAGATGATGGTTTATTGCTACATCAGGGCAGAATGTGCGTTCCTAATGATACTGAATTGAGACATATCATTATGAAGGAAGCACATGAGTCTTCTTTTGCTATGCACCCTGGTGGAACTAAAATGTATAGAGGGCTGAAAGAGCATTACTGGTGGATAGGTATGAAGAGAGATATAGCTGAATTTTTTCCAAATGCCTAACTTGTCGACAAGTAAAGGCGAACATCAAGTTCACTGGTTTGTTACATCCTTTGTCGATGCAGTGGAAATGGGAACGAATAACTATGGATTTTGTTATAGGACTTCCAAAGACACAGAGTAGTCATGATGCAGTATGGGTTATAGTTGACAGATTGACCAAGTCTGCTCACTTTTTGCCAGTTCGGATGGACTATAGCCTGGAAAGATTGGCGGATTATGCGTATATGAGATTGTAAAATTGCATGGAGTGCCAGTATCAATTGTATCTGACATAGATCCTAGGTTCACTTCTAGATTCTGGGGTAGTCTTCAGAGAGCCCTAGGAACTAGATTGAACTTCAGCACAACATTCCACCCACAGACAGATGGCCAGTCTGAGAGGTTATTTAGATATTGGAGGATATGCTACGGGCTTGTGTGATTGAATTTGAAGGTAGTTGGGATATACACTTGCCTTTGATTGAGTTTGCTTATAACAACAGCTACCAATCAAGCATTGGGATGCCTCCATATGAAGCTTTGTATGGCAGAAAGTGCAGAACTCCCTTATGTTGGGATGAAGTAGGTGAAAGGAAGATGATTGGACGAGAGAAATTGTTCGTGACAGAGGAAAGATCAGTTGATTAGAGATAGACTCAAGGCTGCATCAGACCGTCAGAAGTCCTATGTTGATCTAAAGAGAAGAGATATTAAATATGCAGTGGGTGATAAGGTATTCCTCAAAGTTTTTCCTTGGAAGAGGATTATGAGAATTGGTAGAAGGGAAAACTGAGTCCTCGTTTCATCGGACCATATGAGGTTCTGGAAAGAGTGGGTCCTTTGGCATATCGGTTGGCATTACCTCCAGAGCTAGAAAGGATACACAGTGTCTTCCATGTGTCCATGTTAAGGAGAGTGCAGATCGACCCATCTCATGTACTATCGGTTGAAGAGATTGAGGTAAATCGGACCGTTCATATGAGGAAGAACCCATAAAAATTCTTGCTTATGAGGTGAAGCAGCTAAGGAATAAACAGATACACCTGGTTAAAGTGCTGTGGAACCATCATTCAGGCCAAGAAGCTACTTGGGAATGTGAAGAGGATATGAGGAGACAGCACCCACAGCTGTTCAGAGACTAATGCCAGGTAAAATTTCGAGACGAAATTTGCTTTAAGGGGAGAGAATTGTAACACCCCTAAGTTCGGTAGTGCGTTATACTATTCTGGTGACCAGTGTTATCCGGACAGCTAGGATACCTAGAACTACACTTCGTTATGAGTGAGGAGACATAAAATAATGAAATACAAGAAGAAAACACAAGAAAAACAAATGAATAATAATATCAAATAAATGTAACCAAGTTAAGCGGCGAGAACCCTAGCGATGGGTGACCGCTTAGGAAGTCACGGCGGACCATTGACTATACACAATTTGCGGGAACCACGGAAAATATTTTTAGGACTTAAAGAGACATCAATTGAAGTGTAAATATCATTAGAAATATCAAAGAAAAATCAAATAATTAGTACAAAGAAAAGTGAGAAATCGAAAAAAACAGACAAACCCGGTGTTACCGAAAAATCGGGAATGCAACCCGAACAGAGGCATTATGGTCAATCGAAATCCCGAATTGTCTTTTGACCTAAATGTCCATTAAAATGAATAATATTACACTTGCAAAATATAATGAAAAATTTATTTGGTGGAACCTAAAGTAAATAGCAAAAATTATGGGTTAATGTGGGATAAATGAAAGTTAAACTTATTATATGATTTAATTGGTGTAAGTGGACCACTATAGGAATAAACTAAGAACTAAATGGCAGGTGTACACCCATTATACATTCTGAAATTTCATCTTCTCCCATTTCTCTCAACTATGCCGAAATGAAGAAGTGAAGAACCCTCCATTGCCGTTTTGCATGAAGCTTGATCCACTCCTTCAATTTACCTCCAATCATCTAGGTTTCTTCATTAAAGATCACCTCCACATCACAAGGAAGAAGTAGATACCAATATTAAGAAGTTTTAGTGAAGGTTTAGCAAGTCCCAACAATAGGTAAGTTTGAGATTTTGAATATTGCTTTGTTAAACTTTGTATACATGTTATGGGTGTGTGCTTTGTGAAGGAATTTTTAAGTTTTGAGGCATTATTTGAAGGAACGGAAGCATGAAAAACACAAGTTTATACCATTGAATTCAAAAATTTTCACCTAGGGTCACATGCATCATGCAAGATTTATTTTTATCTATTTGATTTCAATGATAAACAACATATTAAAACTCTTTTAATATGTTTTTGGATCTGTATTTGCCATTTAAGATTTTAAAATTAATCAGATTAATTTTAGAACCCTAGATTAAATCAAGAACGATTACACTAACCTCTTGATGCACTGCAGCGTATCTGCGCCTTTGAGATTCGTCTTCAGGACACCAGATGTTGTCCCTCTAGCTTGTCCACACCAAGAACACCTATGGCAGCCCTTGAACAACTTCTAAAACTTTTTCTATTAATTAGAAATTCAAGTTCTGCCTTTTAAGAGATTAGAGATGTAAACAGGACACTAGAAACAATTTCTAGCGTTCTTAATTCAAGAGATTGATGGCTAATCTCTTCGAATTGATGAGAGATGAAGAAGAATAGATGAAAACCCTCAAAGTGGCGTGACAAAGGAGAGGAGTGGCTGCTGGTTTTTTTTTCTTTTCATAACCACACTTAAATAGCTAGGTTAACACATTAAACCCTTGCCACATGTCACCCTTTGATTAGCTCTAGGTTTAAGTGACCCAATCGCATTGTGCCAAGTGTCAAACCTATATTTAATCTTGATTTTAATCATCTTACATGATTAAAAAACATTTGGCAAGCTTATGTCTTATGCCATGTGTCACCATCTCATGGTGCCACGTGTCACACTGTGAAATGACCAAAATGCCCCTGTGTCTTAATTTTGAGTTTTTAACCCAAAATAATTATTTTCTTCTTCTAATTAATTTATATCAAATATAAATTAATTAATTAATCTCTATTAATTAATTTCTCATTAATTAAATTCATATTTAAACACTTTAAATATAAATTTAACTTATATTATACATCCAATAATCTAGATTTGGTTTCAAGTCATGCTAGGGACTTTGCAATTTAATTACAAACCAAACCTATTTAATTAATCAATTAAACTCTTTAATTAATTAATTAAATCATATTTAATTAGGTGATAACTTGTGTATGTGTGTGACTTACTAGGCTCATCACTAATTGGCAATGAGACATGATATCAACTCTTAATATCATCAGAACTCTTTCTTACCATAAATGATTTCTCTAAATCATTTTATGAACCTCATAGACCATGGTTAACTCCTAGCATAGCATGCCATGGCCACCCAATTAGTAATAAGGTTTACCTTAAATGAACCTATAATCATATGTTACCATGCACTAGAATCTCTCATTACAAAATCCCAACTCAAGATAGAGTCATGGTTTATGTCAAACTCCATTTGCTATGAATATTATGTTCTCTTTTAATTCCAATTCTTGATTAAAAAGATTTTCTCATCAGAAACTCTTTTCTGAATAAATCTATCTGTCCTGGCCAGGAACTTGAAACATCAAGAACAATTAAATGAACATAGGATTTTATCTCTATTTACTTAGATGATCGATTCCATCTTAATCAACACCTACCTCCATATATAACTAGTAGGAGCCAACACATGCCCATATACCCATACAGTACAAGTATGAAAGCGATATCAAACTCCAACTACCTATATACAAGATAACTGTGCTATCTCGAGTCTAAATATTATATGCCTGATATGATTTATGACAAAACATTGACAAGAGTAAACTCCATGTGCTTGTCATAAGTGTCACTGGTTCGCCTACTTATCATTTATAAGTGCCTATCATGTTTGTTATATGGCATGAGACTCACCATTCCATCTTATTTATATCTCATATAAATAACTTGGGAACAAACATGAATACAATCTTTACGGATAAGTCATGTCCTTATTATGAAGTATCTGGATTGTGAACCTATTTATGATATTTTATGCTAGAAATATTGTCACTCATATTCTTAACAACTTAAGAATAATATTTCTAACAAAATATCAATGGACCTTTTCTATTACACATAAATATATTATGTAAGCGGAAAAGTGGAAATGCCTTTTATTAATAAAAATATGTACAAGATACATACTAAATGATATGCTCTAGGGCATACTACTAACAATCTCCCACTAGCACTAGAGCCATTCATTACAATATCTTAGACCTATCTTCTCAAGATGTCGGTCTAAGCGAGTCTGTGACATAGGCTTAGTGAATGGATCAATTGGATTTTCGGGTGATGTTATATTTCTACATGGCTATATCGTCTTGCCCAACTATATATCGATAATGTGGTAGTGCCTTTCTATGTGTTTGGATTTTGGGTGAGACCTTGGTTCCTTAGCTTTGTATGGCTCTCCATTGTTGTCACGATGTAGTGGAACTGTTGACTCAATGGAAGGAACTCTGTAAGTTACATCACGAACTTCTTTATCCAAGCGACTTCCTTTGCGAAGATCCGATGCGACAATATACTCGACCTACGTAGTGGAATCTGCGATCGTGCTCTGTTTGGAACTCTTCCAATGTTGCACCTCCATTACAAATGAACACATATCCAGAGGTAGACTTTCTATCATCGATATCGATTGGAAATCGAATCGGTATAACCATCCAATTGCAAGTCTCCACCTCCATAAATCAAGAATAAATCCTTAGTTCTTCTCAAGTACTTAAGAATATTCTTGTGACTATCGATGTTCCAAACTGGATTGGATTGATACCGCTAGTCAAACTAACAACATATGCGATATCCGGCCTAGTACATAACATTGCATACATTAAACTTCCAATAGCCGAAGCATATGGAATCCTGGCCATCTTATCTCTTTCTTCAGGTGTCTTTGGAGGCATCTCTTTAGAAAGGTGGATACCATGTCTCACTGGTAACAATCCTCTCTTGGAATCAAGCATGTTAAACCTCTTTAACACCTTTTCCAAGTATAGACTTTGGGATAAACCAATTATTCTTTTTGCTCTATCTCTATAGATGTGAATCCCAAGAATATAGGTTGCCTCCCCTATGTCTTTCATGGAGAATGTATTTGACAACCATACCTTTATAGTCGTTAACATACCTGTGTCATTACCCATCAATAGTATGTCATCCACATATAAGACAAGGAAAGTGATAGCACTGTCACTAACCTTCTTATATACACATGGCTCATCCTCATTTTTTATAAAACCAAAGGATTTAATGGCTTCATCAAAACGGATGTTCGAACTCCTCGAAGCTTGTTTCAATCCATAAATGGATCGCTTTAGCTTGCATACCTTGGAACCATCTTGGGATTCAAATCCCTTAGGTTGTTCCATGAAAATGTTTTCTTCAATGTATCCATTGAGAAAAGCTGTTTTGACATCCATCTGCCAAATCTCATAATCATAGTATGCAGCTATTGCTAATAAAATCCTAATTGATTTAAGCATGGCAACAGGCGAGAAAGTCTCCTCATAGTCGATTCCTTGCCTTTGGCGAAACCCTTTCGGTACTAGCCTTGCCTTATAGGTCTCTACCTTTCCATCAGAACCAATTTTCTTCTTGAAAACCCATTTGTTCCCTATAGGTATAATACCTTCAGGTGGGTCAACAAGATCCCAAACTTGATTCTTATACATGGAATCAATCTCGGATTTCATAGCTTCAATCCATTTTGAAGAGTCTATATTTGATATAGCTTCTTCATAGGTAAGTGGATCATCTCCATGATCTACTTCTTCATGAGTAGACAACTCTTGTTTTTCTTCATGAAGAAAATCATATCTCACTGGCGGGTGAGATACCCTGGTTGTTCTACGAGGAACAACTGTAGATGTTTCATCAATGGGTATTGGTTGACTAGATGGATCTATATCCATCTAATCTGTTGGTTGGTCAGAATTCTCCAATTCTAACTCTATTTGCCTTCCTTTGCCTCCTTCTTGAACAAACTGTTGTTCAAGAAATGTGGCATCTCTACTTATCACAACCTTTAGTGAAGTAGGCAAATAAAAATAATATCCAAAACTTTCTTTTGGATATCCAACAAATCGATCTTTTTCTGATATGGTCTCCAATTTATCAGTGTTCAGCTTTTTGATATAAGCTGGACAACCCCAAATCTTAACATGCTTAAGACTTGGTTTTCTTCCATGCCATATCTCATAAGGTGTGGAAGAAATTGATTTTGATGGAATCCTATTCAGAATATACAAAGCTGATTCTAATGCAAATCCCCAAAAGAAGATTGGCATATCAATATAGCTCATCATACTACGTACCATATCCAATAAGTGCGATTTCTCCTTCAGATACACCATTCATTTGTGGCATTCTGGAGAGTCGGTGAGAAACAATGCCATGCTCTCTCAAGTATTCATCAAATTCGATACTCAAATATTCACCTCCACGATCGATCGAAGAGCTTTAATATTCTTTCTGTTTGATTTTCTACTTGATTTAAATTCTTTGAACTTTTCAAAAGATTCATGTTTGTATTTCATCAAATACAAATACCCAAACCTTGATTTATCATCAGTAAAGGTAATAAAATAATGAAAGCCCCCTCTAGCCCTTTCTTTAAATGGACCACATACATCACTATGTATTAGCTCCAAAATATTTTGACTCTTAGCCCTTGTCCAACAAAGGGTGATCTAGTCATTTTACCGAAGGCAAGATTCACAAGTTGGTGTAGGCTCGGGGCCCAATGAGGATAGAATCCCCATTTTCTCGGTTTGCAATCTTATCTTACGCAACATGACATAACCTTAAGTGCCAAATATATTTTGAACTTGAGTTGGTTTTCACCATGGCATTGCATTCATTTAGATTGCTATACTCATCGATGAGAAACACTTTCCTGTTGGCAATGGAAACACTTTTTTTTTTTTTTGGCAGTGTAAACACTTTCCTTTGCCTTTGTCAGCTTTAGTTTTCCTTTTCTGTTTAGCTATTTTCTTAGAAGGACCAGGAATCTGAGGTTTCTTTTTCCTATTGCCCTTCTTCTTGTTGGACTTTCCGGAAAAGAAGATGCAACCAAAGCTACCTCTTTTCCTTTATTGCACGGCATATTCTTTTGGGCAATAACCAGCATGTTGAGTAAACCAGCTAAGGTGCATTCCTGTTGAGTCATATGGAAATTTGTCACAAAATTCCCAAAAGACTCAGGAAGGGGCTGAAGGATCAAATCCGTCTGTAGTTGGAAATCCATGTTGAAGTCAAGATGTTCCAACTGCTCAATCAGCCGAATCATCTTGTGGACACGATCCCCAACATTACATCCCTCAAACATCCTCATACGGAATAGTGTCTAGATATCTCATACCTAGCATTCTCTTTGTGCTCACCATACAACTCTTGTAGGTGAAAGAGGATCTCACTCGCACTCTGCATTTTATCATGTTGTACGTAACTCATTACTCATGGAAGCAAGCATGTAACACTTAGCTCTCATATCATGCTCCTTCCACTTATCCAAAGTATCATGTTCCTCTTGTGTGGCCTCTGGAGGTAAGGGACCAGGAACATGTTAGTAGTATGCCCTAGAGCATATCATTTAGTATGTATCTTGTACATATTTTTAATAATAAAAGGCATTTCCACTTTTCCGTTTACATAATATATTTATGTGTAATAGAAAAGGTCCATTGATATTTTGTTAGAAATATTATTCTTAAGTTGTTAAGAATATGAGTGACAATATTTCTAGCACAAAGTATCATAAATAGGTTCACAATCGAGGATACTTCATAATAAGGACATGACTTATCCAGAAAGATTGTATTCATGTTTGTTCCCAAGTTATTTATATGAGATATAAATAAGATGGAATGGTGAGTCTCATGCCATATAACAAACATGATAGGCACTTATAAATGATAAGTAGGCCGAACCAGTGACACTTATGACAAGCACATGGAGTTTACTCTTGTCAATGTTTTGTCATAAATCATATCAGTGCATATAATCTTTAGACTGAGATAGCACGATTATCTTGTATATAGGTAGTTTGAGTTTGATCTTTGCTTTCATACTTGTACTATGTATGGGTATATGGGCATGTGTTGGCTCCTGCTAGTTATATATGGAGGTAGGTGTTGATCAAGATGGAATCTGTTCCTCTAAGTAAATAGAGTTAAAATCCTATGTTCATTTAATTGTTCTTGATGTTTCAAGTTCTGGCCAGACAGATAGATTTATTCAGAAAAGAGTTTACGATGAGAAAATCTTTTAATCAAGAACTGGAATTAAAAGAGAACATAATATTCATAGCAAATGGAGTTTGACATAAACCATGACTCGGCTTGAGTTGGGATTTTGTAGCAGAGAGATTCTAGTGCATGGTAACATATGATTATAGGTTCATTTAAGGTAAACCTTATTACTAATTGGGTGGCCATGGCATGCTATGCTAGGTGTTAACCATGGTCTATGAGGTTCATAAAATGATTTAGAGAAATCATTTATGGTAAGAAAGAGTTCTGAAGATATTAAGAGTTGATATCATGTCTCATTGCCAATTAGTGATGAGCCTAGTAAGTCACACACATACACAAGTTATCACCTATTTAAATTTGATTTAATTAATTAATTAAAGTGTTTAATTGATTAATTAAATAGGTTTGGTTTGCAATTAGATTGCAAAGTCCTAGCATGACTTGAAACCAAATCTAGATTATTGGATGTATAATATAAGTTAAATTTATATTTAAAGAGATTAAATATGAATTTAATATATGACAAATTAATTAATAGAGATAAATTAATTAAATTAAAATAGAAATAAATTAATTAGAAGAAAAAAATAATTATTATGGGTTAAGAACTCAAAATTAAGACACGAGGGCATTTTGGTCATTTTGCGGTGACACGTGGCACCATGAGATGGTGACACATGGCATAACACATAAGCTTGCCAAATATTTTTAATCATGTAAGATGATTAAATTCAAGATTAAATATAGGTTTGACACTTGGCACAATGTGATTGGGTCACTTAAACCTAGAGCTAATCAAAAGGTGACATGTGGCTAGGGTTTAATGTGTTAACCTAGCTATTTAAGTGGGGTTATGAAGCGAAAACACAACCAGCAGCCTCTCCTCTCATATGTCACGCCACTTTGAGCCTCTCCAGCTATTTCTCTTCATCTCTCATCAATTCAAAGAGATTAGCCATCAATCTCTTGAATTAAGAACACTAGAAATTGTTTCTAGTGTCTGTTTGCATCTCTAATCTCTTAAAAGGCAGAACTTGAATTTCTAATTAATAGAAAAGGCTTTAGAAGCTATTCAAGGGCTGCCATAGGTGTTCTTGGTGTGGACAAGCTAGAGGGACAACATCCGTGTCTCAAGACGAATCTCAAAGGCGCAGCACGCTGCGACATCAAGAGGTTAGTGTAATCGTTCTTGATTTAATCTAGTGTTCTAAAATTAATCTGATTAATTTTAAAATCTTAAATAGCAAATACAGATCCAAAACATATTAAAAGAGTTTTAATATGTTGTTTATCATTGAAATCAAATAGATAAAAATAAATCTTGCATGGTGCTTGTGACCCTAGGTGAAAATTTTTGAATTCAATGGTATAATCTTGTGTTTTTCACGCTTCCGTTCCTTTCAATTGGTATCAGAGCCACTATATTTGCCATTTAGATTGTTGATTATATAATTTAATTGTGTGTTTGATCATGAGATCAAGAGATTCATTGCTGGTTGGATCATGAGGTGTGGCGGCACACATGGTGAAGCCACCATTGGTGGCGGCAACAATGGTTCCTTGGGTGGTTCAAGGTTTGGCTTTTAATTCTGCAATTGTTGTATGATCTAAGGCCTATTCTTTGACTAATTAAAGTGTTTAATTAGTTGTTTTAATCACACAATTAAATTATGATTCAAATCAGAATTTTAAAAATTGTTTGAATGTGATTCAAATCTAAATTTTAAAAGTTGTTTGAATGTGATTCAAATCTGAATTTTTAAAGTTGTTTGAATCATATTTAAATCTGATTTTTTAAAATTGATTCAATAAAATTCAGATCTGATTTTTAAGAAATATTTGAATGTGATTCAAATATGATTTTTTAAAAATGTTTGAATGTGATTCAAATCTGAATTTTTGAAGTTGTTTGAATGTGATTCAAATCTGAATTTTTAAATTTGTTTGAATGAGATTCAAATCTGAATTTTTAAATTTATTTGAATCATATTCAAATCTGGATTTTTAAGTTGAATATGAGATATTCAATTTAATTTAAGTATGTATGTTTTATTTAATTGTTAAATAGTGATATGCATGATGGATGATCATGGACTATAAAAGACCAATGTGATTGGATTTATTTCTTTTATGTTTCTTTGGGATTGTAAATTAATTAATTTATTTTAATTTTTTTGGGCATGTATTATTAAGTTTGTAATATTTTTGGGTTGTAATTTCATTTATTTAAGTTCTTGTAAATTCGCCTTGGTATGCCAAGGATTACTATGTAATATTGGATTGCAAGAAGTTCAAGGAGGTCAAGAGCATTGGTGGGACCAGTGGGAGGAATTCAATATCAAGTGTTGATTATGTACTCCTTCAGCAACTCTTGTAAAATGAATGAATGAAATGCACCTAGGAATGCCATGATTCAATTCTTGGTGGCTCGAATTGAATCCCTTAGAAAGTCCATGATCATACCATATTTACTGCTTATCCATGAATGCATGAGATGTATGGGAATGTATGCAATTATATGATATATGCATGCTAAATGGATAATGTGCAAAGTGAGACCTTAATAGTAATTAGGATGGCTATAAAATCTTCCAAACAAATGATTAAGTTGGAAATGCTATAATTAAAGTAATTATAACATAAGCCCTCCATTGGGGCAATTATTTTAAGAAATTTTAAATAGTTGCATAAGATGCAATTTATTTAAGAGATTTTCTTAAGAATAATTGTTAAGCATGAGATGTTGTAAATATGTAAATGGTTTAGTGGCCAATATTGGATGGACCTGAGGACATTAAAATTATTTGCATAATTCTTGGCTCAATGGGATCAACTTAACTAATGCAAGATAAGTCAATATTGGATGTACGAGATTTTGAGCATTAGGGGCTAGTAAAGGATTGAACCTCACATGAGATGTGATGGGCAAGGAGTTGCTCACTTATAGTTTATTGTAATTCCAATAATGGATGTACCTGAGGATGATCAATAGAATTATAAGAATTCAATCACCCACTAGAAATCCATCCAACTAGGATTTCCGTTTTCTACTTTGGAAGTGTAGGATTCGCTAAGTTAGTGGGAGGACCAATTTGATTAAAGACCATAATCATTTTGGTTAATTACATGATACATTTACTAATTAATCAAGTTATTTTCTGCAGATTAATTTTACGATAAAAATGAGCACAAAACAACCACCACCATCCAATATCCTTGCAAGCATACTTGATCACATGAGTTGTGAGGACCTAATCTGCGATTGGCTAAGAAATTTGAAACTTGTCCTGAACCTTGAACAGAGAGGATATGTTCTAGATTCAAATGTTCCTGTCCCTTACCTCCAGAGGCCACTTAAGAGTAACATGAAACTTTGGACAAGTGGAAGGAGCATTATATGAGAGCTAAGTGTTAAATGTTTGCTTCCATGAGTAATGAGTTCTGACGACATGAAAACTTGCGAGTGCAAGTGAGATCCTCCTTCACCTACAAGAGTTGTATGGTGAGCACGGCAGAATGCTAGGTATGAGATATCTAGACAGCTATTAGTATGAGGATGTTTGAGGGCAGAATGTTGAGGATCATGTCCACAAGATGATTGGTGATTGAGCGTTGGAACATCTTGACTTCAACATGGATTTCCTACTACAAAGCGGATTTGATCCTTGATCCCTTCAGTCTTTTGGGAATTTTGTGACAAATTTCCATATGACTAAACAGAATGCACCTTAGTGAATTACTCAACATGCTGGTTATTGCCCAAAAGAATATGCCGGGCAATAAAGAAAAGAGGTAGCTTTGGTTGCATCTTCTTACTGGAAAGTCCAACAAGAAGAAAGGCAATAAGAAAAAGAAACCTCAGATTCCTGGTCCTTCCAAGAAAATAGCTAAACAGAAAAGTAAGACTAAAGCTGATGGAGGCAAAGGAAAGTGTTTCTATTGCTAACATGAAAGTGTTTCCATTGCCAGTAAGAAAGTGTTACCTTTTGGCAGTATAGCAATCTAAATGAATGCAATTCCATGGTGAAAAACAACTCAAGTTCAAAATATATTTGGCACTTAAGGTTATGTCATGTTGCAGAAGATAGGATTGCAAAATTGGAGAAAATGGGGATTCTATCCTCATTGGGCTCTGAGCCTACTCCAACTTGTGAATCTTGCCTTCAAGGCAAAATGACTAGATCACCCTTTGTTGGACAAGGGTTAAGAGCTGAAAATATTTTGGAGCTAATACATAGTGATGTATGTGGTCCATTTAAAGAAATGGCTAGAGGGGGCTTTCATTATTTTATTACCTTTACTGATGATAAATCAAGGTTTGGGTATTTGTATTTGCTGAAATACAAACATAAATCTTTTGAAAAGTTCAAAGAATTTAAATCTGAAGTAGAAAATCAAACAGGAAAGAATATTAAAGCTCTTCGATCAGATCGTGGAGGTGAATATTTGAGTACTGAATTTGATGAATACTTGAGAGAGCATGGCATTGTTTCTCGGTGACTCCTCCAGAACGCATACAGTGAATGGTGTATCTGAAAGGAGAAATCGTACCCTATTAGATATAGTGCGTAGTATGATGAGCTATCTTGATATGCCAATCTCCTTTTGAGGATTTGCATTAGAATCGACTTTATATATTCTGAATAGGATTCCATCAAAATCAGTTTCTTCCACACCTTATGAGATATGGCATGGAAGAAAACCAAGTCTTAAGCATGTTAAGATTTGGGGTTGTCCAGCTTATATCAAAAAGCTGAACACTGATAAATTGGAGACCAGATCAGAAAAAGGTCGATTTGTTGGATATCCAAAAGATAGTTTTGGATATTATTTTTATTGCCTACTTCACAAAGGTTGTGATAAGTAGAGATGCCACATTTCTTGAACAACAATTTGTCCAAGAAGGAGGCAAAGGAAGGCAAATAGAGTTAGAAGTGGAGAATTACGACCAACCAATGCATCGATGGATATAGATCCATCTAGTCAACCTATACCGTTGATGAAACATCTACAAATTGTTCCTCGTAGAACAACGAGGGTATCTCACCCAGTGATGAGATATGGTTTTCTTCATGAAGAAGAACAAGAGTTGTCTACTCATGAAGAAGTAGATCATGGAGATGATCCACTTACCTATGAAGAAGCTATATCGGATATAGACTCTTCAAAATGGATTGAAGCTATGAAATTGAGATTGATTCCATGTATAAGAATCAAGTTTGGGATCTTGTTGACCCACTGAAGGTATTGTACCTATAGGGAACAAATGGGTTTTCAAGAAAAAATTGGTTCTAATGGAAAGGTAGAGACCTATAAGGCAAGGCTAGTAGCGAAAGGGTTTCGCCAAAGGCAAGGAATAGACTATGAGGAGACTTTCTGCTTTGTTGCCATGCTTAAATCAATTAGGATTTTATTAGCAATAGCTACATACTATGATTATGAGATTTGGCGGATGGATGTCAAAACTTTTCTTAATGGATACATTGAAGAAAACATTTTCATGGAACAACCTAAGGATTTGAATCCCAAGATGGTTCCAAGGTATGCAAGCTAAGCGATCCATTTATGGGTTGAAACAAGCTTAGGAGTTGGAACATCCGTTTTGATGAAGCCATTAAATCCTTTGGTTTTATCAAAAATGAGGATGAGCCATGTGTATATAAGAAGGTTAGTGACAGTGCTATCACTTTCCTTGTCTTATATGTGGATGACATCTGTTGATAGGTAATGATACGGTATGTTGGCGACTATAAAGGTATGGTTGTCAAATACATTCTCCATGAAAGACTTAGGGAGGCAACCTATATTCTTGGGATTCGCATCTATAGAGATAGAGCGAAAAGGATAATTGGTTTATCACAAAGTCTATACTTGGAAAAGGTGTTAAAGAGGTTTAACATGCTTGATTCCAAGAGAGGATTGTTACGATGAGACATGGTATCTACCTTTCTAAAGAGATGTCTCCAAAGACACCAAGAAAGAGATAAGATGGCGAGATTCCATATGCTTGGCTATTGGAAGTTTAATGTATGCAATGTTGTGTACTAGGCGGATATCGCATATCTTTGTTAGTTTGACTAGCGGTATCAATCCAATCGAGTGTTTGGAACCTTTGGATAGTCACAAGAATATTCTTAAGTACTTGAGAAGAACTAAGGATTTATTCTTGATTTATGGAGGTGGAGACTTGCAATTGGATGGTTATCACGTCTTCGATTTCCAATCGGATATCGATGATAGAAAGTCTACCTCTGGATATGTGTTCATTTGTAATGGAGGTGCGATCAGTTGGAAGAGTTCCAAATAGAGCACATTTGCAGATTCCACTCTTGAGAATTTGAGTATATTCTTGCATCGATCTCGCAAAAGAAGGCTTGGATGAATAAGTTCGTGAGAACTTACAGTAGTTCCTTCCATTGAGTCGGCAGTTCCATTACACCGTGACAACAATGGAGCAGCATCTGCTAAGGAACTAAGGTCTCACCCAAAATCCAAACACATAGAAAGGCACTACCACATTATCGGATATATAGTTGGGCAAGGCGATATAGCCATGCAGAAATAACATCGGTGAAAACCGGTGATCCATTCACTAAGCCTTTGTCACAAGCTCGATTAGACTGACATCTTGAGAAGATGGGTCTAAGATATTGTAATGAATGGCTCTAGTGCTAGTGGGAGATTGTTAGTAGTATGCCCTAGAGCATATCATTTAGTATGTATCTTGTACATATTTTTAATAATAAAAGGCATTTCCACTTTTT